>NC_081436.1:33453961-33753961 GCF_949786415.1 Peromyscus eremicus
TTCTTTGCCATGGTATATTAGAAATGGACTCTAGTCTAATGCCTAATAGAGTTCTATCCCATCAGAAACGTCATCAGCACAGTCTTTACTGTCCTCACTCTTATGGGCATTCTTGTCATCTGAGATCACCCCAGAATTACTCACCAAGTTCTGGTTACAGCATTCTAAGCACTTCTCTGATCTGAACCTTGAAGTTTTTCTGAATTCCTCCCATAAACCAGTTCCAAAGCCTACAAGACAGCTTCAGGCACAGACAGACCAAGGATCACCTTCTCAATACTGATTTTCTGGTAGTCAGTTTTTCATCAGTGACTGAAAACCTGAGAAAAAGTGGTCAGACTTTTCCTGGGGGAAAGTCAACAAATGTCAATTCACCTTATACAGAATACCAGTCGCAGACCAAAGACATGATTGCACCAAGTGAACTTATTGGAGTTACTTAGAGGGTCATGGGTGAAGGGTTATGTATAGGAACATGAGTGACTCAAAATCAATGGCATCACTGAGAAGCCCATCCCAGCCCCGGTGATGACTCAGGAAAGCTGCATTCCTGAACAAGCTGCAGACTACTCAGCAAGCTGGAGTCTCCTCTCCCAAGCAACTGTTTACTGCCTGTCACCTTGGGGGCCGGGCAGGCGGGGGAGCCTTGGGACTCCTGCAACTCTCTGAGCTGTGTAACTTTTAACTTTCCTGAGCCTTGCAAGTCTCCTTGGGTTCTTGAATCTTCTGAGCTCCCTCCTCCTTCAGAGAGGGAATGTTTAAATTCAGAGAAAATATCCACACAACTTCAGGGGGAACCATTTGTTCTGGTTCACAGTTCCAGAACTTTCTGTCCACTGTGGCAGGCTAGATGTAGCAGAGGAAAGCAGCTCACAGCACAGAAGCTAGGATGCAAGAAAAAATGACTAGATACCAACTAGATCTCTCTGTCTCTCTGTCTCTGTCTCTCTCTGTCTCTCTGTCTGTCTCTCTTTGTCTCTTTATCTCTGTCTCTCTGTCTCTGTCTCTGTCTCTGTCTCTCTCTCTCTCTGTCTGTCTGTCTCTCTCTCTCTTCCTAGTTTTTTTCCATCAGACCCCCGCTTAAGAGATGCTGTTGCTTACACTCAGGGAAGCTCTTTGAGAACATCCTCACAGGCACACCCAGGGGTGTGCTTTACTAACCTCATCCGTGCATCTCAATCTGATCGAAAAGGACCATCACAGGCAGAACCCCATTAGAAGATATCCCCCAAGGCCTGGTCTAGATGACAGAGAAGAGGAGAAATAGTTGGGAGGCATTTCTGAACAGAAAATACATGAGCCTTGGAGACTCATTGGAGAAGGAAAGGAGAAAAGTAGAGAAATAAATGCGCTTTCAATCTTCAAACCTTGTTATGTCTGAATCCAATTAAAGACAAGGAGCAACTGGGAAAGAGAGGAGGAGCTCTGTGAGCTGGAGGCTCCTGGAGCACTATGCCTGGCAGCTTTCCACTGAGAGCGGAGTTTCCTCTGTTTGCCTACTTTGCACCTAGTGATTCAGAAGGAAAACATGCTGCAACCTCAACCATGTCCAGAAAGGTCAGAGAGCAGACAGAGTCCCATTTGTACATATGTTCTGTCAGCAAGAGAGATAGGATCATGTTTGCCAAGGGACACAGGAGCCAGAGACCAGGGGAGAAATTCGTGCAATCTTTGCCATTTATAGATGGGTACATCACACTTTTGTATGATAGGAAGTAAATTTAAGTCAACAAACATTGTGTACAACTACTAAATGCCAGACACAGAGCTAGGCACTGGGTGTAGTCAAATGGATGGTGAAGGATGCTCACTGTTGAGAGAAGTCAGCAAAGGAGCCATTAAAACAGCTTGTAATAAAAATGAAGTAGTTACATCCATATGACACTATAAGATTTTAAAAATTATTTCGCTTTAAGTGTGGGTGATGAAGCAATCAAGGCAGGTGTATAGAGCTGGCTTTGTCTAAGCTGGGTCTGAAAGAATCAAAACAGCATCAGCAAGTAGAGACCACTCAAGAAATCAGATTCCTTGGTAGGAAAAACAAAAGCAAAAACAAACAAACAAAAACCAAGGAAACAGTACTATGTAGGATAAATGGATAACATGGAACTTTAAATTAACTTAAAATAGAGATTTCTCCCACCAGGCGGCAGTGGCACACGCCTTTAGTCCCAGCACTTGGGAGGCAGAGGCAGGGGGATCTCTGAGTTCGAGGCCAGCCTGGTCTACAGAGCAAGATCCAGGACAGGCAGCAAAACTACACAGAGAAACCCTGTCTCGAAAAAAAAATTCTCTCATACCTTTATAAAATTTAGAGTATGCAAACTGGACTATGATGAGTCCTAAATCCAATAATGACTGTTGTCATTTTGAGAACAGGAGAGGGTGCGCATAGAAGACAAAGGGGCCGGGAATGAGAGGGATAGATCTACAAACCAAGAAATGTCCGATATTACCAGGGGCCACCACAAGGTAAGAAGAAACAGGAATGCTTCAGAGGGTTCTGGCCTGAGTTTGCCTTGACTCGGGGCTTCTAACCTCCAAAAGTTGAGCTAAACGGCTTCTTTTAAAGCCACTCAGTTTACAGCCATTTGTTATGGAAGCCAAGCACACCCAGAATATGGAAGGGCCACCCTGTAGAACAAAGCCAAGCAGAGCCATGGAAGGAAGGACTCCATGGCATCACTTGTCTAGGACCAGATCACCCTTGGGCTTCACAGTGAGAGGCAATGGCCCTCTACATGCTGGTTATCTGTTGAAGAGACCCAATTATTCATTCCTTTGCTTTCTCCTTCCACCGAAGGAACTCACTGGGATCTGAACTTAACAGCAACATGCCAAGAGATGACTTTTTTCCAAGACTGGCAGACAGACACACAAAAATCCCAAAGTGACAATATTGGGGTCCCTTGAAAATGTTAGCAAAGTCAGCTTCTGCTCTATACTTCATTCATTCTGACATTCAATTTAGTAAGCAAGGTTTGTCATCTCCGACCATGGATTTTCCTAAGACCTTCCTTATGCTTAATATTGGGTTAAAAACAAAGTTGTTCATCTAGAAGCACAAATCCTGCTCTTAGGGATCTTAATGCTGTTAACTTAATTCTTTGGAGAATGTGAAGGGATGCCTTAAGCTTTACCCTTTATTTAGAAAAAGATAAAGAAGAATGTTAACAAATACAGTATTTCCCTACCAAATATGAGGTCTAAGTTCAGTACATGAAGTAAAATGCAGACTGTCATGAAGTCAGAAGGTGAAAAGGAAGAAGGAAAGTATAAGAATATAATCAAAGTACATTGCATGTATGTATGCAAATGACAGAATGAAAGTCCTCATTTTGTACAATTCACATATATGCATACATGTAAGTGGGTTGCCAGGTTACCTTATTCTTCCTTTTTATTTACCAAGAAATAGTCATTCAAATAATTCTGTTTTAATGATTCTAGGAGTCATTGACCTGTGACCTTGGGATGATGAATATTTACTTAGGAACCTGTGTGCATTTGGATATGTACAGAAGTGTTTTCATTCACTTAACTGTCCTCTGCGGTTGATACATTGTGCACCCTAGTAAACTTATCTGGGGGTCAGAGAACAGAACAGCCACTAGATTAGACATAGAGGACAGAAAATGGCACACACATTTACTCCTATCACTCAGGAGGCAGAGATTCATCTGGATCTCTGTGAGTTCAAGGCCACACTGGGAACAGAGCCAGGCATGGTGGCACACATCTCTAATCCCAGCACTTGAGATCTCATGTCTTTGCTTGGGAAGGATACACGCCTTTAATCCCAGGAAGTGATGGCAGGAAGCAGAAAGGTATATAAGGTGTGAAGACCAGGAACTAGAGGCTTTTAAGCAATTCAACTGAGACCCTCAGGGGTGAGGACTCAGAGGCTTTCAGTCTGGGAATTCATAAAGACAGGATCAGCTGAGGAGTTTGCAAGGCGAGATTGGTTACAGCTTGTTCTGCTTCTGTGATCTTTCAGTTTTCACCCCAATGTCTGGCTCCAGGTTTCTTATTAATAAGATTGTTTAGCATTTCATGTTACAGTCCTCCATGTTTACCACAAACATATCTTTTCCCAACCTTGTGATGATTAATCCATGGACTATGGCCTCCACTTTCCAGATTTTAATTTCCCAATCATAAAAGAAGATGCAGATTTTCTTAGCATCAGGAAATAGTTATAGAAAAATCTTTCTTTGAAAGTGATTTTCAAGTAAAGAAAATATAGTAAGTAACCTGAAATATTAGTTTTCAAGAGCCAGAGTCTGCAAGCAAGATTCATCAATGAATGCTAAAAGTAATGAGGGAAATTAGCTAGTAACATGGTTTTTTGCATAAGTTTCAAATTATTTCTCCAAAGTAGTAACTTTGGAGGGGACAATCTTGGCAGAAACTGGCTTACTCATCTGATCAAAGTTAATACGCCCAATTACATAGAAAATGATCACCATGTGACCCCTTACATGAAGCTCAGTGGAGAAAAGAACACCACTTCTGTGGTCTGTCTGTCAAAAAGAACCGTGAACCTAACCACAAGGAAGAATCAGACAGACTGAAGGAAATCTACAAAATAAATGGCTTGCATTTTCCAAACTGTCCCTGGCGTTAAAAAACCTTGGGAAGTGTCCCAGATTAATGAAGGCTGGCAATGTGACAACAAACAGCATGTAGTGTCTGATCTAAGGTTGTATCTCGCTACTGTAACTGCTCTAGAGGCAGCTGGGAGAAGACAATGGTTTTATCGTCTCAATGTTATTTTCCTGATTTCAATTTTTATGCTGTGGTTTATGTATAAGAATGCCTTTGATTTTAAGAAGCACACAATGAAGTAGTTAGGAGGAAGTGAGCATTGTTTCTATAATTTATTCTCAACTGGGTCAGAAAGAAAGAGTGCCATGCGGGAGAGAGAAAAAGAGAAAATGAGGCAATGTGATAAAATACAGGGAATCATGATGAAAGGTGATCAGTAATTCCCTGTAAGGAGTGAGTTAAGTCCAGAGTGGGTGAGTATTGTTGACATAAGCACAGACAAACCAAAGACCCCAATGCTTCAGACCCATGGGAGTGCAAAGCCTTTTCTGACTAAGGCTCAGAGGGATGGCAAAGCCTCCTCTGGTCTATATGTGGGTATTGTTAGTGTGTTAGTGTGTGCAGCTTCTGCCCTCCCCAAGACTTCTCTCCTACAGAGACTGCTCCTACTAAGAAACCTGCCTCCTTGTTCAGCACCTACCATAAACCCTGCTGCCTTGCAAAAAAAAAAAAAAAAAAAAAAACCAAAACTGCCTCCCTGTTCAACTGTATATAATAAGCACACTGTGCCTCCAGGATACTGCAGCTTCTCCATCAGAGAACCCAGCCTAGCGACTCCAGCTTTTCTGTGTCTGTGTGTCTGTCTATCTGTCATTTCTTCAGTCCTTGATCACCCCAGTCAGGGTTCCAGCACCAAAGCCATGCAATGGAACTTCCTGCATTAGTTTTGCAACTTTTCTGTAAAGTCGAAAACAATGTCAAATGGAGAATAATAAACAGGCGTAATTTTAATTTTGCCTACTCAAAGTGTTCCCTTATGTTACCATAAAACTTTGACCTCAGTTTCCATGGCAACCCTCGTCCTCTGGAGTTCTTTCCCTGATTTCTACTTTCAGATTCTTTGAAGACAGGCATGCATTGGTTTTCATTCTGTTTCCAAACTCCCTTTCAAGGGGTTAACTGCTAGAACCCCAAGTAGAGAGTCACCTTTCTTGATTTCTGTACCTCTGCTAGGGCACCATTAAAAGATAATTGAAAGTCTGATTTGCCAAATAGTGGGGGGATAGGGAGTGACTAATAAGTAATATAGTTTTTCATTTTGAAAATGTGCATATTAAACAGGAACAATGTTTGCAATTTTTTGCTAATACAGTAAGAATGAATCATTTGCATAAATTAAAAGAATGAATTTTATGTTGTGGCAATTGAGTCTGATTTTTTAAAAATATATAACTACATTATTTAGCATTTTTTCCTCTCCAAATTCTTCCCTTCTGCTACAGTACTTGACTGCCTCTCCTATTGGCCCCCCACTTCTACCTGTTTCTTGTCCATCACAACTCCAAATAGATGGTTTGTTAGTTTGAGCAATTCCTATCTTACCATCAGCCCCTAGCCTAACTTTGTATGCATGCTTGCATCCCAAGGACTTGCCGATCCGCTCTGACCTCACAGCCCATATCTTTCAGACGCATCAACCAGAAAGCAGTGTGAAAGGGGCAGCTTTATAGCATGTGTTACCTCATCACTTGAGCAAGTGCTGGACCTCTCTGAGGACCTTCTCCCTTCTGTGGTAGATAAAAGCATTCCTTCTACCAGTGTCTTAGTGAGAGGAGTAAATGAGGTGATAAAATTAATATCAACATCAATAGTGATGGCAATTTTAATGGCAAGTACTTTTGTCATAATTTAATACACACTACATTAATCCTATATCCAAGTTGTCATAGTTAATCATGATCACAAGCTTATGTGGCAGATATTTTATCATAATCACAGAGGTTCCAGTCACAGGGGAAACAGAGCAGGATTCAAACCTTAGACTCCGCTAAAATATGTATTATACACAGTAACTTAGCTAACTTCTACCCAGTCCACCATGCAGTACGAACTATTATCTCCCCTGATAAGTCAACTGAAGCCCAGAAAGCCAAAGCAATGATGTATACTAAGTACTCAGCGGGTAAAGGCAGCTGCAGCATCCTGACATGATTTCTTACTCCTTTCCTGAGATTTGTGCCACATGACTCTCTTTTGAAGGTAAAAGTGGTGGGCCACCTTTACTTTGGTTCTGATTCCCTTTCTTTCTCCTCTTAAACAGGGAGGGGCAACTCAACTCTGCCTTCCAGATGCTTCCAGATGTTCATAGGTGCTGGGGTGGACAGACTCACCCTCACAGTTACTGAAAATGCAAGGTAGGTGCTGGGAAGCTGAGAACAGGATTTCCCTGTAGGCCAGAAGAGACAAGAGGAAGAGTATTTGTGAGTGGAAATATGGGGAACATAATGGAAGAGATGGTATTTGCCAGACATGTGGCTGGTAGCTACATGGAATGAAGCGTGATAAATGTTTATCGTTTTTCTCTCCACCTACTAGCCTTCTCCTACATTGCCTGTGCTTTCAGAATCATCAACTAGGAAAGAGGTATGAGGGGGACAGTTCTATATCCAGAGAAACAAGCAAGGGGACTTGTGGTTGGGAATCTGTGGCCATGACATTCTGTGTGCAGCCACTAGAGGGCAGTTTAACACGTGTTGGCATTTAAGAGAAAAGTGATTTGTTTACTTTTAGCCTTGTTTTGTTCTTTTGCCAGGCAGGTCTTCAGGAAGGTCTTCTAAAGAAGTTCCTGGCTCCTGGGGATTGGACTCACACCTCTGCACATAGAGGTCTTCATTGAAAGGCAAGGCTATCAGCATTGGCACAAAGGGAAGACAAGGGGAAGAGACAGGAAGGTGTTAAACTTGGTCTGATTTCTCTCCTCCCTGTATTCCTAAAAGGAGAGTCCTGGAAACTATGCGGAGCAACCTTCCATCTTCTGCACCATATTTCCCTCCCCCAGCCCCCTTCTTTCCTGTCACTATCTCTGAGCAAACACACTGTGTTCATTAATATTGATTTTATTGCATTGTAGCTATTTGTGCTGTTTTAATTAAGATTTCCCAATAAGCAATTACTCTTATCCTCTAACTTTATGTCTTTACAAAGGCTGGATTTGCCTGTGTTTTCACCCCACTGGGAAGCCAACTTTCATATTTCTGCTGGCCAGAATTGGGCCAGTTGTTTCCTTGTCCTTCCTTGAGGCCAAGAATGTATATAAGACTGTTTAGCGCTCTTAGTGGCTAATAAAGTGCTGAATGCTTGGTATGTGTCCAGTGCCTGAATCTGTTTGCTGGAAGAACTAGAGTGAAGAGCAAAGGAACTAGTTGTTCTGCCCAAGCCAGGGCTCTACCTATCAAGTCTCGCACACTTGCCCTTGGGATCTGTACCTACAAGGATGCCTCATACCACAGAGGGGCTGCAGCACAAGATTAAGCTTGTAGTCTGCTTCTAGCTGCCTCCTAATGGACCTGAAATAAACCCTACCTCCTCATCATGGCTTCCAAGGCTCTCTATGATCATCCTGGCCTTCTTTCTCACCTTGTTTTCTCCTAGCCATCCCATGCACCATGCTCCAACTCCACAGCCTCTACTTCTAAACATACTTTTCCTGCCCCCAGTCCATGGCTCAGCATACATGGGTTCCTCTCCCAGGAACTCTTCTTTCCACCATCCTGTGGCTGGCTCCAGTCCTATGCTCAGATCTCAATTTCAATGCCAGTCTAAAAGGCTTTGCTGGTCATCCAACCCCAAAGAGATATCCAGTATCTCTTTTGTCACATCACCAGTTTTAATGCTCTGCACAGCATTTATTTAAGTTGTGTATTTCAGCTTGTGTCTTTGCTGCTGGCCAGCTAGATGGCAGACTCCTGGAGAGGGGTGCCATGATACTATTCACTGACCGAGCTCCAATGCCCATTGCGGACCTGAGCCCAGAGTGGCCCAGGCCTGCTGAACAGATGCCTCTGGGATCCAAAAGCAACTTCCCCTGAAACAATGTCCCTCCTTTCCAACCTGCGCCCTGATGACTCAGGATGTGTCTGCCTTGATGAGGTGAGCTGCCAGGAATTTGGCACAAGTTCCAAGAAGAGAGGCGGAGGCAAAGTGCTAGGTTGACCAACCAGAATCTTGAAGAGCCGGAAAGTATGCCACTTGAAGTCCTCTCTCCCTCTCCCCCTGGGCACTGAGCAGATATAAAGCACGGTTTAAGCACTGTTGGAATCTGTTTTAAAAAAAAAAAAATCACGGTTGGTGTTAATGATAAGTTATCTGAATTTATATTGGAACTACTCCCTCTGACATTTGCTTTCAAATATGTAAATGTGAGGCTGGGAACAGGGTAATCTGACTTCCTAGCATCTATTGCCCGCCCCCCTTGCTGCTTGAGCTGCCCTAAGCGGAAAGCCTGTCAGCCTAACTGCCAACTGGATTACCCCTATGACAGCAGCAGTCATCTTGAACACTGCGCAGATGTCCAGAGATATCTATGGAAAAGATTACAGCTGAGCGCCCTGGCTCCTTAAGGCACGGTCCCCGCCAAGGGCTGTTTTAAAGCGGTTTGTAGCAGACATCTGGAAATCACAAGCCTGGGTGAACCGTCTCCACTTTAGTCAGTTTTAACGCTCTGCGTAGCATTTATTTGAGTTCCTCCCCTGGAGGAATTAGAATGACTGGCGGGAAGGCTGTGATTGGTCCAAACACAAGCCTTAATGACGGTGACCGATGCCAAAGGCAAAGCTATGTATGACTAACAAATGGGTGGTTGGTGCAAATACCCCCTCTCGGGCTACAGAAACAAGTTACTGCAGAGCTCACTTGATGAGCTAGCCAGGACACTTTCCTCTGCTACACCTTCACTGGTATTGCAGCATCACCAGATCCAATGAGAACTTCTCTTGAGTGGCCTTACTTTGTCTAATTTCAGTAGCACAGGCTGAACTAGAAACATGAAGAAAGCAGCAGCAAGGGACAGCAGTGACAGGGGGGCAACATTGGCAAGGGCAGCTTGATAGCTAAGTAAGCGCCTGCCTTGCCTGCCTTGAGCAGTAGCACCTACCTCAGGTGATGGTTTGGCCCTACAGAAGATGCAAACAGGTAGTGTGGGCCCAATGTTCACAGACCCAGGGTCATGACAACTTAAGACGCCACAGTATATTCAGTGTGAACCCGGCACAATCAGGAACCACGCTTGTTATTGGGCCTGCTTCTGATTCCTGAAGCTGAGCACCCAAGCATTGTGATATGTGTTCCTGAGTTCAAGGCTTCGAAGTACAAAAGTGCCTGCAACTGCTTAAGAACCAAAAAGGTCACAATGACTGGCATCTAGTATCAGTGCCCCCAGCGCTGGGCTCCTGAACAGTAATACTTATGATGATGCCTGTCACCCAGTTCCTAAATGCTGGGCCAGCCTCCTGGGGAAAAGTCCCAATACCTCTGATTGTCTGCTGAAGAAGCAGCTGGGGCAAGGCCTTGACATTGCCAGTTGACAGCTGAAGAGGTGACTGCCTTCAAAAGCCACACCCACAGCACCACATGCCTGAATCTACTCCTGACCATAAGCCACTGAGGTTCTCCTTTGACATGGACCAAATCCAACTGACCCCACTTGTGGATCCCATCCACCTGTCCCAGAGGAGCCGTGCATCAGAGTGATATTGGTTGTGCGCAGCATCCAGTTCCTGAAAGGTCCTGTGGATGTTCTGGCTCCAAAATGCTGCCTGACAGAAACAGGTACCTCAGATGTGACCTCCAGGTAGCAGCCACTGACAGCTTGGAGGAATAGCTGAACAGTTCTCTAAAGATGAGAAGCTGTAGGCCCTGGTTGCCAAAAGAGATCCTGAGAGATGTCAAGTCTTCAGAGACAAGGATCTCAGCCTGAGAACTGTAACACTGGCTAGCTGCCCTCCCAATACCCAAGGCCTGAATGTGACTATTACATTTATTAGTTTGCCATGTCCAGCTGCTTCTGCCTAGTGACTGAAACCATTCACTGCTGTCAAACATTGAGGAAAAGGAAAGCCTCTAACATTTGAGTTTCTTACCAATCCATGATTTCTCTCCAGTACAACAAAAGAGCCCTGGATGGATAGATGGATGGATGGATGGATGGATGGATGGATGGATGGATGGAAGGAAGGAAGGAAGGAAGGAAGGAAGGATGGATGGTAACATTCAGAGTTCCTCTTATTTATAGGAGTAAGCAAGAGGCACCAACAAACACAAGTCTAGGCCATGGACATCAGATGTCCTGCATCTGAATTCCAGGACCTCTGTCCTAAAGATGATCTTGAACAACTTTCTTCACTGCCTCGTGTCTGTTTCCTCATCTGTAGGATGGAATTCTGGAAATCATAAAAAGGCTATTTCATGAACTGCTGGTGATCTTAAGTTACTTAATGGATTAAAGTATGGATATGTAGGACCAGCAAGATGGCTCAGTGGATAAAGGCACTTGTTGTGCAAGCCTGGGGACCCAAGTTTGATCTTCAGAACCCTCATGAAAGAAAAGAAGCAAAGAAAAGTGACAGTTGTCCTCTGAGGTCCATACAAGTCTTAAGCACACACATCATACACACATACAATGATGATGATGATGACGACGATGATATATTATCAACTCTGAGAGGGCATCGTGGATCCCTAGTGCCCAGCATCTTCCACAGTATATGACCCATCCTGTGATGAGTGGGTCGTTCTGACCTCAGCCAGAATTAAGGAGTATCTAGAATCAGAGACCTGTGACTCCTGGCGGGTGCTATTGTCCTGGTTGAACAGGCCTGTTTCCTCTCCTTTGGGTTCCTTACCTTTAACAGGTGCTCAAGGTTCACCATTTTCCAAAAGAAGCTACTTCACAGAAGTGGGCTAAACCCAAATACCAGGAAGAGCAGCTATGCAAAATATTTTAATAGATTCCTTTCTGCTTTTTTCTGCTTCCTCCATACCCACTTGAATAGAATCACTCCATTTTGAGGTCCCATGGAAAAGCTCCCTCCCAGAGGAGTGTAATATATGTCCCACAGAACTGCCAATATTGCATCCAATTTCCAAAGAAAATTGCTCCTATCCATCAAAGAAGCCCTGAGCCAATAGCAATAATGAAGAAGACCAAAAACCAGTCGCTCCCAAGGGTCTTCTGGAAGGCAACAGGGAAAAGGCCCATCCCAAGAACAGATTAATAAGAGAAAAAGAGGAAAGGGAAAGAACTACCCAAATCAGTGACTATCTTCCATGCAGGTTCTTTACCACCCGTAATAAAACCAAGACTAGTCAGAGTCTTGAAACAAAGGTAAGTGGATTTCCAGCAATCTTTTCCAGCATGGGAAATGGGAAGCATGAGAGAGAGAGCATGCACTTGGAACATTTCAGGAACACAGCTGCGTGGGTTGCTGACCCCACCAGTGGGTTCTGGAGAACTTCTGCAGAGAGACCTGCTCATCTGGCCACTCCTCCCTCCCATAAATCTCAAACCTGCTAGGAAGGGGCTAAATGAACATCTCTCCCTCCAGAACAATGAGTGGTAGAGACATGGGACCATTGGGCACATTGCAGAAGGGCATTTCCTCAGGGCAGGAGGATACAATCACGCTCCAAATTGCCAGGCCAGCTGGGAGAGAGCTGCCTGAGATTCTGTCACTTACAGGGTCCCCTGAACTTCATGGATGCTGACTGTATCTGGAAGAACCAACAGCTCTGCAATGCACCTTTCCACTGAACCCCATGCCCATTGGCATTCACCAAGTTGAGACTCTGCAGATTGAGAAATGCATGCAAAGGTTCAGGGCTAAGAGCGAAGTCCAAACTTCAGTCCTTCAGAGCCTACTTGCTCCATGACTCTGGCTGTGCTCTCGGAGCCTAGGTTTCTTTGTCTGTGCCATCGAATGAACACTGCATTTGTTTTGAGGTCTACTGAAGACAATTCAGAGAAGCATCAGGTAACTGGCACCGGACTCACTCCATGAGTGAGTCTGGGAAAGGATGGTCTGGCAGGCTCAGGTCAGGCCCTGAGCCAAATATGTTGACCTATCTATGCAGAGGGTGCCTTATATCCCAAT
Organism: Peromyscus eremicus; assembly: GCF_949786415.1. Lineage (NCBI taxonomy): Eukaryota > Metazoa > Chordata > Mammalia > Rodentia > Cricetidae > Peromyscus > Peromyscus eremicus. Next base: position 33,466,657 of record NC_081436.1, read on the forward strand.
AGGGCTGGAACAAAATACACATCACTAATGTTTCTGGGACAGACTGAAAACACTGAACCTGCCATGACGGAGAAGATGATATAAGGCCAGAACACCCTCCCATGGGGCTTGTAATAAGCAATAAACCCTTCTCCTTAAGCCCAGCAGAAAAAGAGAAAGGATCCAAGAAAGACCCTGCTTCCCAAAGCAATCAGTATGTTCCAGCACTGTATCTGCTCAGGTAGCCGAGCCACAGTAGAGGACATGCTTGCTTTATTTATTTATTTTTTTTTTTTTTTAAGAAAAGAGAGCAGCAGTCTGTGGCTTAGCTGGAACCAGGAGCCTCTCCACTTATGTGCTTATTTGGATGGAAAATTTGGATCAAAGCTGCAAGGCCCTTGCAGGCCACCTCTTGAGAGAGCTTAGCGCTTAAGTGATCAAATGACTTCCAGAGGTGAAATCCCCAATTGGCAGATGATGAGAGCCAAGTGCTTCCCGCAGTCAGCCAGCAAAAGGACTGGAAGATGGGAAGTAGGATTCAGTGTTGCGAGGAGCACAGCCCCTGTTTCATTCAGGAAGCACTTGAAAGTCATCCAGGGCACTGAAGAAGACAATGTGGGGAAACAAGAGGCTGAGATACAGCTGAAAGGACATGTGCTTAGACCCTGGAGTCTGGGTCTTGAATTCTAGCCCTGTCACCTTGCGGTAGAATGAGCCTGGGAGAGTCAGAACAATCCTTGGCAAAGAGAGTGAAGATTATTATTCAGGGAGTAATGGTCACATATTGTGTATGACTGGGTCCCACTTGATCAGACCATGGACACATGGCATCTCTTCTCAACTCTATTTTGCAGATCAGTCACACTCTACAGGCAGGAGGGTGAAGCAAGTACATCTGCTGGTGCTGATTTTATGTATTTATATTCTACCAAGAGTTTTATGTATGAAAAGGAGGAAATTCTGCCACAAAGGATGCTGATTTCCAAATCTTCCTTTGACCATTTGCCAGTTGTCAGCTCCTCCTGTTTGCAAGTTACCTACACCTGATTCAGCCTAAATGAGGAGCTTTCTCATTCAGAAATATTGACAATGATTCAACACATGCTGGAATGAGCCATACACTGGTTTGTAAAAACCATTTTAAAAAATAGAAAGCTTAGCCGGGCAGTGGTGGTGCACGACTTTAATCCCAGCACTTGGGAGGCAGAGGCAGGTGGATCTCTGTAAGTTTGAGGCTAGCCTGGTCTACAAAGCGAGTTCCAGGAAAGGTGCAAAGCTACACAGGGAAACCCTGTCTCAAAAAAGCAAAAGAAAAAAAAAAAACTACAAAAACAAAAACAAAAAATAAAAAGCTTGCAGAAGTATATCATCATTATTTTTTTAAATAACAGACACTTGCAGGATTTACTAGATTGCTTTCTCCCTTGTAATGATGACAGTATCAGCTAGGGGTGGAACTTCCTGACCTGTTGCATGCTGGGATTTTGAGTGGCTTGATCTTGTGCAGGTCTTGAACTTTAGATATGGGCTTGAGTTGCTTTCTCAGGAGGTAAATCCATTTCCAGGTTTTTATGTCTTCCAAGTCCTCAAAACATCATTGATTCAATCCTGTTAGTGACTTGTATAAATCTTCCTGAGGGGGAATTAGATGTGGCTGCACATTCAAAGGGCTCACCACATTCAGAGCTGGAAAAGTCCTCCACAACATTGATGATACATCTTATACCAACATTTTTAAGGGCTCAGAGGACAGAGGTGAAAGATTCCTCTGATCTAGAAAAAAAGTAGGGGAAACCCAGGAAGAGGAGCTGAAGTTGCAACCCTGAATCATCTGACTATGGAAGGCTTTGTGCTGTGACCTGTTTTTATCATGTTTAGACTTTGAGTGCAGGCAACTGTCACTTAACTTTGAGTGCTAACCAACAGCAAAGAACAAGTGATTTGTTCTTGTGATAACACAATAGATATAGAACCATATGCTATGTTTTCAGTTGCCAACATTCTTAATTGTGTTCTTTCTGTTCTTTATAATGGCAGGAGCCATTGTGAGTTTTTTAGATCATTGGGTAGGTATTGTTTTTTTTATCAGATATCGGCAACAGCTGGCATTTGCTAATGTTTACTTCTTGCCAACCACAGTGTCCAACATTTTATATGCCTCCCATCACTCAGTCCCTACAATGATGCTCTAAGGTGGATGCCATTATGAGCCTGATTTTGCAAATGAGGCAACTTTCCCGAAACTACATTGCTGACCAGTGGTAGAATCTAGAGTTGAACCCATGTGCTCTAGCATCAGAGCCAATGTGCCAAAGATGTTTCAGAATTCACATTTCATGAGTTCTTTGTCCTGAAGTAGGTCTTACTAAACAAAATGAAGACCAATATTCTTTAAAAGACAGATAAGCAAAAAGTAAGGAACAGTAGGATTCTGATCAAAGATTTATAGTACTAATAGTAGGGGTAGTGGAGGACATGCTTAAGAAACACCAGGATTCTGATTTTTTAAAAAAAAAATTTACACTAATAATAGTAGGAATAGTGATCATTCTTTTAATAGCATGGTTAAATGTATATGTAACAAATCATTCTCCAGGGTCTAGATGGATGAGTCCTCCTGATCCTTCCCTCCACACATCCTCCCTAACCCCCATATCTATCCTGGGATCCCAAATTCAGGCTTTTTATGGACACCCATGCCTGTCCCCAACCTACAGGAATCTCCCAAGCTACATCTAGTGACTCCACCCAGACAGATCCTGCATGCTCTTCTCTAGGGTCTAGCCTGATGATTCTGCCTGACTATCCCCTCCTCACACCTGCTGTAACCCCCAGATTTACCCCTAAACTCTAAGTTTTGACCAGGAAGCACATCTGCATGCCAGTCCCATCCCCTGTATATATCTGACTTCATCACACCTGATTCATATTTAACCTCCAGATCCAACAAAATCTCTCTTTTCTGTTCCAACCTGCTCTGTCCATATCAGACACAGACCCAAGAAAAGAAGTACACATGCCAAAATCTCACCATCAAAGTACAAATGATATGAAATATCAAGGCATCATGCTCTCCCCCAAACCAACCAGTCATATAGAACTGTCTGCCAATGAGAATTATCTGGGTAAACCCCAGGACACAGACTTTAAAAGAACAATCACAAACCTCATCAAAGAATTCAAGGAGCTTAAAGAAGTCACAAAGAAACAGCTCAGTGATCTTAAAGAGAATGAACTTGAAGATAACAAACACCTAGGCAATGTTCAAGAGAATACAAACATAAGGCTGATGGAAATGAGGAAGACTATTTGGGATTTGAAAAATGGAATTTAATAAAGAAATACAAACATTTGTAGAGAACTAAGGCGGAAATGAAGATGGAATTGAAAACCCCAATACACAACTAGAAAATTCAAACTAAAGCCTTACAGTAGAATGCATCAAGGAGAGAATAGACTATCAGGACTTGAAGATAAACTAAAGGACTAGAGGACATAAGAAAAGGTACAAAATATTAAAACACAGGAAAGGCATGCACGAGGAATGTGGAACACCTTAAAAGGACCAAATCTTTGAATTATAGGAACACATGAGGAAGAAGAAACCCAGAGCAATAGCATAGATCAGATTTTCAAAGAGATCATAGAAGAAAACTCTCAGAAACTAAGGAACAGTACATCCACACAGATACGAAAAGCACACCGAACATCAAAGAGACAAGACCAGAAAAGAAAATCCTCAAGGCAAATCATAGTTAAAACACTAAGTCTACAGGACAAAGAAAGACTATTGAGAGCTGCCAGAGAACAAACACAAGTCACATATGAAGAAAAACCCACCAGATAACAGCTGATTTCTCAATGGAAACCCTGAAAGTCAGAAGAACCACAGCAATACATTCCAAGTCTAAAAGACTGACAGCCAACCTAGACTAATACACTCAGCAAAACTACCTGCAGGAGTTGAAAAGAAGAAAGAAAAACTTCCCATGATATAAACAGCCTAAAACCTTATGTACAACAGACCAAACCTAAAGCAAATACAGAAAGCAATATTTCAGGCTGAAGAGAGAAATGAATATAGCCAAGATCCTGTACAAAAATATGAAAACACAGAGTACCACCAAGAACACAAATAACAACACCAAAAATCAACACACACATTTTGATAAATTTAAGTGCCAATAGCCTCAATTTTCCAATCAAAGACACAGGCTCATTAAGTGGGTCAAGAAAACTCCATCTATATGTCATCTACAAGAAATACATCTTAGCACAGCAATCTTAGAATTAAAGGATGGACAAAATACTCCAATCAAATGAGACAAGGAAACAAGCAGGTGTTGCTAGCTATCCTATTATCTGACAAAATAGATCTGAAACTAAAACTAATTAGAAGTGGGTTTTTGTTTTTGTTTTTTGGGTTGTTTTTTTGGGGGGTTTGGGGGGGTTTCAAGACAGAGTTTCTCTGTGTAGCTTTGGTGGCTGTCCTGGATCTCACTCTGTAGACCAGGCTGGCCTCAAACTCACAGAGATCTGCCTGACTCTGCCTCCCAAGTGCTGGGATTAAAGGTGTGCACCACCACCGCCCGGCTAGAAGAGATTTTTTTTTTTTAAGGATGCTTCATTCTAATCAAGAGAACAATTATCCAAAATCATGAGAGGGATTATGTTGAATCTGAAGATTGATATAACCATCTTTATAATATTGGTTCTGTCGATCTGTGAGCATGGAAAATCTTTCTATCTTCTAGTATCTTTAATTTCTTTCTTTTAGTGTCTTAAAGTTCTCATTGCATAGATCACTTATCTCCTTGATTATGTTTATTTCTTGGTATTTCAGCTCTCTTGAAGCTATTGTGAATGGAACTTTTCTTGATTTCTTAGCAAGTTCAGTATTTGTATATAAATAGATCCATTTGTTTATTTATTGTGTATCCCTACTTTGCTGAAAGCATTTGCTGGATTCATGAATTTTCTGGTGACCTTTCATATTGACTTTTAAGCACAGAATCATGGTACTCTGTGACTCCTTTCTTCCTTCCTTTTCTTTCCTTTCATTTCTTCCCCATCTTCCTGCTCTAACTAAGATTTCATACACTACATTGAAGTAGGAAAAGGGCACCTCTGTCTATACTTGTTCTAGATCAATAGTTCTCAGTCTGTGGGTTGGGGCCCCTCTGGAGACTAGGTGACACTTTTACAGGAGTCACATATCAGATATCCTGTGTATCATATATTTACGTTATGATTCAAAAAGTAGCAAAATTGCAACTACAAAGTATCAACAGAAATAATTTTATGGTTGGGGGTTACCACAACATGAGGAACTGTACTAAAGGGTTGCAGCATTAAGAAGGTTGAGAACCACTCTTTGCTAGAGAAAATGCCCAGTTTTCTTTGGTTGCTTTTCTGGTTGTCTAGATTACTGATTTTTTTCCTCTCGTCTACATGTATTAGTAAAAAGTTTGCTGATTTCCTATATTAGATATGATTTATTCCTTTCTAGCTCTCTTTCATCCATTTATTCTTCTAATGAAACTAGATTGTCCTGTGCTTTTGTGATTGATTCTATTTTCCTCCTTTGTGTACAGTGCTTTGAGCATCTTCTTCAGTGCTAGTTTAGCATAAACTGTCTTAGTTTGTGCTTGTCCTGGAATGTCCTTATTTCTCCATCCATTTAAAATACAGCTTTGCTGGACTTAGCAATCTTGGTTGGCAGTTACTTACCTTCGGTGTTTGAAAAATATTGTGCCATGTGTCCCTAGCTATTATGGTTGCTAGGGATAATTCTGGTGTTATACTTTTTAATAGTGTGTCTTTGCTCTGTGTCTTTGACACCATTCTTCTTTAGGCATGTCTCTTTGGGGTTCTAAGTATCTCTTGCATTTGGATATGCATGCCTTTCTCTACAACTTGAAATTTTCTACTATGAATTTATTCAGCAGATTCTCTGGCTGAGTCACAGCTTGTATCCCAGGGCTTTTGGGTATGAGGTTATGCAACTTTCCTCTTATTGTTGTTTTAGCACGTTATTTCCCCAGTCTTATTCTCCATCCCTGAGTTCTTATTTCCAACTGGTACCATCTCATGGTATTGCTTGCCTGTGTTTTTCATTTGTTCACTGAGCGTTTTCAATGCTTCTAGTTTTCTCTTTTCAAAATTAGATTTTTCCTGTTGAGTTTTTCTTCCACTTGCTTACTTTTTTAGCCATACTGCATGATTTCTCATCTCTTTTACTTTTCCTTTATGCAACTTTCCTCTCCGGGTCCTGAATTGAATTCATCTACTCATTTGATTCCTTTTTGATGTTGTTGAACATTTTTACTAGTAACCTTCTGAAACCTTCATCCAGCACTTCACCTGTTTCAGTACCTTTTTTTATAAATTTATAAATTTATTTGTTTATTATATATACAATGTTTGGCCTATGTGCCAGAAGAGGGCACCAGATCTCATTATAGATGGTTGCAAGCCAACATGTGGTTTCTAAGAGCTAAACCCAAGTCCTCTCTGAAAAAAAAAAAAAAAAAAAAAAGTGTTCCTAACCACTGAGCCATCTTTCCAGCCTGTTTCTTTGAATTTGGTAGCTGAAAAGTGTGGTCATTTGGAGAACTCATGGTACCTTTTTTTCTCATAGATCTTGTGTTTCTGTGATGTCATTTTGTGGATCCATTTTGAATCATCTTCCAGCTTTCTTTGGGAATATTATCAATCAGTCAATTATCAATTATCAATTGAGGGTTCGATCCCCAATACCACCAAGTGATGATAAAAACAAACTTGTTTATAGCTACAATATCAAACCACATAAAATATAGAAACACACTTAAACCATTTAAAGGCCATAATACATCACCACTGACTGTAGACGAGAAAATTGAAAAAATAATGTGGAATGTGCTTTGAGGTTAAAAATTACATAGCATAAAGTGGAAATAGCAAAAGAATGATACACTGAAAAGAGGCAAGGGGAAAACAAAGGAAAAGCAGGTTTTAAATGTTTCAAAAAAACCTATAGCAGGATTTGTACCTTGTGAGGGCTGTTACCTAAAGGGAGGGCTTTAGTCTCTTCTCACCAGGGCCACATAGCTTAACCATATTCAAGCTAGCTTCTTTCCTGTGAGTCGTCCATCTTTTCCTCTGTACCTCTCAGGAATCCTACCACTACCATATGGGTTTCTGATGATCTGCTACTCTTTGGGCAGAGTCTACTTTTTTCTTATCCTCACCCTTCTTCATCAGGTTGCACAGATGCAGCTTCTCACCCACCATCTCACCCAGAAGTGCCTCTCCCTCAGCTGCAGGGACATGTTTTGGACACCATTCTAGCTCTATCCTCAATCAAAATATTTCTCACTCCCTTCCCCTCTCAGTTCCCTTTAATGTGATGTTTAGTTATATATCTCCATTCTTATTAAGAATAATGAAGATACCATTGTCTATCATGTAACTATGCCATGTGCTAAAACAAAAAATCAGTACAGAAAAATACAAAAGGTATTGGTGTTCAATTCAGTACAAAGATAAACTTGCAAACTTCTGAAGCTGTCGACAGAAGGATTGTTGTGAGAGGTAATGAGACCCTTACACAAGAGGCATTCAAAGAGAGTCACAAACAGCTGCTGGGGAAGCACTGTAGTGCTTCCTACAATAAAAGCTAGATGTGGGGCTTGCGGTTCAGTTCAGTGGTAGAGCACATTTGTTGAATGCTCAATGGCCTGAGTTCAATCTCTAGTTCTATCAAAAATTAAAGTCAGATATGAAGTTAGGCTGAGTACTAGATGGCACCTCTGGATTCTTTCTGATATAATATTCTATGTCCTCAGGTACCTAAGTCCCTCTTTGAATTTACAATCCTATGCATCTACCTAGGAGGGCAGGGGGTGTCTAAGAAAATCCCAAATTGCAGGATCCTGAGCTTTGACAATTCTGTGATCACTGGACATTGCCTTCTGTTGGTGCCTTGGGCCTAGCTGACCCACATTCAGGACACACTCCTCGGCCTTGCTCCACAGAAATATCAAGTATGCAGTCTCTTAATTCAACATTTGGCAGACAATGAAGGTAGTTCATTGGCTCCATTGTCCTGCCTATGTGTAGGTAGGCAAAGGAGAAAGGAATTCCCACCCAGAGCAAATGATGTTGAGTTCTACATCATTGCAAGGTGGGCACATTTCAGACTCGACAGAAGGCTGATTCTAACTAGATGTCAGAAAGGCTAGATATTACTGTAACCCTCCAACCACTCTACAGCCCCCAATCTGGTCAGATTCTGTACCCTGAACACAAGGTACTTGCTTCTGACACCCTGGTACACCTGTGGTTCTGTCACCCACAGAGCCATCGGCCCAGAGAAAACTCAGTCACTTTCTGAAGTTGCTGGGACACACCATCTCACAGGGATCTCAGCAACGTGAGATTGGACACTATAACACCACCAGTGCTGTCATTATTAAAGTCAAACTATATACCAGGGAATATGATAGGTACTTTATATATAATGTGTCAATTTATAAGACAAACATGAACAGAAGGAACAATCGATGTCCCCAATATGAAGACAAAGAAACTGAGACTTTGTGCTAATACTAAGATAATATATGACTAACCTAGGCCTTCCTGGTTCCAAATCCCATGTTGTTTCAGTTAAAAAAAAAAAAAGAAGAAAGAAAGAAAGAAACATGTATTTTTGTTCTTGTGTGTTTCCTTGCTCTTTGGAAAGAGTACAAGATCCCTGAGATCTGGGACTCTATCAGATAACCCCATGTACCCAAAGAGTTTAAAATAGGACATGAGTGACAAGACCTCATCTTAGAAGTTTTTCTTTATACTTGATCACTGCAAATTCCATTTATGTCATGTGCAACCAAAAGAGTTCTGGAAGATACAATGTACAACATTAGCTAATCATAAATCTCTAAGGAAGAGGGGGTTTCAAAATGTCTTATTACCGTAAGACTTCATTCTGGGCATCTTGGAAGATAGTGGCACAATATAATGATTATATGAAGCTCTGAGTAGATGTGTTTGGTTGACATGGGCACAGCCATGTCAAGGTCTCCAGTGCCTCAGACCCATATGAATGGCAAAACCTTCCTCCGGTCCAAATATGGATGTCTGACTGACAAATGGCTGACTTCCAGCTAAAATTGGTGTATACACAAACTTCTACAACAGCTTCCTCCTCCCAGAGGGATGTCTTCAAATCTGAAACTGCTCCCCTACAGAGACCTCCTACAGAGATTAGCTAAATCACCTGCTCCCTCCTCCTCCAGCTGTGTACAATCAACCTGCCTCCTCAATCTTTACTCCTCACTCATAACTCCACTTACAGGCTGCTAGTGTATCTCCATCAGAGTGCACATCCCACCCAACCCCAGTTTTTCTGTATGTGTATTTGTCTCTGTCCTTTCCTCATTCCATTATTTCCCTAGTCTAGTCAAGTCCAAAGCTGTGCAGGTTGTGGCAATCCAGTTTTGAGTGACTGGGAGGAAGATAAAGCTTCCTCCAGTTCTTGAGATGTGTACTGACAATGTATTTCATGCAAGAATTCCCAGAACAGTGGCCATAAGAGAAATGTAATTCTCATGCTATTCCAACTATGAGCCTGTTCACCTAGCCAGAGGATATCATTCTTCACATTGTTTCCTGCCATCCTGGGCCAACCATGCCTGTGTTTGTTCTACACTAATCCTTTCCCTTGATTTAATTAAGAACCTTGAAATGTTGCCTATGAGATACACATAAACCACAGAGAACTGTAACTGATATATGTAGAGTCCAGGGAGAGGCACAAATAGGGATTATAGTGGAAAGATCCTGGAGGCACCTGGAAGAAAGTTCACAAAGTCTGAAGTTGCTTCAGGCTGCAGAAATATGTAATGGGAATTCAGCTAACTATGACAAAAGCTATTACCTGGAAGGTCAAGGACTTTCCAGAGGAAGCCAAGACTCAAAAAGTATTGGTGTTATTTGGCTTTTTTAATATAACAGCTCTTTTCTGCTATGAATTTCATGTGTACTATCATAGCTTCCTCAATTGATTCTTTTTCCTAAGAATTTCTAAACAGTGTAGATTGATCATTTCTTGGGCATAATACAATTAAGGTATTTGGATACAGTCACACAGGCAAGGCTTCCTGATCCAGGCTTTCTGCTTCTTTTTAGCATTAGAATCAGATGTCTGCCTTCTGCAATTACCTCCTTTAGCAAGCATCCAAAGGCAGGGTCAGCTCCCGACAAAAGCATCCAAGGACAAACGGTAGACAGAATAAGCTTTCCAGATCACCTGCTGGTCTCCTGAATTAAGGTAAATATCCATAGAGAGACACCACCTAGGCCAGGTGGACATCAGGTACATAGCTTTGCTTCTTGTGCAAATTAAGTCAGGACTCCTCCTTTCTCTCACAGCCTAAGTGGCACCTCTAGACTTTCCCTCGAGTGAGCAACTTGCTTAGAACAAAGGGGCTTTTACATACCAGATGATTCTAGTTATGATGCAAGTTTCCTAGCTCTGAGCAGACTAACCCCACCAGACCAGAAAGTAGCAGGGCCAGAGGATCGCTGATTGTAGGTGTATAGAGAGACAGGTCATGGGGAGAGGAAAGGAAGGAAGGAATATGGAGAGAGGAATGAAGATGAAGATGAGAATGAGATAGAAAGAACTTAAATAAAACTATGAGCAGACAGGAGGAGAAGGAACAGAGAGGAGTTAAGTATGAGAACAGAATTGAAGCTGTGTAGATAGAATTTTGTCTTAGAAGAATAAAGTGAGTGGATTAAAGAGTTTCGTGTAAGTAGATTCATTTGATATCCCTCAGATTACTATTCCCCACCATCGTAACATCTTCCCCAGAACTCATGGAGAAATTTCAGGGCAGGCACCTGAGGGGCTTTCTATATGAAGTCTCCAAAGGCCCTAAGAGAAAAAGACTAAAGACCCTAGAAGAAAAGAGATCTATCTACCTTCAACTATGCAACATCAACTATCCACTCTCCAACCTGCTGATTTAACCATATTTCAAACCTCCATTGCTTAATCTATGTATAAAACACACACACACACACACACACACACACACACACACACACAGAGTTTCTTTTGTATCACTCCCACTAATGCAGGAATTCATAACTGTTCTGCTCAGATTAGGACCCCCAAAGAGACCACTGGAGACTGAAGATGTCCAGAATGCAATAGCAAGGTTTATTTGACTCAGCACACATGCACGCACAGTTCAAGCTAGCAGGGAACCCTCGTCCACCACACTCGACATAGCGAGGCAAGGAGGAGAGTTCCTCTTTCTTGGGGAAGTTAGTTTTTATAGGCAAAAAACACAAAATTCCTTAGAGGGGAGGAAGTTAGTACAGGTCCATCCTTGATTGGTCCAGTTTTTCCCAGGCCTGGACTTTGTCTTATTCTAGCTTATCTGTTTGCCCTGTCAGGAGTTTTACAACCCATCTCCGGGGTCTGGTCATATTATCTCCAGAGAGGGGCAGCTCATGGTTAATCGGTCACCACCAAACATCCTGACTTTGTTCTTTTGAAAACATCTGACTTCACCCTCTCCAGGAAGGGGGTACTGACTCAGTTCTGTTTATTTTTAAGATATCTCTTCCTTCAGCTCTTTTGGGTTTCTAGGGGAACTGTGTCTGGGCCTTTGGTGGGGGTCTTTCAATAACCTAGTGAGAAAGACAAGTTTATGACTTTTCCCCTTCTCAAATTCACATGCACAGGAAAGCATAGACAGTGAGGGAAAAGGGAGTCCTCTCTCCAAGGTTTGTAAGATGTCTTCGGTATATCTGTGTTGTGTGTATTTATCTGAGAAAAGTATTAAGGAATTTTGGAAACTTCCAAATTTCAAGGACCCCTAAATTTCCTAGTCTTGAGCAGTCCAGTCAGCTCTGACATTCTGTTATCTAATACAGACTTAACATGCTTCTGTGGTTTGTTTTGCATTCATCAACCAAGAACATGGAAAGTTTTTGGTACTCATTCCAAACAAAACCAAGGAGGACATATGAAAAGAATCCTGAGTCTGGAATCTGACATTGACGGGTCCAAAGTCAGTTCAGTGATCTCTCAGAATCTTAATTTGTCTCCCCTGCAACATAAAAATTGGAATACTACCCCCACAAAGATGTTATAGACCCTCACTGAGATAACAACTATCAGCCTGGCCAGCACAGGTCCTAACTAACAAAGGAGCCTACTCAGTGTCCACTAGTTCATAGGTCCTAATGGTGCAGTCAAGTCTGGAGAGACACCATCCTTAGCTTATAGGACTTCAGACAAGGCAATCTGGAGAGGCTGTGGTCTACTCAGTCATGGACACCCTGGACTTCTGATTAGGTTTGGTTTGAATTCATAAGGAAGAAAACATAATCCATCTGCCTCTTTGTATCCCCAACAAATACTTTACTTTTGCAGAGGCAGCTTCACTGTTCCTGTCTGTTAAGTCACTGATAATCCTTCTTCCCTGGAAGAACTGCCATCACGCCAGGACACAAGATTCTCAGCAATGCCGTCCTCTCTCCTTCCTCCAACCAAAAGGCAGAAGAGAGTAACAGCTTAGAGTCTGTTTCATAGAGACAGCTGGGCCTGATAGCAACTTGATCTTAAGGTCATTCTTCTCCATACAAAATGAGGTTGAGAAGCTGGAAAGGTGGCTCAGTGGTTTAGACCACGTATATCTGGCTCTCATCCCCAACTCCACACTGGACACTTTAAGTCCTAGAGGTGAAGTGGGCGTAGGCTAGGAAGCAGCAGGAGAGTCATACACGCTAATGCCTTCCACTTCATCTTTCTTACCAAAAGAAGCCAGAAAGTTTAGACAGCTGCCAAGAAACTTGGCAAGACCTTCCTGGTCAGAGGTCAGAGGTCAGGAGAAAGCATGGGAATTCTATCTCTAATTATGTCCTGTTTAACTTGGCCCTTCCTGTAGCTGGCAAAGCCAACCACCAGCAGAGTTCTTGCCCTTGGGTGGCCATTAGCAAGGCTAACTTCTAATTTCGGCTGATTATTTTGGAGACGTTGCCCAGTCTTTCTATTCCCATCTTCCCATTTATTTGTCTGGGATAATAATAGTTTCCTCTCTTTGGGGAAAATTTCAAAGGCATTTTTTTTAACAGGGTAACATCATTTGTTCCTCACAATTCTCTTTGTTTGACTAGGCAGGAAATGGTTGGCAGCCACTGGCCACTAAGCACTCATCAAACTGGCAATTACTAAAAACTGAACTGTCAAATACATTTCAAGACTGAGTCTCTGTTTCTTGAAAAAGCCTGTACCTGGGTGTGTTTCAGTCGATGATCAGACATTGTCTTGCTAAGGGAGGGTTTGAATAGAAAGAGACCTAAGGACTGACAGGCAAGGAGACCAGGAGACTGGAAGCCTTAACAGGGTCATTCAACCAACGTAAGTTTCTGATTCTTCAACCAAAATATAAGCAAGATAGATTAATAGACATTAGGGTTATGATCAATGGCTCCTTAAATCTACCCATAAAAATAAGAAAAGGAGCACTATACTTGGAGCATAAGCCCAGATAACCTGTTGAGAGAAGCTGGTGCAGCTACATACCCATGTACTTTACTATGGGTTATAACCAAATAAAGTTAGCGGGTCTGTTTGTCTAGGTTATTAAATTTTGTTCCTTTCCTTCAACATATTTCCCCATACATTCAGAACACATGGTTTGTCCATCTTCTAAAGACATCTTCCAATTACTGTTAGAAAGGCAATAAATAAAGCTAATGACCAAAGCAATGAATTACATTACCACTAGAGGTCCTAGATTAAATAGCTAATTTATTAGCAAATTCAGGTAAAACTCGTGACCATTTTGTTCAGTCTGGCCCACTGCTTTGAAACTGCACTCTCTTTAAAAAATGATGGGTCATTTATCCTGGTCTTAGCATTTCAAAACACAAGGTACTGTGAGGTACCAAATTTAACACTCCTCCTCTCGTTAATCCCTGGGTATTTCCTGAACATGACCATAACTGTCACACTCATATTTCAGACAAGTTCTTCCAGGCTGAGGGTCCTATCATAGCTAGTGGGAGATAATACCAACTAGATAAGTATAGACTCAGGAGCAAGACAGAATTTATGGAATGTATTTTTTTAAATAAAAAAATCAACTTTCAACAGATAAAAACAACCCTGTTTCAAATGAGGTCAGAGACTACAATGTCATTGAATAAGAAAGCAATTCCACTACAGTGATCAAGGAGGGAATACTCCCAGCTAAAGAGTCCTCCATGGAGCAAATATCTCACATCTCAGAAAGTATATGGTTGGAAATACGAGGTGTGTTCATGGAAACAGTATTGTTTGTGGAATGGGAAACCTGAGCTGAAATCTCAGCTCTTATGCTTCTTCTGTGGGTCCTTAGCAAATCTACAAATCTCTTTAAGGTTCATTACTGCCACCAGAAAAAAAAATGGGACTGACAAATTCAGTATACAGCTGGCACACTAGAAACAAATGGAACATAAAATTAAACACAGTTGAGAACATCTATAGCTATTTTTATACAGTAACTACAAAAATAGTAAGTATTAAAACATTTTTATAATAGCATCCAGAGGATGTCATACTTGTCACTCATGGCAGACTTTTAGTATTGATTAGTGTTGATAAAGCCACTGGGCCTGATAAGTCTAAAGGTTTTCAACTTGAGAGTCTACATCTCTAAGAGCCCCATAGATGCTCTGCCTTTAAAATAAGACAAATGTGTTATTAGCCTTCTATAACTATAACAAATACTTCAGACAACAAACTTAGGTTTACTTTGGCTCCTAGTTTCCAAGGTTCTAGTCCATGATCAGGTGGGCCCCTTGCTTTTGAGTCTCTCATGGGGATACCTGACATCAACAGCAGGAGTGTATTCCAGCACTGTTTACCTCATGGCCAAGAAGCCATGAAAAAAATGTGGGAGGTTCCCACCATCCCCTTCAAAACCATGCTCCCACTGACCTAACAACATCCCACTAGGCTTAACCTCTTAAAAGTTCCACCATCTCCCAACAGTACCAATCTGGAGAGCTATCCCCTTAACACATGGGCATAAGAGACATTTGAGTTTCTAACCTCACAGATCAGATGCTACCTTCCCAGAATTCATTTGTGATCATCCTATGATAACAATATTCTAATTTATTCCTTCCTCCTTCCCTGTCCCTCACTCTCTTCCTTTCTTTCTTTTTGAAACTCCCCTGGTAATCTCTCCCTGTATTTCAAATGAGGCCTGCCCATCCCATGTTATAGTGAGAGGCATTCAGCCATCTGAGCATCCACTCTGCTGGGAGACTTTTTTACCAAAAGTCATTCCTTTCCATTGGGGTGTCTCATTGGTAAACATCAGTCTGTGCTGCTACTGCACATTTTCGCCATCACTTTGAAATAACTTGGCTGAAAAGAGGGGGATAATCTCTGAGCAGAGCAGAAAGATAAGAATGGACTCCTCTAGTGTAGCTGAAGATTTCCTGTGTCCCAGCCTGTCAGTGGTCTGAACAAATCTTTCCCACTCGCATCCCCCAAGTAAACACACAGAGACTTATATTAATTAAAACTGCTCAGCCATTAGCTCAGGCCTACCACTGACTAGCTCTTACACTTAAACTCAGCCAATTTCTGTTAATCTATATGTTGCTACATTTTCCATGGCTTTACCTGTGTGCCATTACATGCTACTCCATGGATGGTGGGCTGGCATCTCCTGACTCAGCCTACTTCTTCCCAGAATTCTTCTTGTCTTCTTATCCCACCTATACTTCCTGCCTGGCTACTGGCCAATCAGCATTTTATTAAACCAGTGTACAAAAGCATTATCCCACAGCATTCTAGCATCCCCTGAGCTCCTGGATGTATGAGAAGCATATTTCTACTCCACTCCACTTGTGAGCAGAAGAATCCTAACCAAACCAGATAAGTGACTCCCTTGAAATATTATGAAGTTTTTATATAAAACACATAGACTTGTGTTCCTGGAAGATCAGTCTTCTTAATGGTTCCTTAATTCAAAAGATTAAAACTGCTACTCTAGCCTAATATTCTAACCTACTGGTCTAACCTAGTATTAGATGAGAAATCCAATATGCAAGGGAGGAGTGACTAGCTCCCTCCATGTCATTCACCAACTGGAGCAAAGACTTGACCACAATCTGTATCTGCAGGTTCTCTTCCTCACTAGCAGATTCCAATGTACGACTATAAGTAGAAATTCTGGGGAATTGCCATCACATGCCTGACGATCATCTCATGCCATAGATCTTCACATGAAGCTGATCACTGCATACATATGGAGCTAACCATATCATACACTGATTATCATGTGCCACTGACCAACACATGTCCCTAACCATTACATTCAGCTAACCAGCACATGCTGCTGATCCTCCCATGTAGCTATCATGCCAATCACCATAGCATGCTGCTAACACATGCTACTACCCTTTGCATGCAATTGATCATCATATGCAGGTGACCCCCACATGGAGCCAATTCTCAAATGACGCTGACTCACATGCAACAGACCATTTCATATAGTTAACCATCATGTGCCACTGACCAATGCATGTCACTAACCGTTATAGTCAACTGACCATAACTGCTGTACACTTTGCATGCAGCTGACCATTGCAGGCTCAAACTTTCCCTAGACTAGATAACACAGAATGCCTGCAGATGCAGCTTGAAAACCATCAGTTTCAAAAAAATTCCCTAAAAGAACCAAATATGAAGTTAGGGTAAGAAATTCCTGCTTACAACATGAAAAATAAAGGTGCACATACACACTCAACCCCAATGTCTGATTTGTATTAATAGATATTAAATGATACCTTACATAACATTCTTATTAGCTTACTAGCTTACTCCACTCAGGCATGGTGCAAGGACAAACTTGGAAATAAACATGGTACCTGCCATGAAAATCGATGCATTTCTTGTATTAAATAATGAACCATCCATCAAAGGAAGTGTTGCATTTCACGGATAACAGAACGTAATCCTCAGTAGCCCTGCATCCAAACTCTTAGCACCTCATTCTCTGTCTCTCAGATTAAATAAACAGTTCAAGTGTTTGCACATGTTTGAAAGTCTCCTTTAGGGAATGTAAGGCATTCAAGTATATTTACAAAAATTCATTGTAAGGGATGCAGTATATAGATAAGTCCACACCCATAGGTTTCTGAAGAAATACAGTCACTATGTTGTTTCACCTTGTCCTCTGTGAATTGACTGAATATTGCCATTCCATTCTCCACCCAGTACAGGAACTGTGGCATGCATCAGCCTAGGTAATGTTTACTAACCGCCTCCATGCCCCAAGCTCTATACTTAACACTTAGGAATTTCAAGGACAAAGAACAAAACCAAGGTGGGGTGGACAAAATTATGTCAAATAATGACTAGTCAAATGACAGGAGACAGGTTAATTTCTATTTCTAATGAAAGTGCTGTGATAAATGTCACAATTATAGCCACATTTTCACTTGTTAAGTGCCTGCCACATGCCAGGCACCTCCCCCGGTATTGCACCTGTCTGGTGGCATTTGACTCCCACAGCACCATTGTTGGGTGGCTGGATGTCATTTGTCCACATGTCACTGGAGAGACTCAGAGTGCCCAACAATCTACATGTCTCAGCTCATTATCAGCAAAGCCAGCAAGGGCTCTTGGGTCTGCTTCATTTCAAGCAGACGGGGAGAGACTCTCCATTTGGAAATCAGGTTTCACTCACAGAGCTCCAAGGCACTGGCAATATAGAGGTTAATATAAGAAAACCAGGCTCAACTATAGAGGGGCTTGTGAGTGGAGAGGCCCTCAAACTTTCATCACATTAAATAGAAGAAATACAGAAAGCAACTAAGAAAAGTGCTAAGGACAGTATAAGAAACAACATCAAGGGCTGTGATGTGTTGTTTATATACACAGCTCTCTGAGCATGTGTGAAGCCTTGAGTTCCAACCCTAGCATAAGAGAGGGGAGGGAAGGAGGGTGGGAGGAAGGGAGGGAGGGAGGGAGGGAGGGAGGAAGGAAGGAAGGAAGGAAGGAAGGAAGGAAGAAAGAAAGAAAGAAAGAAAGAAAGAAAGAAAGAAAGAAAGAAAGAAAGAAAGAAAGGAAAGAAAGAAAGAAAGAAAGAAAGAAAGAAAGAAAGAAAGAAAGAAAGAAAGAAAGAAAGAAAGAAAGAAAGAAAAAACATCATCTTGTCTCTCTCCTCCATATTTAAGATGCAAGATTCTGGGGCTGGGAGCTGGAGTAACAGCTTGGTAGTCAAGAGCACTTCTTGTTCTTACACAGGACCTGGGTTCAATTCTTAGTACACACATGGCACCTTGTAGTTTAACCTTCTTCTTGGGCTTTCCTTGGACCACCAGTCCCCCAAAAATGACACGGAGACTTCTTAATAATTATGAAAGCTTGGTCTTAGTTTAGGTCTGTTCCCAATTAGCTCTTATAACTTAAATTAATCTGTTTCTATTAATTAATCTGTGTTCTGCTACATGGCTCTTTACGTCTCCTCCATTCTGTACATTTGACTCCCTCTGCATCTGGCTGGAAAAATTCCACCTCTCTTCTTCCCAGAGTTCCTCTCTGTCCCCAGAAGTCCTGCCTATAATCTTCCTGCCTAGCTATTGACCATTCAGCTCTTTATTAAACCAATCAGGTGCCTTAGGCAGGTGAGGCAAAACACAGACACACCTTCACACAGTGTAAACAAATATCCCGCAACAGCAGCCCACAACCATCTGTAACTCCAGTTCTAGGAGAGCCAATGCTCTCTTGTAGCCTCCATGGGCAGTAGGCACACACATGATACATACATACATTCATACATACATACATACATGCAAGCAAAGCACTCACACACATAAAAAAAATAAAAATAAATAAATAAATGAAAATGGGACTGGCATGATGTTAGACATGGCTTACTTAATTTTGACGCCCTAAATGAAAATAATAAATGTCTGCTCTCCCTTCCTATTGGACACAGAGAGGCTGTCTGCTGCCATAATTATTTACATTTGACCTTACATTCATTCAGATGAGATTAATTAGTTGGCCTTCATTTAACTAAAACCACCAATCGTATCTCAAGTTTCTAATATGCACAGGACCAGTGGCTACTACTGTGGACAGCACAGGTGCGCAGGCCCCCTTACTACAGAAAGCTCTGTGGAATCAGAGTGACGGGACGCAAGAGAGCATGGTAGAAAAGAGTGGGCTATTTCAGATAGTCAATGGAGGTCGGTTTGCCCAACCGGCTCCTGTAGGGAAATGGAAGTGGAAAGAGGAAGTTGAAACCCCATCTATATCTTCAGTGTACAATGAACTAACCCAGTGAGATTCTACTCCACGCTCGAGCAATGGATGCAGTTCCATCCCAAGGAGGAACATAGTTAGGGAAGGGGGAAAGAATCCTTTCTGTGTTAGAGGGGGTGGATAAAGCACCTGTAAGGCAAACATCAAAATTTTTAACAATATTTTTTATCAGTATTGACAGTCTACAGAGTGTGCTTGCCATCTAGAATCTGAGCAACATTCCAGAAAATTACTCAGTGACCTAGTTACAGCCAGTGCCCACCCTTGGATCAGTCACCCCAAGGGCACTGTAAGAATACGGCACATAGGCAGGGCCTAGGTTCCCCACTGCCTGTCTCACTGCTGTTAGTCAGTCTTGGGTTGTTTGTCCCTGGGTTCTCAGATTTGGGTGACAAGATCTTGTTTCTCTCTGTGTGCCTCATTTTGTCCCTGCCTCACAGCTGTCTATTATTTCTCAAAATATGCTGAACTGAATAACAAGATAGAGCATTTACTAGGTCCTTCTTCGGGTAAGGGGAGACAAAGCTAATGCGCTTTATGCACTAACTTTATCATTGAATAACCTTACCTGGTAGCTTTGATTCAGTGTTTTTCAGATGAAGATGTTGAGTCTCAGATACAAAACTGAATGTGTGTGTGTGTGTGTGTGTGTGTGTGTGTGTGTGTGTGTGTCCTGCTGACTCCATTTACTATGGCTTGTGTGTATACGATTTCAGGGCTGACCACTTTGTATTTGACAACCAACTAGGGGCTCATCCCTGGGAAAGGCTAATTCTCCCACTTTCAGCAGTCATTAGAGGCCATTAATTTAAAAGAGGATTGGGGGGGATTGGAGGGACTGGAGAAGGACAGGGAAGGGGTAAAGTGGTACAATAACATGTAAGTATTTAAAAGAAAAAGAAATTGAGTCTTGTGAAACTGAAGTTGTTTCTTCAAGGTGACACAATCAGTTATTGGAATGTCTAGAATTCAAACTCCCTCTTACTTGACTTTTTATGACCCAAAATATTTTAAGATGACTAAGTGAATATTAGCATAATTGATAGATGAAGTACCAAAAGAAATGCTCACAAAGATAATTGTTTAGAAGTGTGTTCTTGAAATTATATAACCATGAGGCCACATTCATGAAGATTTTTGAGTTGTATCATCATATCTGCTTTCTGTGAAGACAACATATTTAAAGAATAAAAATGCAGCCTGGAACTATATATATATAATTATTAATATATTAATTAATATATTGATATAATTATTAATTATATATTGTACTATATATAACTAATATATAATATATTAATATAAAAATTAATATATATTAATATAATTATATATATTAAACAGAGCTTAATTGATAACAATGTTCTAAGTAGAAACAAATGAAGTAAGGAATGGAATAGCTGACCAGTCTTTTCTAGCTGCCACAGACAGCCTGGTCTTAGGCTCTAACCTATCTCACCATGTGTTTGACACCCACGGTTCCCTTGGCTTACATTTCAAAGTAGCTTCCTCAGGTCCTTTCTTTACTGAAGCTTTGCCCCCTTCCCAAACTCAACACCATGTACACTTGTGGAATATTATTTTAACTGGGCAAAGATGTGTTAGATTTGTTTATGCTGTTGAATATCACTTTAACAATGTAAAGGTGTGTGGCTTTTGTTTATGCTGCATTTGTTTAAATATGTAAAGATGTGTTGCATTTGTTTGACCTTGTCTGCCTAAGGCACCTGATTGGTCTAATAAAAAGCTGAATGGCCAATAGCTAGGCAGAGAAAGGATAGGCGGGGCTGGTGGGCAGAGAGAATAAATAAGAGAAGAAATCTAGGCTCAAGGAAAGGGACGAGAGAGAAGGGAGGAAAGAATAAGGGAGGCACTCAGGGCCAGAATCCAGGCGGACACGAGAAGCAGTGAAAATAAGATATACAGAGGAAAGAAAGTAAAAAGCCCCGAGGCAAAAGGTAGATAAAGCTAATTTAAGTTAAAAGAGCTAGCCAGAAACGAGCCTAAGCGAGGCCGAGCATTCAAAACTAGTAAGAAGTCTTGTGTCATGATTTGGGAGCTGGTTGGTGGCCCAAAAGAAAAAGCCTGGTACATACACTAGCGTGCTCTGCCCCACAGTAAGCCTCTCTGTTCTTTCTTCTACTCTGCTCTTGCTTTTCTAGCAGCACCACTGCTTTCTCACGTCACCAAGGACTCATCTCTGCCTCTACATTCTTCAAGGCTCAACACAGCCTACACAAAAGTGAATGTGTTGGGTTTCAAATGTACCTCTGCTATCTCGACCTGAGGGGATGTTTGACTTGACATGCTTGGCACTTAATATGCAACAATGAAACCCACAGAAGGTTGATGTATTTCAATCCCAATATTCTTTCATGGCTGCCTTACAGGATGTCTGGCATTTGGAGTTTGACATGCTTGACACTCGACTGGGTTATTAGCCTGAAATGAGAGTTTCCACTTCTACCTTGGCCTTTGTATCAATTGACTTTTTTGCTGTATAACAAATAAGATGGAAAAACCTCACTGGACTCTGACAAAATTCTTACACAGCCACAAGAGAGCTGGTGTTCAACTGATCTGGGCCCAAATCCTCCAGGTTTAGCTCCAAAGGCAACTTGAGTTCACATGTATCACATGTTGCACAATCATCTTGGTCTAAGAAATAAGGTGGTTAATCTTAGGGCAATGGACAGAAAGACAAGTCTGACCCTCTAGCATATTTTAAACCTCTGCTCACATCACATTTGTTAAAAAAATCCTGTTGGGGAAGAATTGATATCAAAATCACATGATTGACATCAAAATCAGAGAGTAGAGACAGTACTTTCCTCTCATGAAGATGGGGAAGAAGGGTAAAACAGACCCAAAAAAAAAGTCAAAAGTTCACGGATAATACCACGTGCTTTAAATGTCCCTTAGTTTGCCACAGCACACTAGAGAATACAGCCCAGACAGAGAATGAGAGAACCACAAAGGACCTTAGACCTCAGAGAAGTAGAGCACAGCACATGCGCATGTGTCACACACACACATTCGCCCGCCTTTGGTAATGAGGAGATAAGTAGAGCACTTGAAGGACATGTTGGAAATCAGTAACTGCTTCCCAACAGTAGTGTGCTCTTGGTGAGGGCCACAGAGAAAAAGGTGGTGGTGCAGGCTGATGGAACTGTTTATAGGGAAATTTGAGAATATATATCACAATGTGAAAACATCCATACCCTTTGATTCAGGATAGGCACTGCTAAGAAGTTATTCTAGGAGCAGACTTAAAGCAGTATACACAGTTTAGACTAATTTGTTTGCTAAAGCAGGAACATTTTTTAAAAAGCAAAAGCAGAAAATTTTAAAAAAAGCAAAGTGAGTATCAGTTTCTAAAAATTTGGTTAGATGAATTTTGGCACATCTATGAAGCATGTGATAAAGACATTAAAAACAAAGTTAGATTTATCTAAACCAGCTCATTCATTCAAAAGATATATTTAATATGTGCCCACAATATAAATTCTGTTCTGCGTATTGACAACATAAGCAGAAAGCAAGACACATGGAGTCTTCTCAAATAGAAACAGCAGTGGGAGACAATGGACAAGTCAACAAGTAAATAACTTCAGGAAGTGGTAATATATAGCAATATTAATAAGACTAAGACAAAACAGCATATGCAAAAATATAATGTGGTGATGAGCCAAGCGCAACCCTGGAAAGGGACCACCTTTAATGAGAGAGCATGGAAGGCCCATGGGAGGAAATAGTATTTCCATGCGACCTGCATAGCCAGAAAGGCCAATAGTTCCTTGAAGAACATGAGAAAGTAGGGGAGGAACACTGCTAAGAAAGAATCAGCAAAAACAAAGGCCTTGAGACAGGAACAAATCTGGTTTATTCAAAGGAAGGACCAAAGACCAGTGTGGTAGGAGCAAAGCAGGTCAAGGAAACACTTAAGGCAAGATGAGTTGGAGAATGAAGGGACCTGGTTTTCTGCTTTGCCAACTATATTTCTGTCCTCAGTTTCTCTGTGCAATGGAACCAAATAAAAACTGAGTTTTCCAGACTAGTGCACTAGGCAGAGCAAGCACTATGGATCCCACTTGACAGGAGGAAACCAAGAGCCCAACAGTGGAGCCACTTAGCTTTTCCTGGCTCACCTTTTATAGCCAGCAGAGTCAGCTCATAAACTATGAGGCAAGGATTTGACGTGGTGTCGACTGGTATTCTTGCCACACTGAGCTGGTGCCTGTGAAGTAAAATGCTGTGGGATGTTCTGTATATTAAATGTGTTGCTCTGATTGGCTAATAAATAAAAAAATGATTGGCCAGTAGCCAGGCAGGATGTATAGGTGGGACAAGAAGAGAGGAGAATTCTGGGAAGTGGA
Source organism: Peromyscus eremicus (assembly GCF_949786415.1). Classification (NCBI taxonomy): domain Eukaryota; kingdom Metazoa; phylum Chordata; class Mammalia; order Rodentia; family Cricetidae; genus Peromyscus; species Peromyscus eremicus. The sequence continues at coordinate 33,490,351 of NC_081436.1, forward strand.
AGGCTGAGGCAGAGAGACACTGCCAGCTGCCACCATGAGAAGATGTTAAGATACTGGTAAGCCACAAACCACGTGGCAACTTATAGATTAATAAAAATGGGTTAATTTAAGATATAAGAACAGTTAGCAAGAAGCCTGTCATGGTCATACAGTTTGTAAGCAACATAAGTCTCTGTGTGTTTACTTGGTTGGGTCTGAGCAGCTGTGGAACTAGCGGGTGAGAGAGATTTGTCCTGACCGTGGGCCAGGCATGAAAACTCTAGCTACAGGAAAAGGTGGAGTCCCTGACACAAGGCAAAGCTCAACAGTCTTCAGCTGCTATTGCTGTACCACATACTAAGTTGCTACAGCATCTTGCCACGGCCCGCAGCCATCTACCCCAAAGGCACAGAATTCAGCCAAAGGATCCATGGGATTCAAAAGACCAGGCTGTGAGGCTTCTAGGTGATTTCCATACCATTAGCTGTCCCTCTATAACTCACACACAAGTCTGGCAGTCTCGCTCCATTTCTTAGAACAGAATCTGCTGGGGACTGGGAGATTAAACAGACTTCATTAATTCTGCAAAATAAACCGTGGCATGTTTACCTGCACACTCAGAAGCATTATCATAAATCATCAGAGTGAAGCTCACCTGTGTAAGTAGAGGAACAGCTTGCATTCACCCTGTGTAAGCAGAAGGTCATAGCATCAATGGCCTTTCAGTGGCTCCAATTTTTTCCCCAAACCCATCCAATGAGCAGGAAGACCAGCTGCTCTGTGCTCCATTATGATAATTAGCAGTCATGAATCTTGACCTAAAGGTTCAAAGGTGGGTGTAGTGTACATGTATGCATACACCTGTCTGCTCAGAACAAGTCTACTCTCCAGTCAGAGGGGCTTGAGAAACCCTGGTTACAGAAACTTTTAAAAAATTGTGTGTGGCGGGGGAGTATGCGTACATGTATGTGTGCATGGTGGGGGGGTGCATCAGCCTATGCATGTGAAAGTCAGAGGCTGGTACCACCTGCCTCAGAGTGATGTGGGTGCTGGGAATAGGAACTCAGGTCCTCCTCACGTTTACATTGCAGGCACCTTAACCATTGAGCCAGCCCTCTAGCCTCTGATATTTTGTATACCACAGTTTCTCAGGGGCCTGTCTCAATAGATCTTAAGCGATCCAGAGAACAGACCCAAGGCCCTGAAAAAGTATGTCCTACAAAGTCACACACGTCTTTCGTGCGTGAGATGAGAGCAGAACTCAGGATTCCTGACTCTCAGCTCTTATGGTGTTTTTCAGGCAATGCACCTACCTGCCTGAACACCTGGGATATACATTCAAGATGTTGGCTCTCTCCTGGGAAGAGTGTACTGCCTGACAGTGAAGGGCTTGGCCTGTGTCTTCCTTTAGTAAAGTAGTGACAGTGGACCTGCTAAAGCAGTGGTGCCATGTGCATCTTCTGCCTTGTGCCTGGAAAGACTGCACCTCAACGAGCCTGCGGTTGCAAAGATGAGCGAAGCAAGGGACAGACCCAGATCCACCTGCATGGAGAAGGTATCACCAGCAGACCTGCACACATGGGAGTAAAATAAACATCTATGTCTCTGATGACGACCTTTGCAGTTACATGTTATGCATAACACACACTGAATGAAGGCTCATCCGAAGATACAGGTACATGATACACAAGGAGGAGTCTGGGCTTTGCAGAACTGAATTTGGGGATCTAGTTCCTAGAGAGTCTCATAAAAACTGCTCTAAGACTACATTTCCTGAACTGTGAAATGAAAAGAAATAACAGCTACCACAGGCAAGACGATATCTGAAATTCAGAGTTTTATATTAACTGTCTAACACAGAGTGGGGATTAGATACAAACTCCCAGCTAGAAAGTTAGAGAAAAGCATCCATTGTAATAACACTGATGTTAAGTAGTGTCAGGAACGTAGTTTCTTCATGTGGATTTTTAGCTGGGCATATGACACTCAAAATGAAGATGGAGTCCCCAAATTTCTTTGCAGTTAGTGTGATTTGCGAGGACCATTTGAGCTAAGGAGATGAAAGTTAGCCAAAGTGCCAAACACAGCTTCGGAGACACAGTTCTGAAAATTAGAGAAGACATCCCTTTCCTCTTCCTTGTCCTTACTGTTTTGAGTGTGGTCATGATGGCTGGAAGTCAAATAACCATGAATAGGAAGCCTGTCATGTGTGAAAGGAATAAGACAGACAGTATCTAGGTTCTGAAACCCTGGTGTACCCTCCAGTGGCCTTTCTTCAAATTGAAGAGAAAAAAAATGAAATACTGACTTGCCTGAGCCATTAGTTCTCATGGTACTCACAACTCAGCATCTCTTAGGAGCCTGTTAGAAGTAGGGATGCCTCCCGAGACACACACACACACACACACACACACACACACACACACACACACACCCGCCACCTCCTGGGTGGAAATTTCAGGGGAGGGGTTTGTAAAGCTGTTTTCAAAAGCTGCACATGATGCTCGTGCCACTGATTCAGTTTTCCAGCACGTACACCTAACCTGATGATAACTGATAGAGTAGTCCCAAATTGCAGGTTTTGTCAAGGGCTGGTGAAGGCTTAAAAGGCAGATGTAATGAAACCAGAGAGGAAAGTAAAGCCAATAACTGACAATGTCAGGATTTAAAATGATTTTGACAGTGTGGAACACTGGGTGAGAGCCAAGCAGATGAAATTTAATGGGAGCGTATAAAAAAGCAAATCAAAACGTCCTTTCTTTATTGAAGGAAATATAAAATGTCCTACTCTTTGACTTCTTAAATTAAAAAGAAGAAATATAAAATTACATATATTAAAGCATGGCTAAATAAAGCTATGGACCAATCTTAATTATGGCTAGCTAAAGAAGTGGGAGGAGAGAAGCTTGGGAAATGAGAAGAGGAAAAGAAACTCAGTGTAATAAAGAGGCACAGATTCAAAGACAGACAAGAGGAAACCTAGGAATCCAGTTCAAACCAGTCCTTAGGTTTGGATTTTGAATGTCACGAGTCAGCTGTAACAGAGGCTTACTGACTGCCAGGAACCTCACAGTGGCCACTCTGCTATTATCACAGCTCAGACACAGAAACAGAAGCAGTGACAAGCGGAGTAAGATTCCCAGAGTTACACGACTAGCTAAAGGTAGGAGCAGGATCTGAATCCAGATGGTTCAATGACCTTCCAGGGCCTTAGCACACGCTGTCCTCTGATGCTACCTGTCTTAGTTAAGGTTACTATTGCTGTGATGAAACACCATGGTCAAAAGCAACTTGAGAAGGAAGGGTTTGTTTCACTCACAGTTCCATAAGACAGTTCATCATCAAATGCACTGGGGGTAGGAACTCAAGCAGGGCAAGAACCTGGAATCTGTAGCTGATGCAGAAACTGTGGAGGGGTGTTGCTTACTGGCTTGCTCAGCCTGCTTTCTTTCCTGGAACTCACTTGGTAGCCCAGACTGGCCTCGAACTCACGGAGATCCACCTGGCTCTGCCTCCCGAGTGCTGGGATTAAAGGCGTGTGCCACCACCGCCCGGCTCAGCCTGCTTTCTTATAGGACCCAGGACCACCAGCCCAGGGATAGCACCACCCATAATGTGCTGGGCTCTCCCCCAACAATCATTAATTAAGAAAATTCCCTACAATCAGATCTTATGGAGGCAATTTCTCAATTGAGGTTCTCTCCTCTCAGATAACTCTAGCTTGTGTCAAGCTGACATAAAACTAGCCAGCACATTCTTGTTAGGAAATACTTTCCAAAGAAATTAATTTTCACAAGAGTAAGGAAATCCATTCCCTCACTTATGACCGGAAAAGAGAGAGATGCAGGGAGCCATGTGATCACCCAGAGATGATCAGAGGTGTGACCAGAGATACCAGCTTCTTCCTAGTTCTATTGTACTTAGCCCCTGGCTCCTTTCTATGGCGACCCCCCAACACACTAAGTTCCAAGTTACAGTCAGTGATCTTGAAGCTTTGTGCTTCTTATTCAGGCAAAACAAGGAAATCTCAACAAGTGTGCCACATCCTACAGTAGGAAAAATATAAAACACTCACTAGAAAACACTTGGGATCTAAACCAATCAAACCCCCTTTACAACCATTCAACAGCCTCCTGTACCTTTAAAGATATTGCAGGAAAATCACTCTGGACACTGCCCTTCCCACTCTCCTTTAACAAGCTACTCTATGCCAAGGGGGTAGGGGCAGAGGGAGACATGGACATGCAGTGGTGGTAGTAGCAGGTACATCAGGAGAAAGCAGCAGCTGGTGGCAAGGGGGATGGTACACACCTTATCACTTATTTCTCTTAATCATTACAAGGAGATAGTGTCCCTGCTTTATAAAAGAGGGAACAGAAAAGTGGGATTAGGGCACTCAGCCCAGCTTCATTCAAGGAACAAGACTAGAGCTCAAGCTCACATCGATATGACTCTATCATTCAGTTCTCCCCAACACTGCTCTAGGCTTTCTTGGTCACTCCTCTGGCCTATATTAGTTAAGAGTTACTCCTATATAATTGAACATTTAACAGTGTACCAAAAAATACTCCATGTGCACATCTCAATTTACCCTGACAATAACCGTGATAGGCAGTTTATACCAACAACAAAAAAAGGTTTTTAGTTGCAGGTGATTGAGTCCTAACTCAAACTATTAAAGGCAAGCCAAGAGAAGAAGCAACTTATTTCACAGATGGCTATAAATGGGGACAAAGAGTGCAGGGACTTCAGGCAGAGCTAAATTCAATGATCTCAGTAGAGGCATCAGGGCTGACACCTGATTATCTTACTTTGTTAATCTTCAGTGTCAACTTGACTGGATTTAAAGTCATGTAGGACATAGCCCTCTGGGCTTCTATGTGAGTTTCCTGAGAGGTTTATCTGAGGAAGTGTGATGGCTGTTTTTGGTTGACAACTTGACTACATCTGGAAAGAACTACAATCCACAATACAATGGAGGACCCACCTGTGAGAGATATTTTGCTTGATTTGAAGTGGGTGAATCCACCTTTAGTCTGGACCTTTGGGGCAGGAAAACACATGCCTTTGATCTGGTCTAAACCTTCTCCCAGAAGTCTATATAAGAACATAGAATAAGGAAGCTTTTGCTCTTTGCCTACTTGACCTCCCTTGCTAGCACATTCATTCCTTCACTGGCATTGGAGCCTACTTATTTGGAATTCTAGCATATACAAAAGAACAGCTCAGACATCCAGCTTTGTGACCTGAGCCACAAGGATTCATGGACTTTCCATTCACAGCCAGCCATTGTTGGATTAGCTGGACTATAGCCTGTAAATCATTCCAATAAATCCCGTGTGTGTGTGTGTGTGTGTGTGTGTGTGTGTGTGTGTGTGTGTGTGAGAGAGAGAGAGAGAGAGAGAGAGAGAGAGAGAGAGAGAGAGAGAGAAAGAGAGAGAGAGAGAGAGAGAGAGAGAGAGAGAGAGAGAGAGAGAGAGAGGTTCATTCTATAAGTTCTTTCTGGAGAACCCTAATGCAGGAGGTAAATTCCACTAGGGTCCTACATTTAAAAAAATAAAAAGCCAGAAGACTATCAGAGTTGATAGGTTCTGTGTGTGTGTGTGTGTGTGTGTGTGTGTGTGTGTCTCCCCCCTTCCGTGTTTATCTCTGTCTTTCTGTCTCCCTCTGTCTCTGTCTCTCTCCCTCCCTCTCTCAGTGTCTGTCTGTCTCTGTGTCTCTGTCTATCTCTCTCTGTGTCTCTGTCTGTCTGTCTCTCTCTTTCTCTCACATACACACACACAGACACACACACACACACACACACACACACACACACACACACACACACGCCTTTCTGATTCCTGACTGTAGATTGTAGATACACTGTAACCAGCCTCCTCACACTTTTGCCTCTAAGACTTGCCCTGGTGATGGACTGTGTCCTCAGACTGTAAGTCAAAATAAATGCTTTTCCCTGCTGTTGTCAGATATTTTTGTCATAACAATAACTACTACATCTTGCTTCCATTTACACTACATCTGAGGGCTCCCAGAAGTCCAGCAGGACTACACCCCTTTTGCTTTTCCTGGGTTTTATTCTTTTTCTATGTGGTAGACAAGATGGCTGTCAGAAAATCTTTACATAGCCCTCCTTTGCATAGCCAAGCAATGCCTTGATAGCCAAGGACATCTGCAAACATTCCATACAGTGTGAAAATTCTGATATCTTAGGCTTTCTTGGCTATTTCAGTTCTTGGAATAGCATAGTATATATGTTTACAAAAGAATTTGACATGAAATCAATTACTCAATTTGTATAAAAATGTAGAGGCTGTAAACCAGAACATGTAAGCACACTGCCATCTACAACCACACAGTTTATTATCAAGCTTCCATGGCAAAGATAAGACTCTAGTTCAAAGACTTTCTGAACCAGAAGCATCTGGCTTTGACACCTTGAAAATCAAAACAGGCCTCCATATATCATCAACTCCAAAAAGCCATGATATGAAAGAAGGGCAAAAGGTTCTTTACAGACCAAACCAAGAGTTTGGAATCATCTTTTAAAAATTTATCAATTTGTCCCATGTGTTAAAAAATTGTATTTAAAGAGATCCCCAAAGTTTTCAAATTAGGAGGGGGATTGAAGTTCAAAGACTCAGGATAAGCTATTCATATTTAACTTATGCCTCTCATTGCCCCAGAAACAGAAAGAATTATCTCAGCTGTATGAATATTTTTACTCTAAAAGAACCCTCAGGGTCAGATTGTTTGAGCTTCATCCTGGTTTGTAGACTTCACCTGAAATGTTCTTAATTGATATATCTCATCCTCATTTTCTAGGCTTCTTTTCACTTCCCCAAATCTCTACAGATTCAAGAGAACATTTGTTGAGTATTTGCTGACTACTGATACATCCCAGGTTCTGGGGAAATAGATGAGGTCAAAATACAGTTATGGCCTGCAAGGTGTCCCCAGTTTGGGTGAAGACAAGAAGCTCAGACATGAATAGCACCAAACATCTGTAACAGAGGAACATTAAGAGCGTAAGGGAGCAAACAGAGCACGACTCCCAGATTCTCTTTCCAATGTCAACATGGCCTCTTGTCCTCTCTGGTGGTGGTGAGTGAACTTTCCCTGAGCTGGGGTCACTCACAAGACGCAACCTCCAGAACAGATGGTTGTTCCTTCACGTGACCAAATGTAACCAAATGTCAGGTTGCAGGTGGATTGGGTCCTTAGTCTTCATGTTAGTTGTTTATCTCATTGTTGCAACCACAGACCTGTTAGAAACAACTGAAGTGAGGAAAAGTTTCGTTCAGCACACACTATCAGATGGTAGAGTAGTTTGCTTCCTTAGTTCATGGCCACCATTTCTCACATGTTGGCAGATCAGGAAATAGAAAGCTCTATCCTAAAATTCAAGGTTGGTAAACATCAAAGATCTACTCCTAGTAATTTACTTCTGTGAGCCAAACCCTATGTCCCCAAATCTTCATAACCTCCCCCAAACAGCAGTGCTGGGAACCAAATGTACTAACACATGAGCTTGTAGGGGACATTTCAGATTCCATTCGTAACAGTGTCCCACATTCTAAGCGAAGAGGACCTGGATGTCGGCCTGGGAGCAAGCCCATAAGCAGCTAACCTCTGTGGTCTCTGCTTCAGTTCCTGCTTTACCTTCTTTCCTCAATGATGGGCTGTACGTCCATCAAGCCAAATAAACCCTTTCCTCCTCAAAGTAGCTTTGGGTCATAGTGCTCCTTACTGCTAATTACAACAATAGAAAGCAAACTGGAACACAGTGACATACCCACTACTGGTCCTTGCCATGAGATGAAATATTAATTACAGGCTTTGTCCCTTAAAAGGCCTTCCCATATTTATCTTTTACTGTTTAGGAATCAGAATCAGTTACATGCTATAGTCCTCAAATTCTTGGGCCCTCTGTTTTCTCTTTGATCTCTTCACAACAGCCTTCTTTCCCAAGTTCAGCTCTCTTCTAGTCTTCATTGTGTTCAGTCCATAGCAACTCAGGTATATGAGTAACATTCTGTCTTATGACCTCTTAGAGGCAAAAGTTCATTTAACACATTGCCTGTTTCTATAGTGATGGCTGCTGACAATGTTATCAAATAGATTGCTACTCCATAATGGAAATTGCCATTTTTTTTTTAATTCCGACTTCCAGAATTAACACCACACAATTTAGATAACCACAGCGGCACTTCAGTTAAGTCCCTACTACTGATTTGCTCAGTTTAGCCTAGTGAATGCTGCAGTAAGAAGCCAAAACTTATTACTAGTAAGACTTATTCCTTGTTGTTCACAAGTTGGCTGTCATTTTCCAACATTTTCCTTCCCTTCAGATATGGATCATGCTATGTGGTGGCAGAGAAAGAGAGGAAACCGGGCATTTACTTTTCTGTGCTATAATCTGGGTGCTGAATGTTCTCTAAAGGCCCCTGGGCCCCGGGGACATGCTACTGGAAGGGGCAATGGATCTTTAGGGTGCAAGGCTTCATGGGAGGGTCTCAGGTCACAGGAGGTGTGTCCTCAGAGGACATTGTCATCCCATGGTCTCTTCCTTCCTTTGCTCTTTGGTTCATATGGTGAATAGGGTTGTTCTACGGCACACTCCTCGTATGCTGTGTTTGCCAGAGGACCAGAACACCAGGTCATCCAATCCTGAAACCTCAAGAACTATAAAATAAAGTACACAAAAATGAACCCTTTCTCCATATAACTTCCTTATCTCAGATATTTCTTGTAGTAACAAAAAGCTGGCAAATATGCTCTGCTTGGAAATGACAGGCATACTTCTAGCTATGCTCCATGGACTGACCGAAGTTATTCCCAATATCAACACTAATAAAAATGGGTGAAAAGATTTCTCCTTCTCACAGAGAGGAGCAGTGGGGAATCCACCCAAAATGATGTTGAGCAGATATTTTGGAGACAATAATCTCCCTAGCAGTGTGCTAGTAAACATTTAGTAACTGCCTCTCTGGGGAAGAACAGTCCTGATATACAGCCTTCACCAGTGTCCACTGTGGTCCATTTCCAGTTGCCAGTGTGATTAGGCACAAAATTGGGAAGAAATGTGTGGTCAGCTCTGGTGAGCCAGTGTGAACAGATTACAGCACGTTGGTGATGCTACCAAATTCTAAATTAGCCATTCACAAACCACGCACTGGCCTGTACCTCCCTCCCCCCTCCCCCCGACTATGGAGCACACCTGCAGTCTTGCTGCAGATGACAGCAAGGGAGGAGACTGTACTCAGCATAAATCTGCCTCTTGCTTGAGATGAGTATGTATAGCAGGGATGAACACTGAACAATCCAAATTCAGTCTTCCTGTTCTTTGCTACTTTTGTCTAAACTGGCACATTCAACCAGAGAGTAAGGATGTGAGGTTGAAATAAAAATAATCTTTTGCCTCTATAAATAAGATTTAGCCCCAGGTTCCTCTTTTAGCAAGATGCTTATTAAGAACTTGGCTCCCCTCCAACAAAAATAACATAGGAATCGTTCAAAGACCTTTAATTCCAAATTATTCCTGGTAGGAGTTGCTCGATGAGAATATGTCTCTATTTTTTCCATGTTTGCAATTCTCCGATGAAAATCTTACTTGAAGTGTTCCTGAATTTGGAACTGTCTCTCACATGCCCCAAGACTCAAGTTCTATTGTCAAAGGACACAAGGATGCTTTTTACATGGATAAGATTCATTCCTCTGAAGATGCTGGGGAAGCTGCTTACATGCTCTGAATTTTTGTTGCCCCATCTTTAGGGTGGGGTCCTAAGCCTACATCACAAAGCCATCATGAAGCTTAAATACCTGCCATACATAAAACATTGGTCAAAGTACCTTACATATGGTAGTTACTCATAAAGAATCATCACCATTCTCACCTAAGGGCACTGGTTAGAGTTATGATTATTGCTGGGGCACAGGACTAAAGGTGCTCAAGGAACTATTTAAATTAGTGTAAGTAAGGCCTTATTCAATGGCGTCAGTGCACATGGCAAGCTATGAGTTCAAAAGCATAGGAAAAGATAACTTCGGCAGCTCCCCTGGAAGCATGGACATTATTGTCAGTTAACAAAACTGCTCTCTATTCATTAGCACATTGTAGCTATTATCTGTAGCTTGGCTCCAATGACAAGGCCAGTACAAAGACTGAAGGCTCTGCTTAGAGCAGCTAAGATGTCTGTAGGGCAGACCCTCCATTCCATTCCCAGGGAGAAAAGAAAGCCCACTCAGCCATGCCACAGACATCTCTCCTGCTTCTGTCACAAAACATCAGGAAATGCCACCTCTCTGCTCATGGATGATCCAGAAGACCATGAAAACACAGGTGCCCAATGTAACATTGCCCACTTCACAGTGTCCTAGACAGACATTACAGAGAGACAAATTGATCACTCATAAAAGGGAGCCCACCAGCTCCTTGGAGGAAGTCATTTGTTCTTCCTGAGTTGTTAGGAACAGACAAGATCATAATTTCCGACCATTTATGCATCTTGACTTAGAAAATAATGATGGGGAATATATTAATACTGATGATGATAACTGAAAAATTAGTGAGAGTTGCTCAGGCTTCTCTGTTGTGTGTCTACTTCTAGATGTGGGTGACTCTTCAAAGCATATATGGTATATTGGTTCTTCAGAGCTCGCTCACTCTCTCTTTCTCTCTCTCTCTCTCTCTCTCTCTCTCTCTCTCTCTCTCTCTCTCTCTCATCCTTTGCAAAGAATGTATCAGCTTCAGACACTGCCATAATTTTTCAGAAGTAATACTCACATACCAAAAGACTTGGAAGACTTTAAAGCGATGAGTAAGGAGGCAGAAGCTTACTTAATTAGCTATTTCAAAGTGAAGACTTCCCATTTCTTGTATGAGCATCTTCACACACTTGGGGCGCAGATGTGGTTATTTATTTCCTTTTCCCATTAATTCATGGAGGGAAGCTTGCTATTATAACAACAGCAGGAACAACAAATCCAGATATTTTCAGTGATTTCTTGCTTACATAACAGTCCAAATCTAGACTTTGGTTGGAGAACAGCTTCCCCACAGCTCCAAGGATCCTTGGGGATCCAAGCCTGATGGCCCTCTCTTCCTTGAATAATGGGTTGCTAGATTCCTCCAATAAGGATTGTTTGTCCCAGTGTTCCCAGGAGACCCTTAGGCAAGCCAAATTACCTTCCTGACACCTCTTTTGATACAGGTAGGAAAAAATAGCATTACATTAAAACTTTATATTCACTAGTGCACCCTTCCAGATTGGATTGTTTGAAACAGATGAACCAAATGTCACCCTCAGGGTTTACTAGATGTCACTGAAATAAAGAGGATCTGCCAAAACATTTTTATATTATTACAACATGGCATAAAAGGCAACGTTTTTGAATGAATCAGTTAAATAGTTTTTCTATGATGTGTAATTGGTGTTCAATACATGTTATCTTGTACTGTGTCTAAATTTAGCAGATGCCCAACTTCTGTTTTACAGAATAAACAAATTAATGATAATGACATCAATCTAATAAGCACCTTGAAATAGGCACATGTCTTTAGATAGCAGTTTGTGCAATAAAATCCATTTGGTGTTTGCAAGGGGGATAATTAGTGGGTATTGTGTAAATATTCTTATCATCGATGAATAATCATTTAAATTGCTAAAGTGGAGAGACATAGCCCTACTACATATGTTATTAAGGTGGAATGCAAGTATAACCCTAAGGATATTGTTCATGCAAATTACTGCCTTGGTGTTCTACCATGCATACCACTGCCTTATTTACATCCATCTAAAGGGACAGGGGGCCTGAAGAGCTGATTCACAAGGGCCATAAACTGGACAGAATGAACTGACTGGCTAACTAGGCAGATGTGGGTCCTCATTTCACCAGGTCTCCAGCACTGCGTTCACCATGTCACCATTCAAGTTCCTGCTGTGGCAAAGAGGTTAAGGGTTCCCACAGGGGAGAGTGCCCTCCAGTCAAGGGGGTGCTTAGACCTTGCTGCAGCCCAGGCAGACTCCACCACCCTCTCAGCAATCTTGGAGCAAGAGAGTCCCTCAAGACAGGAACCAAATGTTCTTTCTTTCTAATGAGGTAAACACACGTACAGCAGCTTTCATACCTAATTTTTTCTGAGCTGCCTTTTAAATATCAAGACGTAAGTCAGCTCTCTCTCTCTCTGGTAAGTAGCAATATTGTGAATTGGAAAATGTTTTCATAGCCTGTGATAAAAAGTGGGAAAGGGTTAAAAAAGAAGGAGGGAAGGGGAGGGGAGACACAAAGGAAAAATAAAAGGAAGAAAGGAAAAGAGTCAAGGGGTATGGGACTTAATTAGCTGGGTCCTTCAGACCCTTACACGCTCAGCATCTATTTTTCTAAAACTTTGTAATTTTACTTATTAAGACAGGGTCTCATTACATAGCCCTGGCTGGCCCCAAACTCACAGAGATCTGCCTACTTCTATCTCCTAAGTGCTGGGATTAAAGGCATGCACCTCCATGCCTGGCCTTAAAACTGTAATTTAAACCCAATTACAGATAAATGACTCTAAAGAGAGAAGGCATTTGGTTTGACTTGCACATATTCATCATGTGTAAAGCAATCACTTCTCTTCATGTTGGCAGGAGAGCAGGAATTTCTCTAACAAAACGGAGAAAGCTTTTGGTTGTGACAAAACAGTCAAGAGAAAGAGGAAATGGGAATGTGGTCATCATTACCACCACCAGTGCTGTACAGGAGGGCAGCGACACTGCACCACCTGTTTCCAGACTCAAATCCTGCTCTCCCACAATCAAGCATGACTATGGCCCAGTCACTTCCCCCTCTCGTTGATTTCCCTGTCTGCAGAATGAGGATAGCATTGCCTACTGCAAAAGGCTGTTGGAGACTGAGCTAGCCCATAGAACTGTTTACTCCCTGTGGTGGGTGGAATGAAAATAGCCCTCATAGGCCCATAGGGAGTGGCACTATTAGCAGGTGTAGCCTTGTTGGAGGAAGTGTGTCACTAGGGATGTGCTTTGAGATTTCAGAAACTCAAGCCAGGCCCAGTGTCTGCTCTTTCTTCCTGCTGCCTGTAGATCTGGATGCAGAATTCTCACCGTGTCTGCCTGTATGCCACCATCCTTCCTGTCGTGACTATAATGGACTAAACTTCTGAACTGTGAGCCACCTCAATTAAATGTTTTCCTTTATAAGAGCTGCTGTGGACATAGTATCTAGTCACAGCAACACTAACACTTTCATTCATGTATTACCTATTGATCTCTCATATAATACCAGACATAGCTTGGTGAAGAATTGAATAAGTACAATAATTTTTGTTTTTGTTTTTTTCCCCCTTAATAAAGCTTAACCTAGTTTGCATCTCTGTTACTGTGATCAAACATTGAACCAAGCAACCTGGAGGAGAAAAGGGTTTATTTCATCTTATACTTCCACGTGAAGTCCATCACTGCAGATGTTAGGGCAGAAACTCAAGAAACAGCAAAAGCAGGAACCACGGAGGAACGCTGCCTATGAAACTGCTTCTTATATCTTGTTCCAGCTTGCTTTCTTATACAACCACATGCCCGAGGGTGGAACTATCCACAGTGGGCTGGGCTCTCTCATATTAATCATTAATCAAGAAAATGCCCCACATGACCATACGACAATTTGATGCAGGCAATCTTTCAGTTGACATTCCATCTTCCTGGTTGTCTAGCAGTACAGGGCTCAATACATTAATTTATTCAATATACAATTATGAAATATCTATTATGTTACCAGGTAGTCAGTTGGTGCCAGAGGTACATACATTACATGAAAGAGGTGAGCCAAGGCTCATGAGCTCTAGGTTCTCATATTCTGATTCAGAAGAAAAGACCTAAAAATATTCAAGGTGTTTACAAAAGAAGTAACTCCAGAGGGACACCACATGGGCAATTCTTACAAACTTCAAAGTCACAGATAAGGTTACCATGGTAGAGGGACCAGAGCAGAGAATCCTAGGTAGGTGGACCTTTTTGCAAAGAACATGATACAGAGATGAACACTTTTAGCATCAACAGAACTAAACAGGCCTTGCAGAAGGAGTGGAAGACATGGCTGAGGAAAACTGCCTCAAAAACCACACAAGAAGTTTGGCCAGTGAGTAGGAACCCTGAGGACTTTTAAGCTAGCTGATAAGATGTACTGTTTTAAGCTTTCAGAATGGTCTTTGGAATCTAGTGTATAAGCACACATTGGGACTGGATAGTCCCAAGGCAAGACAAAATGACCAGTTAGAAGGTTTGGGAAGAGTCTACAAAAAAAGAAGAAGGCTCATACCATGACAGTGAAAACTGACTGGGATGAACAGTTCATGGTTGACCTCTACCACAGAAAGGAATACTTTTATCAGACACAAAGGACAGAATGGATATAGATGGATATAGGAGAAACTGACAATGACTCTGAGGCTATGCTGTTGTGTGCTTGGCAGTTCCGAGAGCACAGTGAGCAGTCAGAGGACTCAGTTTAGGGAGGATTTATTCACAAGATTAAACAGCATCGCAAAGGATCACAATAGTAGACATAAGAATACCATTGGGCTTCAGATAACTGTGCCAAATCAGATGCAGGGCCAGGTGCTTCTGGTCCAACAATAGACTCTGATTGACATGGGCATTTCCCCTTGCATGTAAGTTCTCTCTTTCCAGGGAGGAACACCATTGACAGACCTTGGGTGTATTGCCTATTGGCTATCCCATCCTTAACAACACCTGAAAACCTCAGGCTCCAGAAGCAGCTAATCCTCACTAGCCCCTTTATTTCTTGTTCTGCCCAGTAATTTATGCTACCGCCAGAACTTTATTCTACTTCAGGGGCGTAACCTTGAAATATCTGTTACTTTTGAGAGTAGTCCAAGACTTATTGGGCATCTTAACTTGTCATTGGTTTTGGTAAAGTCTGCTTCCAAGAATCTTATAGGCAGAGAGCCTAGCCAGTCATTTGCTAGGTAGCTGCTTGAGTGGCCCTGTGTGTGGTATGAGGAACAGGCAGGATATAGCCAAGTTGGACTGGACATGTTTCCTTCTGTTACAGTTTTATAGACGAAGGAAGAAGGCAAATACGTAAGTTTAAATAAATGGGTATTAAGTGATATACTGAACCATGCATGGATGTTCACAGTGGCCTTTTGCAGGTAGCAGAATATGCAGTCTGTGAGCAACTGTGTTCAAAGAGAGCTGCTCTGGAAAAAAGACTGATGCATTCCAACTGAGTAATTCGGGCAACCTTCTGGGAATTTGGAAAGGGCACATAAATACTACTGCTCTTAGAAGAGAGTGGAAAACTCCAGAGTGTATCTAAGGAGCTTGGATGATGCACTCTATTAAGGCCAGGTTTAGGTTTGGGGTTAAAAGGCAGAAACAGCAACGGTAGAAACGGTACCGCGATAGCCAAAAGACGCTAGGAGGCAGACCGTGATTAAGGGGTAACTTAAAGGGTTTGAATCCGAGGTTTGAGGACTGAGGAAGTAACCAATCTGTCTGAATTCTAAGGAATCCGAGGTTTGAGGACTGAGGAAGTAACCAACCTGTCTGAATTCTAAGGAGTCTGCCTTTCCCAGATCAGGTCATTGGATGCTTGCAGGATGGGAAGGCCTTCTTGCCCACCTGACCACTAGAAAATGTTGGTTAACTGAATTATCTTTTCTTCATATACCTAGACATTTGAGCAGCACCTTTAAAGAAATTTACACACTTTGAGGAAACGGAGGAAAGGACAATTTTGTTGACTTCGTGGATGCTACAGAAGTAACCCCCAGTCCCTACAAAATAATCTTATCTGTCCAACCCTTACATTCTGAATTGTAAATCTCTTCGTGAACGAGGAGATGTGAGATTAAGAAGTAACCCCACAGTCACAAAGGAAGATTTTAAAACCAGGAGGCTAGTTCTCAGCAATGCAATGTTTCATTCTCCGCTGCCTTAAAAGGTGGCCTCAGAAGCTACCCTTGAACTTGAAGGCTATCTCTGACAGTAACTGACCTTCAAAGTCATTTAACATCTTATTAGGAGTCCCACATCGCTCTGGGGAAGGTGGCACATGCTTTTAATCCCAGCAGGCACAGCTCTCAGTTCTAGGCTAGCCTGCTCTACATTGCGAGTTCCAAGACAGAGAAGGCTACATAGTAAGACTCAAAAAAACCTTTGTTCCCACTGGCAAAATTCTTAGGTCATGCACTTCATAATAGCAGCCAGATGTTTAGTGTTGACGAGGCATCAGGTGAGTCATTTCGCAAATGCTTTTAGTCCTAATGAACATCGTGTGACATATTTTCCTAGTATCCCATTTTAGCAGGGACATTCGGTTCAGAGTGTTTAACTTGCAAGCCCACGGTCACACGGGGAGATGGAACAGATGACTCGAAGGCAGCCACGTGGTCCCAGTTCCACACCCACTGACCTGTCCTAAGGTGGATGGAATTCCAGCCTCTTCCTCATAACTATCTAAAACCTCCTCCTCTACCTCGCCCAACTCCGGCTCACACGCCCCCTTTCCCTAAGCATGCGCAGTGACTGAGGGAGAGTTTTCGCGCTACCTCGGGAGATTTTTCACACAGCCTAGCAACCAAGTGCGCCCGCCCCTCGAGCCTCCTCTCCGGATTGGCCCAATTGGCGGCGAGGAGAAGGAGGAGTTTCCAGGCCACCCAGTTACCACCCAGCGCTGCACGCCGGGGGGGGGGGGGGGGGGGGAGGGGGGTGCGTGCGCACGCGCGCTCAGCGAGCACGTGAGCTCCCCAACTCCTAACGTGCCGAAAGGGGCGGGTACAGGAAGCGGGAAGAGAGGGGTGGAGGCTGCCGTTGCCATGGTAGTGACGTCAGGCGTCGGGGAACGAACCCGGCCCCTTCCCACACACGCGCGCGCGCGCGCGCACACCCCGAGCCATGCACACGCGCGCGCACGGCCGCTCTCCTCCGACACACTGGAGGGAAAGGTCAAACTAAAGGCGAGCGAACGGAGAGAACGCAGCGAGCGAGCGAGCGAGCGAGCAGCCGCCGCGCCGCGCCGCGCCGCGCGCCATGACTGACTGACGCGGCCGAGCCGGCTTCCCCCGCGGCCGCCGCCGCCCGCGCCCCTCGCCCGCGCGTGCTCGCGGAACCCCCCCCCCCCACCTCCCAGGCAGCTCCGAGCGCGCGACGGGCGCAGGGCGCGCGCGGGCGGGAGGTGGACTCCGCGGGCGGGCGGGCGGGCCGGCGACGGGCGGCGGCCTCGCGTCGCGCGTCTCCGGCCTCGCGCGGCCGGTCGGTGCGAGCAGCCAGGTGAGTGCGGCGGGGCACCGGGCGCGTGCGGGGCGAGGCGCGGCCTCGGCGGCGCGGCTGACAGGCGCTCGGCCGGCGGGGGGCGGCGCCGCCCCTGGGGCTCGGCAGCGGCTCGGCCCCGCGGCCCTAGGGCAGGTGGGCCCCCGGGCGGTCACAGCCGGGAGTCGCCGAAGCCACGGGAAGGGCTCGGGACACTTCGGAAACTCTGGCCCTCGCCGAACCCGCCCGCCCCTCCGGTCCGGCGAAGTGCATTTCTTCTTTCCCCGCCAAAGTCGCGCGCAGCCGGGACACGGGGCTTTGGGGGGGGCGGGGGGGGGGAGCGCAGCTCTGGGCTGGACCCGGACAGAGACCCAGGAACCCCGCCTAGGGGGGGAATCCGGCGTGCCTGCTGATCGTTGTCAGACCAGTGCTCAGCGTTTGTTTCTTCTGGTTATTTTAGGGCGAATGGTTACCAAAAAGTTACTTGGAAGACAGGGAACTGCTTGAATTGTCATGCGTTCTTTTCCTGTGTGTGCAGGAAATAGGTTAATCTCGCACTCTCGCACGCCGACCACTGATTCGTGCCGGTGGCACTTTAAAAATAAATGCAAAAGCCCCGAAAGACGGGGTAGCGTTTGTGTGAAGTTTCAGGTGTCAGCCTCCACGTCCACGGGAGGAAAACTCGAAGGACACCGACGTACTTGAGGTGCTCTAGAAGCAGTCGTTGGTTAGACGCTTTGGTGCTGGTCAAAGCGGAGTTAAAAGTTTTGGCTGGCAAGGTTAAGTAATCACGTTGACCCAGTGCCACCCAGCAGTGTACAGCTTCCCTCAGAGAAACTCCGCAGAATGTTCCAGCCCAGGTCTTTGCGGACTGTCGGTCGCTAACCTGGAGTTTTTCTTTTTAGTTTAGCAGGATCATAATATGCGCATGGATCCTGCCTCCTTGTCAGACATTAAAGTGAATTGTCTACGTGAACTGCTCTCCTCGAAATCACTTTGAGATTACCAGGTACCGCTCGGACCTGCTGTGTCTTTATTTGGAAGTTTGGAAATTTCCAGTGTAGTGTATTCAGAATGAGAGAGATCCCTCTTCCCCCACAGCATAAACCAGTCTAAACAGGTGCCAAGTGTGTTAAAATTTAAATCTAATCCAGGAAGACTCTCTGGTTTGTGAGAGGTGTAATGGATGATAGTGCAGAAACGCTCCAAGGACACCAGAGCAATCTGTATATTTGATGTCAATTGGAAGGCTTAGTAAATCCGAGCTTGTCTCACCCTGGGCGTTTCTGATGCATGACTACTTTCCCTGTTGATTCTGGATATTTGATTATTTATCACTTTGAAAAAGTTCTCGCAGCCGAGAACACTCACTCTGAAATTGAGTCCCTGTGGCATGGAGCCCAGCACGGGAGGTTCTCAGTGAGATGGAAGGGAAGCTTAGTTGGAGATCTTGTTCCTTCTTCCTAAGCAGTCACTTTTGTACCTGTTCTTGATCTTGCTTCCACTGGCCATTACTGACATGTATCTTATCGTTGGATTGTTACTCATTACAACACCTTAAAACAGTTACTGTGATAGATAATTTTGTTTGTTTTTCCTGCCTTTTCTTAAAGGAAACTGTAGATAGAAATGGGCAAATCAGCACTTAACTCAGCATAACCCCCTCTCGTAGGTTTGTTGACCTTGCTGACATCACAGAGGTCATGTGTTTATGAAATTAAACAGTTCTTAGGCATTTTAGTCCACGTGATAAGGACTCATGGGGAAGTAACTTGAGATATTCATGTTTCCATTTTTTTTTTTTTCTTCTTTTTTGAGACAGGGTTTCTCTGTGTAATAGCCCTGGCTGTCCTGGAACTCAATTTGTAGACCAGGCTGGCCTCGAACTCACTGAGAGCCTCCTACCCCTACCGCTGCCTCCCGAGTCCTGGGATTAAAGGCGTGCACCACCACCACCACCACCACCACCACCACCACCACCACCACCACCACCACCACCACCACCACCACCACCACCACCTGGCTTCATGTCTCCATTTAAAAATCATCTTATAGAGTGTTTATTATGAACAATGCCGAAAGTAAAGTAATTTGTTGACCTTTGTTATAAAATGCGTTTGTGTTTTGTATTTTAAAATCAATTATTTTTCAGATTTGCTAGTGTTGCTTCCATATTCTACTACACAGGAGCTACACAGGTTTGGAGGCTAACATTTTTAGAGCTTGCTTGAGGGGAAATAGAAAAACAGTAATGTTGGAATGAGGTGGGGTTTTGTTTATTTTTTTGTTTTGTTTTGGCTAAGGAGAGCAGCTGTCCTCCACTTTAAGAAATTTGATATTTTAAAGTTTAAAAGTTACAAAACAAGTTAATTAGTGGTTAGTTCAATGAGAATTTTACAGAACAGGATACATTTGAATCTTTTAAATAGTACTTAATAAATGTGGTTTGACTTATGAAATTTGTTTGTTGTACAATTTAGTAAGACACTTGGCATCGGTAGGGGCTTATGGATGTTTCCTTGAATTGTGGCTGTCCCAAATTACCTGGGGACAAAGTTCAATTCATTGTCCCATATTTTCGTACATGAATTAATGAGTGGAAAATTTGTCATCTGATTTATGCTGTACCATTTAAGGAGTACATTGAAACCTAGTTAAAGGTTTCACCATTGAGTAAGCTTTTAACCAGGGTTTGACAAGAATCCCAGCGAAGGTAGTTCCTGTCAGAGCCTTGTTGTCAGACTAACTAGGAGCTGGGTCCTGCAGCATAGGCCAACTAGTAGTTACACCTAGACATTGGAAAAGTCAAAATAAATAGATTTGATTGAATGAAGGTCCACACATAGTAAAAATTGTAACCTTGACATTTCCCCTGGGTGCAAAGCTTCAGAATTAGAGGCTTGATTTTCCCAAGCCATTTTGAAATTTTTAGGGAATGCATTTCTTTCTTTCCTCCTTCTTCCTTTTTTCCTTTGTAATAGTGCCTTGCATTGATTTAGCATGGCAAGAGGAGGGTTGCAATAGCATGGGGAGTTCAATTCTGATACCATTTTGCTTTGGTTATGTAAACATTTTTAAAAAGAGCTAATCTAGCTAGATTTGACTTTCAGGTTAGCTCAGACGTTATGTTGGGAAAAGCAGCAAGAAGAGGAAGTAGCTATAAACTTCCCTGAAGATAATTCATGCAGTTCAGTTTACCTTAGACTGTGCGTGCTGGCGTGGACCCCTCTTCACTCTGCCATGTTAGAGCACTCTTATTAGAAGGGAATTGAAGGGTGAACTAAGCATAGGAGTATACTAAACGTAGAAGTGCTTTAAGAGCACTCAGGGTCTCATTTCTGTACGTGCATCAGAAAGTAAATTATTTTAGTGCTGCATTTGAATCCACAGCTCACCTTTGGGATACTGGGCACAATTTCAGTCCTCTTAGCATACTTGAGTATTATAAAGTTGAAGGAACAGCTTGAATGATATACCATTGTTATTGTTGTTGTTGTTGTTTTATAAATACAGATCATTAATTTCAGAACATAAGTAAAATATTACATTGGATTTAGGGTTACGGAGAACATGATCTTTTTAATACAAGCAAATAAAGTAAGAATATTGCTTTATCTAAAAAAAAAGTGCCATGATGTGTGAGAATAGCAGTAATGATTAGAAATTTTAATTGGAAATTAAGACTGATTTATGTTCTCAAATGAATCTTTTAATTCAGTGTCACTTTTAAAATGTCACATAATTTTTCAGTTCCCAGTGTGGTTTTTCTGGAAAATATAATCAAAGTTTCAAAACAATTCATGTAAACTCAAATAGTTGAATAACAGTTGCTAGACTTCCTAAGCATAAAATGTTTTATACAAACTTATGGGCCAATCCATGATACAGAATTTTTAATTTCTTTATGCTCTACAGAAATCTTACAATTCATCGATGTTGTCATGAGTAATTGTGTAAATCATGTTTTCTTTCTAAGAGTTTTCTTTCACTATTAAGTGTTTATATTTCCAAACTCCACTCATCAGGTCACCCTGTCTATACTGTCAGTGGAAAGTTAATTTTAAAAAAGCAGCTGTCTTCTTTATTTTCTCCCAGCCATTCCCTCTGGAAGATGGCTTCAGTTTTAAGTATTAATATAGTTTATTTAGAAGATACTCTAAATTGAAAGGTTATTGCAAGTTCCATAAACTTCAGATAAATTTTGTCTTTGGAATCGTTTTCAAAAGGACCCCAAAAACTTGAGTTTAAAGGCATAGAAATTTTTTTGTGAAACGTAGTCGAATATTTAGTGTATGAAGCCAGTATCACCTTGTTTTTATTCTACGTGTGAGGGATTTTTGTATTCTGGTTCTGTGGTACTATTTTGAAAATATGCTTTTAGTTTGATTCATAAACAGAAACTTCTCTAAGAGAGCAAATTATTTTGTCCTTAATGATTATGTTAGTCCTTAGACTTTTATATTTGAAGGAAGTGGAAAAGAGTAATTTATTAAGCTATTTGCCTACAATGGGTAATTCATTGGAACATGTAATTTCTTTTTGCTATTATGTAGAAAGTTATCTTTGTCCCAAATAAATTTATAATGAAATAATTTTCTTTTCTTTCTTTTTTTTTCTTTTCTTTTTTTTTTTTTTTTTTTTGTGTGTGCGTGTGCGTGTGCGTGTGCGTGTGCATTTAGGGAGCCTGGAGTGTGCCCGGAAATGATCTAGTTAGTCGATGCTAAAATATTTTTGTTATGATAATATTTATATTGTTTCTGATTAAGGGTATGTATATATGTCTCTCTGTCTCTGTGTGTCTGTGTGTGTAAGTTATGTAAATTAAGATATTTGAGTAATACTTGCTAGACTTCCTAAGCATAAAATGTGTAATAAAACCTGTGTGCCAGTCTGCTACACAGAATTTTGTAATTTCTTTATAGTCTACAGAAAATGTAACAGTTCAGAAATTATATTGTAGTATAATATAGTAATAATTGGAAACGTTGACCAGATGACGTACTGAAGGATTTAATTGATTCCCTGTGCTTCTCTGTCTTCTTTCAATAGCTGTTGATAGTAGCTACTAGTCACATACTCCAAAAGAACTTTTAACACATGCCCCAGTAGTCCAGATTATCTGAAGGAAAAAAATATTAATTGTAGGCTTGTTCTGTAATTCTTATTATATGTTAAACATTGTTTTTTAATGTTTGGTTTTAGCTTATTATTTATAAAGTATGTGATTCTTTAAAAAAGTCTTAGACTGTTTACTTATGTTCCCCACAAATGTTAATACTAGGAATGTGGGAAGTCAAAGGGAGAGAGAACGTTGGTAGGGACTATATTAGGTTGTCCCAATGAGTTTTAAGTGCTTTGATATAAAACGTTAAATGAACCAGTATATATCTTTTCTCTGGGACTGTAACCTAGAGCCTTCCTTACTATAGAGTAAATAATGGTGAGTTGTTAGACATAGGTTATCTTCAGCCAGTTTTAAATGTTATTGATGGAACATAGGGGTTATAAGAAAATAGGAAGCATTTATTCTTCATGTCATTGAATGGTGATTGTTTTTTACTGATCACATTTAGAATTGGAAATTTTATAGGGAAGAATAAATGCTTAAGCTGTAGGTCTTTAGACATAAAATTGTTGTTTAAAAATCTCAAGTTGACTAATCTTGAAAAGAACTTAATAACTGTTATCAGATTCTCTATGCTCGCTCCAGCAGTGTACCAGTTTTGTGGCTTTAAAAACACTGGTATTTCCCCAACTATGAACTCTCATTTTGAGGTTAGAAACTGTCATCATTTAAATTGTAATGTTCACTCAAGTGAAAAAGAAAAGTACTTATAAAAAGTTTGAGACTAATCTTTATTTTCCTTTTGTATATTATAAATTTTGTCATTAATCTTAAAGATACAATATTGCATATTCTGTATATACCTAGTTCTGTAATTAATGAAAAACTACCAGAATGAATCTTGGCACCTAAGAAGTCAGACTTCATGAAAGGTGTAAAATAAAGAGACCTAGATATTTGCTCTGCTTTTTGTTTTGTTCCTGTTTCTAAAACTGGCTTTTACACTGTGCTTTAGAATGTATTCTTTAGTCCAACCAGTGCATTTCTATTCTTGATTTTTTATTTATTTATTTATTTATTTATTTATTTATTTATTTATTTTGGTTTTTTGAGACAGAGTTTCTCTGTGTAGCTTTGGCACCTTTCCTGGAAGTCACTCTGTAGACCAGGCTGGCCTCGAACTCACAGAGATCTGCCTCGCTCTGCCTCCAAGTGCTGGGATTAAAGGCATGTGCCACCACTGCCCGGCTTATTTTTGATTAATTTTAAGTGTGGAAGTTTGTATGAGATTCCATTTGAGACCTGGATTCTGCTTTTTAAAAGTGATAACCACTGTTGTTCCCAAGTTTGATCTAACCACTCTCCTGCTACGTCTCATTATAATGTGATCTTATTTATTATTGTTTTCACTGTTAATAAGACTTTTCTTTACCCAGCTCCTGTTTAAATCACTCTTCATATCTTAGTTGCTCTTGCTTCCTTTCCATGTAAACTTTCCTTTTCATTTCCTACATAAATTGTTTTCTGCTCTCTGAAGGGAAAAAAAAGCACCTATGCCTTTGCACACCAGATTGCCACCATTCACCGTTAGCCAGAGAGTTCTCTAATCCTTTGGAATTTTGTATATATTTCTAGAAAAGTCTTACATTATTTTATAACTATGACCTCTCGAGAGCACAGGCCATTCTGTATGCCTTGTCTCCATACTGCTTTGTGTTCATTCAGTATTCAGATATCTATTGAATGATTATGTTCAGAATTTGATGGTAGTGGAATTGCTTTAATGTATACTCATGTGAATAAAACATCCCAACATTGAGGCTGTGCAAAGGAGTTAGCAAGTGTCAGGCATTATGCTAAACATAAAAAAGGCACTTACTTGTACTTACAAAGTATAATAAAGCCAAGAGATATATTATTTGGAAAAGTAGATTTGATTAAGTATTAGAGGTTTCTGAGATGTTTTAGATACAGTCATCTTATCTTAAAATTTGATTGTGAAAGCACTTTAATAATTCTATACTGCTTTAGCTGCCTGTGAAGTAGTTCTTCATATGTGATTAAAGCTAACAGGCTCAAAAGGGAATTCAAGTGTCAAGGTATATAATATCCACACTCATAAAGGTTAAAAAGGGGCCCTGAAGCAATCCATCTAAATTCAAGTCTTCCCCCTACCGATCATTAGCTATGCAATATGGGTAAGTTATTTGATCATTCTGTGCTTTTTTTCAGTTGTAAAATGAAGATAAGGCTATTAACTTTATTTGTGGAGAGTGTGTATGAATTATTGCAAGTTAAGTGTGTCATAAAAAAATACTCCATACAAGTTAACTACATATATACATTTTGTAGCAGTTCCCCATTCAGGGTTTTACTTTTAGTTTCTCAGTTAGCTGCAGTCTGAAAATATTAAATTGAAAATTCCAGAAATAGACAATCCATACGTTTTAAGTTATATGCTATTCTGTAGCATAATAAAGTCTTACACTGTCCTAAGCAGAGTGTGAATTATCCTTTTATCCAGCCAATGTATCTGTGCTCTATCTGCTACCTACTACAGTGTGGCTGTCCAGTCACCTGTCCACTATTTCAGTACTTAGCCGGGCACTATCACTTATTCCATATTGTTATATAGTCATTGTGATCGCATATCACAAGATAAAAAGAATAGTACAGCACAAAAAGATACTTTGTGAGACTGCCTTCATGTAAATTGTATTATCAAGTATTGCTGTAATGATATTATTAGTTTTTACCATTAATCTCTACTTTCCCTGATCTGTAAATTAAACATCATTGGTATGTATGGAGAGAGGACAACACAGTATATATAAGATGCCGTATTTTTTTAAGTATCCACTCAGAGTCTTAGAATGTACTCCTTGAAAATAAGATGTATGTGTGCAGGGGGACATACGACTGCCATTTCCCTGTCTTTAAACAGACCCCTGTTTTAGCATATCCAAAACAAAGCTCTTCACTGACTCATTTCTCCCCTCTTGAGTGGACTATAGATTATTCCTGTTAGATGGATTAGCCTAGAGGATTTGAAACTATGTTGTCCTGATTTCTGCAGCCTGACCTGTGTAGTTCTTTGTAGAACCCATAGAAAGGGTGGAAAAAAGTTGTGAGTTTAGGAATCCAGTGCAAGTAGTTTTGCTAATTACATTTTTTTTCATACAATATATTTTCATTCTATTTCCTCCCCTCCCCCTACTCCTCTCAGATCCTCCCACCTAACTTTGTGTTTTTTCTTTCTCATTCTCAAAAAAAAAAAAAAAGCAAGAAAAACAAATCAAAACAGACAAACTGAAAGCAAAGAAAATCAATAAGAGAATAACAAAACAGCCTGGCGGTAGTGGCACATGCCTTTAATCCCAGCACCCAGGAGGCAGAAGCAAGTGGATCTCAGTGAGTTCTAGGCCATCCTGGTGTACAGAGCTAGTTCCAGGACAGCTAGGGCTGTTACACAGAGGAACCTTGTCTTGAAAAACCAAAAAATAAAAAATAAAAATAAATTGAAAACAAAACCATGGACTCTGTGTTGTGTTGGTCAACTACTCCTGGGCATGAGCCCTTCCCTGGACTGTGGTTGACATACCCAGTGGCACGCCATTGGAAAAAACTGATTTTCCCTTTCTTAGCTGGTATCAGTTACAAATAATTTTGGGAATTAGTGTCCACTTCCCCTTCTTAGTGCTGGTATTTGCAGTGACAAGTACTTAAACAAGCTTGAGTGAGTCCTAACTTTCCTAAACAAGTCCTAAACTTTCATAAGGTAGTAGAGAATAAATAAGTAGCTTTTCAAATTTTTGTTTGTTTTGACTTGGAGTTTTATTTGTTCCAGAAAAAAAAAAAAATGTAGGCACATTCAGTTTTACAAGTGAGGCAACTGAGTTTTGAAAAAAAAAATTTAAAGGATTTGTACTTGAAGTGAAAAAAAGCAGGTAAGGCTTTAATAATTTGTCAAGACTGCATTCTGTGATATTCTGATAAATATTCACATTTTGGATACAAATTAAAAATATTTAACATTTTGTGCTAGCTGAGTGTGTTGAAAATAAGGAGCTGGGATACCGAGATACCCCAGGACTTTATGCATTGTTCATGACCTTGAACTGTGGACTTGAATATATAGAAACTATATAGGAATTCGCAAGCTGAGAATGAGACTGGAAGATGATGGAATTTGAATAGTATAAGAAGACAAAAACGTCAGCGAGTGATAGCTTTTTAATGACAGTGACATGCTGTGTAATAGTTTATCATAAGAAAGTTTAATGCTTATGCAAATTGGTCACTACATTAATATAGTCTTGTGGTTCGATGAATTTTTAATGTCAGCATTTTTTTCCAGTGGCCATTTTCAACCTTTTCTGTCAGTGATATATGTTAGATCGTACTAAGGGAAAAAACACTTCTAGAATAAATATAATTTTGACTAAACCACCCATTTCCTCCATAAAATCCAAGACACTGAGTTTGTGTTTAATGTTATCTGGCCTTAAAATTTCGTTTCCCTTCAACAGCATGTCTTTGCATGCTTGTAAGGCCAGACAACTTTGTGGTTCACTTCTTAGCTCAGTTCTTGTTCGTGCTGCTGTTGTTCTTGTTTGTATTTAAGGAGGAAAGACCCGTGCTGTTTAGAAGTTTTGCAGTGCCACAAGTGTTTGGTTACATAGGGAAGTGACTTAGGTTTATAGGATCCAACCTGGTTTCGTCTCCTTAGTAGCAGTTCTGTGCTTCCTTACTTTTAGGTTTCTGAATGGTAGTGGTTACATCTTAGTGAGAACTGATTCCCCTCTAACTTTCACTTACTGGTCTTTAACAAACAGGGATTATTATTTGAAAATGAATATTACATCCTACTTGAGTCTTTTTTTTTTTTTTTTTGGCCAAAATAAGGTGGGGGGAAGTCCCCAATTTTCAAGCTTCATGGACATGACATAGTTTACAGACCTTCCCCCATCCACATTTCTGAACTCATGACAAAGTCTTTTTGTCACTGTACCTCTTAAAATACAGAGGCCAAAACTGAACTGACTACTTTAGATGTGGTATGACTTATTACAGAATACAATGAAGCTATTATCTGGCTCTTGTATAAATGCAGCTTGAAATTTGCATTACATTTTTTGGCAGCAGTATTACCCTTTGATCATATTGAGCTTATGGTCAACTAAAATGTTGCCTCTTCATCATGTGAGCTGATTTAATCTGATTTTTCTCTATTTTACTTGCCAGTTAATCCTTTGAAAGTATAGGATATTTCATATATTATTATAAAAGTCTACCCAGATTTATCTGTATCAAGCTTCCTCCAATTTGACTGTCTGAAGACATCAAGTGATTTTGTGTAAACCAGCAACTCACTGTTAGAACCTCTTAGAACCTGAAAAATCATTAGACATGTTTCTATGCCCTCATTCAAATCACCTTTGAGAAACAAGTTTTTTTTAGTCTTTTAAATTTTATTTTTTTGTGTGTGTATGTATATTTTGCCTATCTGCATGTATGTATATGTACCACATGTATGCAGCGCTTGCAGAGACAAGAGAGGGTGCAGGGTACCCTAGTACCCTAGGATTAGAGTTACACAGGCAGTTGTGAAATACCTTGTGGGCATTAGGAATCAAACCCTGATGTGGGAGAGCAGCAAGTGCTCTTAACTGCTGAGCCATCTACCCAGTCCATCAGAACAACTATTTAACAGGATGTACTAATCCAAAATGCTTATTAAACACCTGCTTCATAAACCTGAGGTCAGAATTCACTATATAAGGTAGGAATCTATCCAGTTGAACTGTTTATGCAGTATGTCTAGAAATTTTAAAGTCCTAATCCTACTCATGATTTTCAAATTTCCCATTGTGGTCGCTGTCTGTGCACCTTGTTTTGCATTTGATCTTTCAAAGACAAACTAGGTTGGATTTATATAAAGAATTTGTTTCCTTAACGTGAGAAGTGAGGGAGAAAACACTTGGCTAGGTTTCAGGAGAGGTTGTTTTTTGGTTTGGTTTGGTTTGGTTTGGTTTGAGACAGGTCTCACTATGTAACCTTGGCTGTCCTGGAACTGGCTGTATAGACCAGACTGACCTTGAACCTAATAGAGATACACCTGTCTCTGCCTCCTGAGTGCTAGGATTCTGCGATTGTAGATGTGTGCCACTACTATTATGCCCGGCTTTTTGTTAAAGTATTTCAAGCCTTTAGAACAATGACATGAAGTTTTATGTGACTGTACATTGTCTTGGCCTCAAACATTCATCACATTCAAAAGGAATCATCAGCCCCTGCGAGACCTGTAGCCCTGACACAGAGTGAGACTAAATGCAGACAAGGATGTGGAAAACTCCTGTGTTTAAGGACGGGAGTCAGGAATGGAAAGAAACTAGGAAACCTATGACCAGGGGAAATAGAATACCAAAAGGAGCTAGTTCCTAGTTACTCAAGTTGTGTTTCATTTCAATCTGAAAATTCTCAGCACTTCTTTCTTATTCCTTGCAAATGATCAAATCTGTACATGCCATTCGTGTCTTACAATATTTTTTACTTGATCTGCTTGGTAGTATGAATGAGATGTTCCCCTATATGGTCAAACAGATACTTGGTCTGCAGTTGGTAATGGTCTTGGGGAGGTTTATATATAGCCTTGCTGAAGGACATATGTCACTGGGGCAGTCTTAACAGTTTAAAAGCCTCCTGCTGTCCCCAGTTCATTCTTGCTGTTCTGCCATGCCTGGTTCTCACTTCCATGCTTCTTCTCTGTTATGGTGATGGACTCTTAACCCTCTGGAACTAGAAGCCCAAAATAAACCCTGTCTTCTAAAAGATGCCATGGTTGTAGTGTTTTATCGTAGCAAGAGAAAAGTAACCAATACAATCTATAAATATGATCTAAAGGAACT
Source organism: Peromyscus eremicus (assembly GCF_949786415.1). Taxonomy (NCBI): domain Eukaryota; kingdom Metazoa; phylum Chordata; class Mammalia; order Rodentia; family Cricetidae; genus Peromyscus; species Peromyscus eremicus. The sequence continues at coordinate 33,519,576 of NC_081436.1, forward strand.
CCATTTTTATGGTCTTCTTTCTGTCTTGGGCTTCAGGGTTTTTTTTCCCCCTTTTTCTATTTCATCCTTTCATATTTATCTTCCCCCATTTAAAGACTGTTCTTTACGTTTAAAATACTGACCTAAGAGAGAAACAATCCTGTAAGTCATCTCCTGGTAAACATGTCCAGAGAACTAACCTGTCCTTCATTTGTATTTTTGCTACGATTATATTTTAAGTAATTTGATTTTCTTAATACTTATGGCAAGTCTGTCTTGTCTTTCTTTCTTGTACTATTGTTTGTTGATTTTGTTTTGAGATAAGGTCTCAATAGCCCAGGCTGTTTTAGAACTCATTCTATACCCTAGGCTGACGTCAAATTCATAGCAGTCCTATTTACTTAGCCTCCTGAATGCTGGGATTACAGACATGAGCCACCACATACATTTTTTAGGTATGTTTTTCTTTAAACAACTTTATTAGCATTTAAACATACAATAACTGCATAAATTGAAAAGCAAAAGATTTGATAAGCTTTGACATGTTTATTCCCCTGAAACCACCATCAGAGTCAAGGTACTGAATATATCCCACCCCCACGTTTTCTGGTAGTCATTTAAATCCTTGCCTATTTCCTAGGCAACCACTCTTTGTTTTCTTTCACTTTGCATTTATTTGTATGTCTTAGCATAAACTACACTCTCTTCTTTTGTGCTAACTTCTTTATGCATCATGATTATTTTGAGATTTATTCATGCTGTATTTTTTCATATATCATTGGTTGCTCCTTTATTGCTAAGTAGTGTTCTGTTGTGGGTTTGGCAATAATTTGTATATCCATTCAACTGCTGATAGACTTGTGTGTTTTTCTAATTGTTGACTTTCAAAAGTAAAGAGTACATGAGCAGATTTGACTTAGAGATATTTTTGTTAGTCTGTCATTTGTGTCTTCATACTCATTCTCCCCACCCCTGTGTGTGTATAACTATTTGTGTATACCCATGCACAAACACACACACAGGTGACTGTAGAGGACAGAAGTGGGCATTGGATTCCCTAGAGCTGGAGTTATAGGTGGTTGTTAGTTGTCCAACAAAGGTCTGGGAACTGAACTTGGTGGTCTGGAAGAGCAGTACTTGCTCTTCCTCACTGAGCCATTTCTCTAGTCCATTATTTCTTAGCAGATAGTGTCTCTTGAAGAGTAGAGGTTTTAAAATGTTGGTAAATCTAGTTACCAGTTTATGATTCTGTGGACTATGCTTTTAGTGTTATATCCACTTTTTTCCCTAGTACAAGGTCACAAAGGTTTTAGGCTTATATGTAGGTCAGTGGTACATTTTGGGCTAATTTTGTATATAGAAAAAAATGGAATATAAGTATTGTTACAGTGGCAATTGTCATTTGTTGGAAATCAGACTTGTTTACATTGAATTGCCTTTACATATTTGTCAACAATCAGTTGTCTCTCTATATGTGTGTGTGTGTGTGTGTGTGTGTGTGTGTGTGTGTGTGTGTGTGTGTGTGTGTTTCTGTTTTCAGATTCTATTCTGTCCAGCTGAAGTGTTTGTTGGTTTTGATTCCTGTACTTCATGATTGTGGTTACTAAAACTTTATAATTAGTGTTAAATATAAATATAATGAGTGTTGATGTCATGCAGTGTTAGTTCTTCACTTTAATTCTTTTTCCAAACTCTTTTTGTTAGTCTAGATTCTTTCTATTTAATGAATTTTAGAATGAGTTTTCATTCTAAATGAGAAATGAGGCATGGAGACTCATGCCTTTAATCCCACCATTGGGGAGGCCTAAGGTACAGGAGCAGTAGTTTGAGGCTAGCCAGGGCTACATAGCAAATTCTAGACAAGACTCTGAAGTGAAACTGTCTTAAGGGAGAATAAAAGGCCAATAGAGATTTTGAGTAGGGCTCCATCAGATCTGTAGATCACTTTGAAAAGAATCAGTATCTAGAGCCAGGCAGATCTCTGTAAGTTCGAGGCCAGCCACTACCAAGTGAGTTCCAGGAAAGACGCAAAGCTACACAGAGAAACCCTGTCTCCAAAAAAAAAAAAAAAAAAAAAAATCAGTATCTTAAACACAATAAGCCTTCTGACTCATGACCTTGGTATAAGCACTCTATTTGGGAGTACCTTAGTTTCTCTTAGCTCTTTTTACTATTCTTCACCCTATATTAGAATTATCCTCTTTATTTTTTAGCATACTTTCCTTAAAAAATAAGACTTCTTTTTAAAAAGGTCCAGATGTTATTTAACCTGTCTTTTTCCTTATTTATTGGAACTGTCTGACAGAAGGGGCAAACTCATTGTTTTAAGAATCTAATCTTGTTTGAGTCTTATATTTTCAATACAAGATTACCATAATATTTAAATATTTTACAAATTTACAATGTAGGTGATTTGGAGCCTAAAACCTAGATAATTGGCGGAATTATTTGCTGTTACTTAAAAAGAAAATATTGAAAATGTTGAGAAAAAAACCTAAGTTCATGTTGTAAATATCACCTTTATTCTGTCTTCCTTCAATCAAGTCACACAATTTTTTTGAGTGCTAGTTTCTCATCTGTGAAGTAAAATAATACCCTTTTTATGGAGCCTCAGTAAAGCAGACTGAAGTGGAATTTTATAAGGAGCCTAGAATAATGATGTTATATGGATATAGTTCCCATTTTATTTGTTGTTTCAGTCAGCAAATGATATACACTGTGTGCCTGTTATTTCCTAGATTATGAGATTAGAGGAGTAAAAACATCAGGCAAGCATCCTGCTTTCATCAAACTTTTATCCTAGTGTGCTGTGACGGAGTCATACTGAAAATATGGAATGGATAAGCTGCATCATTTTAGGTTGTGATAAGTACGGAATCAAAGAGGGAGCTGTGAGAAAGAATCATTGGAGTGGGTGCTGACTTGAGTGTGTGTCATTAGGGCAGAGAATAGTAAGATGAAAGTAGAAACCTCAGTATTTGAAGGAGCCCTGCATGGCAAGTGGTGTGTAAAACCAACTTCTAGAGTAGGGAAAGTAGGCAAACTGAGAGAATGTTTAAAAAGCCTAAAGATACTGATAAATTGTAGTAGTCGGAGGGGTTTCTTGAGCCAGAATGAGAAGACAGGATTGCATTCTTAATGCTGAGGAAATGGAAATGTCATAATCATAGATGTTGCTTTGTATTACCAGGGACTTTTGGAAATGGCAACCTGTCAGTGAGACATCAGCAAACTCAGAATCCAGTAGGGTGAATTGCTAGTAGTCTAGGAAGCATTAGAGTAGTGGTTTTCAACTTGTGGATCATGACCCATTTGAACAAACCTTTCACAGGGGTCACATATCAGATATTTAGATTGTGATTCATAACTAACAAAATTACCGTTATGAAGTATCAGCAAAAGAATTTTATGGTTGGGGGTCACCACAACATGAAGAACTGTATTTTCAAGGGTCTCAACATTAGAAAGGTTGAGAACCACTGTTTTAGAGCAAAAGACTGATTTTCCCTGATCCAAAAAGCCTAGCCAGACTCTAGGAAATCCAATTGTGGGCTATCTAGAGAAAAGACTTACTGCTTCTCTTAAATTTACTAGGACTTGTTTTGTATTTACATATGATTTCTGAAACAATATATGTGGCTTCTCATTTTGAAGTTCTTATGTCAGTCAACCAGCTGAATAATTAAGAGTATAGCTTTGGTTTCACATAGGAGCATAGTAACTAACCATGGGGATGCAGTGGTCTTCAGTAAATATGTACAAACGTTGGTTGTTAGTGTATGATTCCTTTATAGAATCTTGAGATTGCTGAGATGAATGGACCTTAAAAATTAGTCTTTCTTTTATAGATGAAAGAATTTTGATCCAAAGAAAGTAAGTGGTATACATTATATAAACCTTAACCAAAACACAGACCTGGTTTGGGGTATCTTCTTAGCTGTCAGGTAAAGAGATTCTTGAGGAAAATATGGAGCCAGGAGTATCCGTTTGCTATATCTACTGCATTCTTCAGTGTTGGTCTTCTGTTTGACACCTCTACTATTTATGCTTATCTTTGGACTTAAGACACTAGGTTAAGTCATAGAGGTACACAGTTAGTGTCAAAACACGTAAGTAAATGATTGCTGCGTAAGTTAAATGCTGTGATAAAGGCAAGCTTAGATTGTTGTAGAACCATGTCTGTTCAATAGCTTTAAGTTTAACGTCTGTTTCCACATAGACTTGGATGTGCTTAGACTGTCTTCAGTGATATATTACATTGCCTTTGCTATTTGAACTTAATTGTATTGTCTAGCCTCCCTGCAATGTCCCATAGCTAAACATCCTAGTTTGAAGCTCATGTGTCAGGCCTGGTGGGTTAATCTGTATCTAACCAATAGTACTTGTCTGGACAGCCACTGTAATGGCAACATGTTTGTTTGTTTTGTTTTGTTTTTTTAAATAGAAACCCAGTTAAAAGCCAGCAGGTGTAGCTAAGTGGTAGAGCACTTGAATAGCATGCATAAGACTATGGGTTTTATCCCTAACACACACACACACACACACACACACACACACACACACACACACACACACACTCGCACACTCAGCCTGCCAAGTAGCCATGATTACAGGCACATGCCAGCAGGTCCAACTAATTCTCCGTTTTTTTAAATAATTTCAAAAGGTAGCTGAGGAACAATGATCTTTTTGCTTGTTAATATGTGCTGTTTATCTTTATGGCATGCCTGATCCTGAAGGAACTAGCACATGAAGTTCACTGTTGGTTTGTATTCAGAATCTTAAGACACCAGAAATGCATTCAGAAACCAAATGATAAAGGAGCACTTATGTAATTAGAGAGAAACCATAGCTTCCTTTTAAGCCTTTCTCTTTCAAGAGCTTATAATTTTCTATAAAATCTAAACATCAGCTCATGGCCAGGTGTATTTTATTTTAGCTCTTAATTCTGTTTTATAAAGTTTGAATTGAAAGGAAAGATACTTTTTGTCTTCCACACAAAGAATGTTCATATTTCTTTTTTTTAGAACTCATTTCCATACCCCAGAGCCTGCCTTTGTTTAAAGAATATCTTTTATCTACAAAAGACTGTCAGAATTTATGTATCCGTAAGACCAAAATCTGTAAATATGGCATACATTGTTGAGAATATTAGTTGATTCCTGACAACTGTATTACATCTGCACAAAATATTAGATGACAGTCATTTTTGACAGTCTAATGTGGCAGGTGATCTGACATTATCCTTCTCTGGGGTCATATAAGGATAAAGCTATTCATCTTGGTCTCTCTCCTGGGTCTTATGAAGAAGAAAGCTAGAATTTTAGAATTTTAACTGAGAATATTGGACCCAAATTGTGAGTGTGACTATTTCCCTCTACTTCCTGCAAACCAAGGAACAGAACTGTGGATGTACTTTCTATGAAAGGGCAAATAAGGTATCTAAAGGGAAGATTGGAGTCTGTTGAAGATATCTCCAGCTGTACGACACTTGAAACTGCTAGGTCATTGAACATCTCCCTGCAATAATTAATCATCCTTCTCAATTAACAGTACAGATAGCATAGCAGTGGTTCAAGAGCAGACTCTGGAACCAGGCACTGTGTGCGATCTCGGGACCGGTTGCTTTTATTTAACAAAAGAGAATGATACAATTCCTATGTCATAGTGTTGCCATGGGGATTGAGTGAGTTAATGTATACAAAGCTAGTAAGCCTTATGTAAGGGTATGTGCCTGTGATACCTTTCAGGTTGCTTGTTGTAGTGAAGTTTTCATAGAGAATTTGGCATTTGAACTAGATCTTGAAAGACTTTAAAAAGTGAGATACCAACAATTCAAAATTGTAAGAATCACATGAACAAAGTTAGAATGAAGTAAAGAATGATTTTTCTTTCCATTTATTGCATGTTAGCCATTTGCCTGTCACTGAGCTTAACATTATCTTAGTCAGTTCTGGCAATAACCCAGTAAGATAGGAACTTTAAATGGGGTTTTACAAATAGGAAAGGAGTCAGTCACAGAAAAATAGTCATTTTCCCCAAGTCCTAGAGTTAAGTGTTTGGCCTAGTTCTGTCAGATTATAAAACTCAGGTTCTTAATTACCACCTATAGAATACTGCCTTCTAAAGAGCAGACTTTCAGAAGATCCCCGCATTAAAAGATCTAGAATATTAAAATGTGTGTGTTCATGTTCACATCACTACTTTGAGAATCTCTGGCTGTGGCTTTGGTAGTCATTTTAGGAAGCTAAGACTTACAACACAGGCCTGTCTTTTCTGAAAACATTGCTGCCCTGTCATTCTGTCAGCACGAGAGTTCTTGGGGTTTTTGTTGTTGTTGTTGTTTTGTTTTTTAACTGGAATAAGGGTACTTTAGTTATTGAAGTTTGTACTATTTTCCTTACTAGAAATGACACAAATTTCCCAGCGGTATCCTAGTTGACACACTGGACTTCCAAGTTTTTACACCTTTGTGCTGTATGGAATTGATTCTGTGTGAGTGCCCTTTGCAGCTCCCTACATCAGAGACATGTTTGCAGTTTTGTTCCCATTCTTCAAACATCATGGTTTCATGTTTGTGAGGTTCGTTTAAAATGTACTTAGGATCGTCTTCATTCTGTTGCTGTTTATTCCTTTCATCCTGTAGCAACTTGTAATATTGTCTTTTTTGAAACTACCAGTGAATTGGTAATTACTTAGATATTTTGCCCCCATTCAAATACCATCCTGACCTTAGCAGATTTAATTTTTTTTTCCTTTCCCCATGTTTTACCTCCCTGTAGTAGTTAGGTGACAGTTATCCCCCTACCACAGTGTCTTACAGCCCTTTCTGTAATATGTCATTACTTCTCATAGTTCTAGAAGTTGCAAAGTTGTGAGTCAAAGGACCAGCATCTGGTAAAAGTTCATAGTGCGTTATCTGATGGCAGAGCAAAAGAACAGATGTACAGCAGGCTGTAAGCAGAGGGGTGGTGGACAGCATACAGTGGGGAGAAGAGATAAATTGATACTGTATCAAGAATACTTCCCACCTAATCCACCCACTTCTTCTATGTCAGCATTATTCCATTCATTAAGGAAAGACCCTGTTGTTATCTGTCACCTCTTAAAGGGCCTCTCAACTCTACTGCTGTGGGGAGTTTTCAAACATTAACTTTGAGGGTGGGCATATTGAAACCATAGCAGTTCCTTTTGACAATGTTGTTGAGAATGTTCTTTATGGAGTGTCATGTTAGTTCTATTGAGCTATCCAACTTGTTTTCAATATTGTCCAAAGGAGATTATAGCAGATGTTTAGTATATACCTGTGTGAGTGTTTTGACAGGCTGAGTTTATGAAAACCTCCAGTTAATTGCACAGCAGTCCTGTTCAACTGGACATTGTTGTTTGGGCATGCATTCCTGTACATTTTGCCATTTTTGTGAAATACTGCTAAGCAGAAAAGTAAAGTGCTAATGCTGACATCAAGAAGGGTAATACACTGTTAGTTGAGGAAGCCCAGTGCCCCCAAACATTGCAGGCAATAACCACTGCTGTTGGTTACCTTCCAGAAATAGGTAAGACACTATTGCTGCTGAAGACACCACATGCTTTGGTCATAGGACAGAGAGAAATCAACCTGGAACTTGGCTGGAAACTTCCTGCTTGCTAGCCTTCATGGTGCTGAACGGTACTGCACAGGCCACTGGGGAAGAATGGTCATCAACATTCTTACTCAGATGTGAACCCTGTGTGCAACAATACCAACCAGCCAGGCAAGATGAGCCTTCTTGTTTAATAGTCGCAAATCTGTTATGGGAGTAACCAGTTGCTTTCTGATTGGATTTGATTGATGCCTATTCCGCAGGAGGGAATTCACATATGTTATGTAAACCTGGTCAAAAGACCATGGTTGGAAGGTCCTACAGGGAAAGATACTGCTTTTGTGCTAAATGGACATGAAACACACATCAAAATGTCTTCTAAATAGTTGTTCATCTCCAAAAAATAGTGCTACTGTAAGCTTTGTTCAGATAAACTTTTTACATTTTACAAAGGTAGAACTGTGGCAAGATCCTTCATAACTCTAAAGAAAAGATTGTCTGACAAGTTTTTCTTAATTGATTTAAAAAAAAAACTGAACTGAGAATAGAGGGAGAAGTTGTTTAAAGAGAATTGTAATAGTGGCCCATTGCTCCCAGCTAAATAGCATGTGCCTATCTAGACATAACTGTTTATTCCTAAATTAAATCTGGAAAGTTTCAATTGTAGGATAACTTTCTGAATAGTCTTTGTTGTAAATAACCACTGAATTGTTTTAAAGTATTTGTCTTCAAAAATAAGGATCAGCTTGTATCCTTAGAGACCACATGCACCTTCCTCATTCTTTCTGTAATAAATAGAATTATGTGTAATCTGTGAATGAAGAAGAGTTTCAGAGAACATTCAGTATTATTGCAGGGCAGTTCAGTGGTTGGAATCTTGCACTCTGTAGTACCTTGACTTACTGAGTGTTTAATCCCGTGTGCTGTGGATACTTGTGTATGACTATATATTCATTTCTTGGAAATCACTGATTTTTTGTAAACGTAATTACCTTAATGGGCTTTAATATTTTTAAGTTATTGTATGTGTCTCAGAGTAAAGTTAATCTGTAAAATACAAATTTAGTATTCTCACGTAATCTTTCTTTTCTCTTTCAGCAAATAGAAGAAACAAAATGTTTCAGTGTTGTTTTGTAAGCAAAGCCAAGGTGGGTGTTCCTTTTCTTACCCACTTAGTTCATTTCCATGGACTGCATTCCTAACCTAGTTCAGCTGAGGATAGGGAGCAAAATGTTAAGACTCTTTCTCAGCATAGATCTACTGCCAATAGAACTGTTGTATTTATTATCTAAATTAGGGCAGATTTGTTCATGAGAGTTGTCACTTTTAATAATACTATCACTTAATAATACTATTGGGGAAACTGAGATGTATGGTCACTGTAATCTTCAGATTGTTATTTACTATTAATTTTGAAATTTTGTGTTCATGGAGAAGAAAATCCATTTTTAAATCCAGTAGAAAAACGTATCTTCATATGGAATAACAGATAAGCTTGTAATGAATCTTTTCTGATTAGCTAATTCAAGAGAAATTACTCTCTTCCCTTGTTAATTAGTGTTGTTGATTGTTTGTCCTTTTTTTCTCAAGATGTCACAGTTGTCATTCAGCTCTCCAGTTGGGAAAGTCATTAGCAGAAACAGTGACTGCCATTTGCTCTGTTCCTCTGCTAGCTTGCTGTCAGAAAGCCTGTGTCTGTAAACATCCCCGACTGGAAGCTGTAAGCCACAGCCAAGCTTTCAGTCAGATGTTTGCTGCTACCGGCTCTTCCCATGCATCTTTGTGGACAATCTGGACTAAGGATTGGAGCCGAGGGGGCTGTGAAGTGCATGGGGGCACATCAGAAACCTTGAGGGCTGTTCCTTAACTGCTTACTTAAGCTGGCAGCTTCCAGTGTAGGGGACTGACTAAACATGCTTCTGCTGGGCCTTAGAGGATTTGTTTAAAACACTTTTAATTCCTATTTTTGCCCTATCAGTAAAAGTGTATTTTTTATAACCTTTCCAGAAGTTTAACTTCTTAGCAGTCCTGAAAACTGACTTTCTCCCCTATAAATTCTGTAGCAGTTATTCATCTCTACCACCCAGCAGTCTACAACCTAGGAATTTCAGTTTTCCCTGTACTTAAGAGATTCATATGTAAACTTTTGCTTCCTCCTACTTATTCTCTTTACCCTTAGTGGTGTTACTAATCTTAATCAGAATGTTGTTCTCAAAATCTGCAAGATTTCAAACCACTAAACCTCTTTGCAACATTTGCTAATGGTTCTATATGTCTTTGTGGATTAAGTGAAGCTTCCGTGATTGTTTCAAGTTATTGCGTGGCTCCCAGCTGCCTTGGAAGTAGTTGTATTATATTTCCTTTTTTGTTTCTCCCCACAGTACTAAATTATCTAGGCCTTCTAACATAGATGATAATCAGTGGGAACCAATGTGTAATTTCTTAACACGTTAGGGTTTTTGGTTGGTTGGTTGGGATTTTTTTTTTTTTAAGTTTTAAATGTTTTCTCTTTTATATTTTTCTTTGGATTACTGGTAGTTTCTAATTTTATTAAAAATTATCTCTTAAGGCAATTGTTTGTTTGAGAGAGGGTCTCATTACTTAGCCCTGGTTGGCCTGTAACTCTTAGAGATCTACCAACCTTCTGCCTGCTTAGTGCTGGCATTAAAGGTGCACACCACTACACCCAGCAGACGTTGGTATTTTATCATCATAATTAAGCTGGATTAGGTTCAGTATAGACTTAAAACAAAAAATACAGTTCCTGACAATCTAGTTTCTTACATGCTTCTCTTGAATTAAATTATAGCCTTTCTACAGCCATGGATATTACGTCTTTATAAGTTCATATTTTGTACCATATGCATCAATATATTTATATTGATATACAGCACTCTATTTTATTGCGACAGTATATTATTTCCATTTATTTGTTTATTGGTGCTGGAGATTGAACCCAGTGTTCTTGAGCATGCTAAGCAAAGGGCCTACCACTGAACTGCACCTCCAGCTTTTATTATAGATCTGTTTAAGTACTGCTGTGTTAGAAAGGTAGTGGGCAAGACTAATTTGGGAGAAGGGCTGAGTTGTTTCAAACATATATAGTCTTTCCTCTTGTACTTAAAGGCTTAATGGTTAGCATGTATGCAACATCATTTTGGAAAGAGACATTGCTAGAAGCCCACAAAGTGTTCCCTGACAGGTGTGGAGTGGTATGTGTCCTCTGGTAATAGAATGACTTTGTTTGGCCAGGTAGCAATGGTTATTTTCTGTAAAACCTTGATGTATAGCTTTAAAATTCAAGGGGGGTGGGTATGGAATTAAAAACTACATGGTCTACTTATTTGCAAATGATTTGAATTTGAAGTGATTTTTATAATGATAAGTCAAACCTAAGCTAAAAGAGGGGTGACCGTTCTGCAGAAAGCTGCCATCCTCTGGTTACCGAGTCTAGTTATCCCTGGATGCTTCCGGGTTAATGGCAGTCTGTTATGGAACATTCGTCATGTGTTATTCTGCCCTAATGAAGGAAAATCAGAGACCATGTCAGCTTGAATCCTCAATGTCCTTGGTTCTTTGTATTTAAGCACAGCCTTTTAGTCATTTGCAGATAACTTATTTATGTTTTAACTTTAAAGAACCACAAATTTCTTGTTGGCCTGCAAGGTTGACAGTTGATTGAGCCACAAAACTTGGGTTGTCTTTATTTTCCAGTAAACTTAGAACAGTTTGTTTTCTCGGCCTTTAATTTAGGTTTTTAGGGGAAAATGTAAATTTTGACAGAATTTAGAAAGCTGAGACATTCTTTTACTATTTAAGTTTGTTCCTATATTTGTTTGTTTTAGTCCACCTAATATTAATTGTCAAAGTAGTTCTCAGCCATTCTGCAAATGATATTATCCCTCAGTGTATGCTTTAGGAATTACTTTGTCAGCAAACAATTGTGGAAGTTCTATCAAGTCTGAGTACATTGTTCAAATCCTGTTTAGAAAATGTTCATAGAAATAAATACATTTTTAGTTGAGTGCTGTCTCTGTGGTCCCAAGTACACTTCTCTGCACAACCATAGTATTGGCGTGATTGAGAAAGGACCATAAACCTCTAACCCAGAATGTCTCCCCTGTTGCATCAGCATGTTCTAACTTGGATTCCTCTTTTGTTACAACTTTATTCATTGGATTAATGTGAAGACATCTTTCAAGTTGATTTTGTCCTCATTATATGGATCACTGTGCCTATTCTTTTTTCAACAGATTCTATAAAGTTGTCTGAGCTTCAAGTAAAAAGCCAAATATAAACATAGTAAAGAGTTCACAAGTCCCTCTCTAAGCCAAGTTTCAGTTCATGTAAACATCCTACACTCAGCTGTCATACATGAGTTGGCTGGGATGTGGATGTTTACGTCAGCTGTCTTGGAGTATCCACCAGTTAATATATTGATAAAGAACTTAACTGGGATTACAGGAGTATACCACCATGCCCAGCTAAAGGCCACTTATTATAAATGCTATTTACATTCAGATAATAAATAAATAAATAAATACTTCCTGTACTGTTTCAAATAGACACTTACCTTACTATAGATAATTCCAATATTTTGACTTAAAAGAAGAGTTTGAATCTTATATATCACTGTTAATTTAATGCTCAATAGTCTTAAAGCCTAGCTTCTGACTCTCCTACCACTTACCAGCTGTGATAATTAAGGAAAGTATTAATTTTCCTGGGTCTCCGTGCCTTCCTTAGTCTGCTGAATTACATTATCATAGTATATGACAGGATTGTTGAGATGAAGTAAGTTAATGTCAGTTAAGTGTTCTTGACATAGGACAGTTATCATTGTTACTATTTTAAAACTTTTCCATCCCTTACTTTTTTTCACATGTAATTGTGCCATGTTTCTAAACACCATAAAGGTGGAGAAGCTAACACCTGATCAGTGTATTGTCTAAATTCTATTTCCATATTTGTACCTTTCTTTAAAATACTTACTTTTTATAGTTTTGTTTTTCAGTTCTATGAAATAAGCCTTTTCAATATTTGGTGACACATTCACATTCTCTATAGGTAAAAAGCAACCAAAGCAAAAACCACAGAACTACATAAAAGATATTGCAGCAGCTAAGCATGTGTATGCAAGCTCCTGCCGGACCTCTGTCCATACTTATTCATATTTAATGTTTCTTCTGTGGATGCTGTCTACACTTTAGTAAGAAATTCATAATTAAATTAAGATGTTAAGTAAAGCATGGTGGTGGAGGCCTTTTGTCTCAACACTACTAGGCAGAGGCAAGCAGACAAATCTCTTGAGTTCAAACCAGCCTGGTCTACTTAGTAAGCTCCAGGCCTGCCAAGACTGCATAGTGAGACCCTATCTCAAACAAACAGCCAAAACAAAACAAAACTGACATAGAGGCCTGTTCATGGAAGTAAGTCCTGTTTTTCTAGTTTTTGTTGAATAAACCTAAATACTTTATTTCCTTTGCTATTAAGAGGAAGCTGGTTATGCACTTGAATTAAGAAACCTCAAACTTTTGTTTATTTGAACTTGTTAATGCTTACAGTGTGTTATAATTTATATATAGTTCAACAAAAATTATAAAGGATCACAAAGGGATGTAATCTTAAGAGTAGCTTTATAAAGTGTCTTTATCAAATTAAGCATATTTAGGAATTTACCATCAATTTGCCTTTGAACTTTAGTATATAGAAACTACTTTTCTTTCATATCTTAGGATGAATATTGCAGATATATTCTGCAATTAAGTTTGAAGATTAGTTATCATTTCTCATGGTTATTTGCTGGACATTGACACACACACACACACATTATATGTATAGTTTCTCCCTGTTTGTTTTGGCTTTCCCATTGCAATTCCCAATAGAAGAAGTCTATGGTAGTAATGTCTCCTGTGGTCTTCAGTGATAGTCTTTTATGGTGAGGTAATCTATGATGTGTAACAGTTTACCTTTTATTTGTATTTTCAGTTTTTAAAGTAGATATTTTTAATTGGTAAATCTGAAAGCATTTATACAGTAAAATAGTATGCAAAATTATAATAAGCAACTGTGTGGCCTCTGTTCATTGCTAAAAATTTCATGTTGAAAGCTTTGTTTTGAATAGAAATACTATTTCAAAGTTTCACATTAAAATGGAAGATGTTTTTATCTTTTAAATTTTAATTCTTCACAAAGCTGCCAGTGTATGATGAATCCAAGAGCAATTTCATATTTAAGATTTTTTTCTGTATAAATACCAAGTTATTTTTATTTCTTCCATAATGTCCCTTAATTTTTTTGAAAAAGAACAAGTCTCAGGTATTTTTGTAATTTAATATGCATTTTATCTATGAGGCTGTATAAAACTATTCTGTGAATCAGCATCTTAGCTGGAGAACCTGTTCAGCTGCTTATCTATCTGGAGATTGTCCATGCACAGTCATAACTAGTTGCAAAGTTCTTCCTTGAGTTCTTACTTCAGAATGGTTCTTTGAAGACTGTTCAGCATTTGTCCTTCCTGTCCAAAAAGTATTTAGGCTGTTCTGCTTTTTAAAGTAGCTTGAGAAAGTTCTATTGTCACTTGATCTTTATGCAGATTTCATAAGAACTTGTAATTCCTCTAGGTGAAAGTGAGCTAGTACTTTTGTAAGGGTACTTTTGATATTCTTGTTGCGGAGGGAGGTTAAAAGTAAAATGCCTAAACATTTATAGTTGCCTTATGTAGCCCAGTAATTTGAGCATTAGAAGCATTCCTCATCCTATAGATCAGTGACTCTCAACTTGTGAGTTGCAACTCCTCTGGGGGTCAAACGACCCTTTTATGGGGGTTGCATATCAGATATCCTTTTTTCAGATATTTACATTACAATTCATAGCTAACAAAGCTACAGTTATGAAGTAACAACAAAAATAATTTTATGGTTGGGAGTGTGGTGGTTTGAAAGAAAATGGCCCCCAAAGGGAGTGGCACTATTAGGAGGTGTGGAGGAAGTGTTTCACTGTTGGGGCAGGCTTTGAGGTCTCTTTTGCTCATGCTTCCTCAGTGTGACTTGTCAGTCGACTTCCTGTTGCCTGCAAGATGTAGAGCTCTCAGCAACTCCAGCACCCTGTCTGCATGCCATCATGCTCCCTATCATCATGATAATGGACTGAACCTCTGAACTGTAAGAGAGCCACCTCAAGTAAATATTTTCTTTATAAGAGTTGCCGTGTCGTGGTGTCTCTTCACAGTAATAAAAACCCAAACTAAGATGGGGTCACCACAACATGAGGAACTATATTGAAAGGTTGCAACATTAGGAATGTTGAGAACCACTGCTATAGATTATCTAAAAATTTTTGTTTTAGGAATCTTAGTTTATATTTAACAAGTACTTATTTAAAATTACCTCCTGTGTAGTCAGTAATATATACACAAATGTACAAATCTCCTATTTATAGTTCGTATCATAGTCAATATTGGTCAAAATACTGGGTTACTTGCAGCTGTAAGTATGAGTGTGAATGAATGATAGAGTTTGAGTTCCACGTATCATATCTTCAGATACCCTTCTCCATATCAGTTTCTTAAGAAATGACCAATCTGTATTGCCAAATATGATAGTCTCATGATTACGTGCTCAGAAGTCTTTATTACAAGATTAATAAAAATTGGACATAGAAATTAATATTAGAGTAACCTGTAACATTAAGTGAAATATACTTGTGCCTATGTATTTATTGAGATAGGAAGAATCTTGATGTATCATAGTAATTGTACCTAAAGTAAAAACAGTTGTCAAGAATGATTGCCTACTGTTCATTTGTATTGCCAAACTGAATTGTAAATGTTTTCCTATAATGTTTTTCATTTGTCTTAAATGCCATCTGCATCACAATCAGTTGACAGATGTTAAAAGCATAGGTTCTTGAGCAGGGTGCTCAGTGAAATGGAAGGAATATTACTAGCCATCTAGGAAAAGGGAAGAAGTACTTTTTCCTTCTTTTATATTCCTTACAACACTTACATGTGGCAGTTTATTCCTACCCACAGTCAAAGAAATTCTTACAAGAAGATTCTACAGTGGATACCAACTGGGGGTTCTCCCAATTTCATTGAGTTTTGAGATCTACCTAATGATAGCTTTAGATCCCACAGGTTGTGGGTTAGGTACCACAAAACTGCACCCACATCAGATGGTGATTGTAAGTATGTGTGTGACCTGTACTTCTGTTGAACCAGCTGTAAACTGGGGATGAGTATTCTTAAAACCCCTCCTCACGTGATTAATGTGCCAAATGGCTTTGGAGGAATCAGCAAAGTTTTACTCAAATTTACTCATTATAAAGGATTACAAAAGCTATAGATGAATAACCACGTACTAAAGATACATAGGATACATTGTAAAGAACAGAGAGCTACCAGATTTGCCACCCTCCAGGAGCCTTTACATATTTAGCCGTTGGGAGCTCTTCCAAACCCTGCCCTAATGAATTTGTGGAGACTTCCTTACACAGGACTTGATTGACTACATCATTGGCCACTGGTGATCTTGGAAGTTGGTGGATAGGCTGAAAGTCTCTAGTCGTACCTTAGACTTTCTGGTAACTGTGCTCATCCTGAAGCTAGCTAGAAGCTCTGGGCACCAGTCATTTTGCTAGCATACAGAGCCACTCAGTTTCTGAAGAGTTTCTAAGGGTTTTCGAACAGGTATGAATACCTAGTATTTCAGTGTTAAAAACATACTCTTGGGAATTAGAGCCCTGATCTAATCTGGGTTCCATAGCCTGACATCTGGGTGACCTTGAACAAATTGCTCAACCTCTCTCAGTAAAAACAAAAGGAAAACAGTGAAACTATCAGGTTGGTATGAGGACTAAAGATTAGATAAGAGCACTAAGTGAAGAAACCATACAGTGTTGGCAACAGAGGTGCTCAGTAAATACTTTTTTCTCCTATGGGCTCCCTCAGTATCTATCTCCAAACATTAACATGTATCCTAGTCAGTATCTAAAAGTGCTAACTGAACTTTAAGGTATGTTTTTAAATTTTAAATAAATAATGTTGTGATCCTAAGAAAGTTAAAAAGGTTTTTAGATAAATGCAAATCTTTAGCTTCAAACTGAGCAAATAATATCAGTGGTGTGTATTCTGTTTAGTTACGTGTAAAATATGATTATAAGCATATCATAGGCAACTCAGAACAATCCCAAGGACTGACATCAGAAAAGACTTACTAGAATACCTAGATAGCACAGTGTGGACCAGGCCATACTGGAATTTTGGGACAGTAAGTATGAAGGTTAGATGTACTTTGGAGATACCCAGGCTGATTTTGTTAGCGAAGTCTTTGCTAAGCCATGTTGGATGTCCTGGGATTTGAGTTAATCTCTTGTGTTTATTTCCATGTCTAACAGGTTGTGTTTAAGGAACAGTATTCGTAGAAGTTGGCCAACTTGTTTTACCAGTTAAAATTTTCCAGAACACTGTCTATAAACCACATATTTATAGTAAATATCTTATTTTAAATAGTAGCTAATCGTGTTAAATTATGTATCTCTGTGCTCCCATCATTCAATGACTATAAACTGGTATTTGATTCAAAATAGCTTTTAATTTAGTGCTAATGAGTTTGAAAGAGTTAAAAACAAGAGAATAACATTTTTAGGACAAAGCAATCATTCAACAGATGGGCCTGGAGTAGATTAAATTAAATCTCTTTTGTAAGACGAATTGCTAAACGGTCTTATTAATAAAAAACCCAGAGCCAGATATTAGGGTGAAAGCTGAGAGATCAGAGGAACAGAACAAGCCACAGCCATAAGTTCTTATGCTAGGAAATCCTCGGCCCAAGAGAGAGCCACTTCCTATATACTCATGCCTATATCCTTTCTGTCCCTGCCATCTCACTTCCTCTCTCCGCCCAGCTACATCACTTCCTTTTTCTGCCCAGCTCTGTCACTTCCTGTCTGTCTGTACAGACCTTTCCACCTTTATGGTTAACTAGTTTTGGAATTTAAAGGCGTATGACACCATGCCTGGCTCTGTTCCCAGTGTGGCCTTGAATTCACAGAGATCCAGATGAATCTCTCCAGAGCCTCTGAATGCTAGGATTAAAGGTATGTGCTACCCTTGCCCCACTTCTATGTTTAATATAGTGGCTGGCTTTTTTCCCTCTGATCCTCAGATAAGCTTTATTGGAGTGCACAAAGAAAATATTGCCACACACTGTCTTCTCTAAGTGACCTTTGCAAAATGTAAATGTATCTGACCTTGTGTTCCTTGTATGTAAATGAAAGTTTTGTTTGTTTGTTTGTTTTCCTGTGGCTCCATCCAGTTACTTGATAAGTATTTATGTGTGTCACATTCAGCAGGATGAGTTCTAGGTTAAATGCCTGGGCTCATTTATAAAGTAGAGTTGTCTTCTAAAATGTAGTGATTATTCTATTATGTAAACCAGGTAAATTACATAGCACATAACCCCATTAAGTACCCAGGAAAGGCTGCATTCAAAACTCAGCTTATGTCTTAATAGTAGCTTGATTTGGACCTCCTAGGTAAAGTTGACCTTTTCTTTGTACCACGTGTGTCTATATTCGCCAATACTAAGTTGGTGTTGTTAATATGTCTGTCTGCATAATAATGGCCAGCGTTGAGGCTCCCTCCTTCCCTCCCTTCTTTCTGTCCTTCATTCTTTTCCTTCTATGTGCATGGGTATTTTGCATGCATGTATGTCTGTGTACCACATTGGTATCTGATTCTCAGGAAGGCCTGAAGAGAGGGTATCGAATTAATCTCCTGAAATAAGACTTACAGATGGTTGTGAGTCACATGTGGGTGCTGGGAATTGAACCCTTGTCCTCTGGAAGAGCACCCAGTACTCTTAAACACTGAGCCATCCTCCAGCCCCCTGTTCCCTTTCTTAATAAAAGATAACCCTGAAACAAAGGATACAACAGAAATTTCCTTTAAAAAAAAAAATAGAAAAATCATGTTCTTGAATCTACCATCACTTCATTCATCATACATTTTCTCCAAATAATAAAAATTAAAATAATAAAATGCTAAGTGAAGAAAACAGTCCACTGTATGTGAATTAAAAAGTACTCTTATCCAAAATCATATGAAAGCAGAATTAATGATACCATAAGAATGTCAATGTTAGAATTAAAAGTTATAGGTTCATAGGATGGTCTGCTGTTGCTATTTTGTAACTATGTCATAATCAAGCTATGTTACCTATTTGATCTACAAAGTAAGGTTTATACTATTTGATAGGAATGATTCACATGAGATAATGTTCATACAATGTTAACTGTGTCTGAAGAATAGAAGATGTTCAAATATTTCTTGAGTGGATCTTGTTTCATTTATGCATTAAAGCCTGAGAAAAGTCAACTTATTTCATCACATACACCCCATTGTAGCCTTTAAATTATTTGGTATCCTTGTGTATACCTAGAAAACAGCTAAAATACTAACTGGCCACCAAGCCATTTTTCTTCCATCATGCTCTTGGTGCAAAGAATAGTAACAGACATTGATTGTACACAAGTGGTGTATCTGAAAATTAAGTTTAGATAGTTACAGAAGACAGCAGTGCTTTCTTTATGCCTGTGCAGTTGAGTCACTGAAAACTTGAGAAACATATAGAAAACCTTAGAAGCCATCAGAGTCTTGTGATTTCATTTTCTCTATGAGAGGTGGATGTGGAGAAACAATGACTCCTGAATCAAAATCAACCATTACATGCTTTAAAATTTGTGGTTATGGAGTAAGCACATTTATTACTTACAGGAGTTTTGTTCAAATGATTTCTTAATTACTGTATTTTCAAGAAACTTCTTAAAATCCTCTGCATGATTCCTACAGACTCCGTATCATTCTACTAAATAAACATTTTCTTCCGACCTTGTTTTGTGTTTTCATTTTGATCTGTTTTGCCAATTATCAATTAATTAGCAATTGAATCCCCAAACAGTAGCTTGGACAGGGCAGATTTTTAAAAAAAAAAAAATTCTTACGTAGAGTTGCTAAGCTAGCTTTGGTTGTTACTATCATTATATCTTTAAGAAAGATATGGGACCCAGAAAGCTTACTGCTCCTGTCACAAAGGCAGTCTTCAGAAACTCCCTGCTTTGTCTCATTTGTTCCATATGGCTATCTACTGGCTGCTGTGAAGGCCAAGAAACAAAATTCTCTTGCTAGACATTGTCACTCTCAGCAGTTTGGTCTGTGTCTTGCAGCTGAGAAAATTTCCTGGAAGAGAAGAACATCAAGGTAAGTGGGTATTTGGTGGAATGGGCCTGGCACTGGTGTGAGCACTGTGGTGCTAATGTTCAGGAGGGTGGTGTGGCCAACTAAATGAACAGATTATCCGACCACACAGTCTTATCGCTCCAGGTCCAGATGTCAGATAAGTACACAACCAATTACAAAAAAGGAAAGGGAAATGACACCTTGAAGTGAAATCTACACTGACCCTGGGGCATGATGCTCTCTCTAGCTATGTGCCTTACCAATGTGCTTTGGGAGTTTAACCACAAGAAATGGGGCATGGCATAATGCAGGGAAACTGGATAGACCAAGCCAAAGACATGGAAGGTGTAACCTCACGAGGATGAGTAGAGTTTTACAGTCCAGGAGAACTTCAAAACTTTGGGAACATCAAACTACAGCTTTCTGATTGACAGTGTTCTGTAATGTGCTGCATCATTTTGGGATGATTAATTATACACATTTATCTGAACAAACATGTTAAGTGTTGCACCTGGTCTTTTCTGGGTTTGTCATAGTCTCCTTTGCTGGTATAAGGTATCACATTCTACAGTAATAAACTGCAACTGGCAGTGTTACCATATGCCCAACTTCAATGAGCTGGTGACCTGTACAGCGATATTGAGAACGCTAATAGGACTACTTGAACTATTTGATGAACAACAGAAAACATACGTGGCCTGAAAATCCAAAATATCTGCTGTCTGGCTTTGTAGAAGTTTAAACACTTGGTCCCCAGCTGGTGGCTTGTTTCGGAAGGTTGTGAAACAATTAGGAGGAGGTAGAGCTATGTTGGAAAAAGTGGGTCACTGAGAGTGGCCTAAAGATTTTATAGCCTGTTGTGGAATATTGAAGATGTGTTACATTTGTTTATGCTGTGGAATATTTGTTCAATGATGCAAAGATGTATTACATTTGTTTGACTCTGAGGCTGAAGCTGTGTTACTTTGCCTTTCTAAATCATCTGATTGGTCTAATAAAGAGCTGAATGGCCAATAGCTAGACAGGAGAGGGATAGGTGGGGCTGCCAGGCAGAGAGAATACATAGAAGGAGAAGAGAAAGGGGGGAGAAAAAAGAGAAGAGGGTGCCTGGGGCCAGACACACAACCAGACACAGAGTAAGAAGTAAAGAAAACATACACAGATGTAAGTAGAAAACAAATAGAAAAAGAAAAATAGATAAAGGTAGAAACCCAGAAGAAAAAGGTAGATGAGCTAATTTAAGAAAAGCTGGCCAGAAACAAGCCAAGCTAAGACGGGGCATTCATAAGAAAGAATAAGTCTCTGTGTGGTTATTTGCTCCCCCACAGAGCAAAGAGTAAAAAAAAAAAAAAAGCCCATCCCATTTCTGCTCACTCAGCTTCCTGACTGCGTGCAGTGTAATCTGCTGCCTCAAGTTCCGCCACCATGACTCTCCTACTGTGATGAACTGTACCATCTAGCTGTGCACAAGGATAAAAACTTCCTAAAATTGCTTTGTTCATGTAGTTTGTCACAGCAACAAAGAAAAAGTAATATAGAAAAGTTTCTCTAAAGTTAGGAAGTGTCAGGACTGGTCTGATGGCTAAGTGAGGCAAACTACTTGGTGTACGAGCGTGAGAACCTGAGTCCCATCCTCCAAACACATAAAGGTAGAAGGAGAACAACTCCACGGAGTTGTCTTCTGATCTCCATGGCACTCATGCCCACTCACATCATTCATGTATGCACACAAACAAAGATTTGAAAATAAATTCAAACATGAAAGAAGTAAGATTAGACCTTGAAACAAAAAGGTTAGCATTTAAATGTATTTATTTAAGTCAACTTACCTTAGAAGTTAGGATTATGCTTAATTCAACTTAGAAGTTATAATGACTGTGCTAAAACTCTCAGCTCCTCAAACTATTTTTTAAGGCTAAAAACAGGCCTTGGTAAGTGACTCGCCCAAGGTCATGTGAAATTCTTGTCTTAATTGAAGACACCTTCCTACCAGAAATACTTTACTGTTGATAGGATTAGTTATTTGACCTGTGGAAACTTAGAGGTTGATCTTTGGAATGAAAAAAAAAAATAAGGATAACAGAACTACGAAAGGTAGGTATGGAGTAAGGGACTAGAAGCTACAGATCTAATTAGGGAAGGAAAATAGAATAAATAATTATGGATGGATGGGGTGACCAAGAACCAGAGACTTGATATCCCAGGGACCTAGAATAAAACTAAATACTGTTGTTCTAAACAACAAACTGTAGTGATAAAATGACTAAAATATTCTACTATACTCATAGATCAGTGCCTTGCTCAGCCATCATCAGAGAAGCAACTTTCTGCAGATGGGAGCAAACACAGAGACCCATATTCAAACACTATGCAGAGAGTGAGAAGCTTTGGAACACTCAGCCCTAAATGGCATATCTCCATCAAAGCCCTCCCCTCAGAGTTCAGGGAACCCTGCAGAAGAGGAGGTGGAAAGAGTGTAAGGAACAGGAGGGAACAGAGGACACCAAAGAAAAAAGACCCTCTAAATCAACATGATCAAAGCTCATGAACTCGCAGATACTGGAACAGAATGCACAGGCCTTACATGGGTCTATACCAGGTCCTCTGTGCATATATTATGGCTTCCAGTTTAGTGTTTTTATGGGGTTCCTGGGTGTGTGAACAAGTGGATCTCTGAGTCTTGTGCCTTCTCTTGGCTTCTTTTCTGTTTGTTTTGTCCAACTATAGCATGATAGTTTTTGTTATATTTTATTATCTCTTAGAAGCCTGTTCTTTTCTAATGAGAGACAGAAAGCGGGTGCATCCAGATGGGAGGGGGAGAGGAGGTGGGGAGGAACTGGGAGGAATAGAGGGAGAGGAAACTGCAAAAAGCTTATACAAGAATATATTTTCAATAAAAGGGGAAGAAAAAAATGAGGCTAGAACCACTAAGCTATAGATTGAAGAGATGTGGAGATACCACCTAAACAGGAAAGAAGGGAATTATTTTCTAAAAATCCTACAGCTTTTCTACAAACAGAAGTTAACTCTCTTTATTTTGGCAGCAAGCCATTACATTCACCTGAGATTTAAAAAGAAGCAATATCCTGATTTGTATTTTCTTTTAAAAACTTTTGTTGCCAGGTGGTGGTGGCGCACGCTTTTAATCCCAGCACTCCGGAGGCAGAGGCAGGCGGATCTCTGTGAGTTAGAGGCCAGCCTGGTCTATGCAGCGAGATCCAGGAAAGGCGCAAAGCTGTACAGAGAAACCCTGTCTCAAAAACAAAAACAAAACAAAACAAAAAAAACTTGTTGTGTTAGCAGAGATAACCCAAGTTGAGTGTCTATTTGTAATGGTAAGATTTTTAAGGGCACTAGATATTAAGTATTGTAGAGTCTTAAGTAATCAAGAAAATGTTTTGTAAATTATAATTACCTTTCTAGAATACAAAGCTTAATAATTCTAGGAGTTTGTAGGAAAATCAAATGGGAGATAGCATCCAAATACTAAACAAAATCTCACCTTTATAAATGTTCTGGCCCTGGCAACATTTGATTCCAGGACTAGAAATAGGGGTTGGAGTGGTTACTGATACAGACTAGAGGAATGAAGATACCTGGAAATGATTGAAGATTATTCCAGAACATACTTGAATGTTACAATAATGCTATACACTATATCTTTAATTTTATAGATACACCATATAGGAAAATGGTACATTCTATAGATAGCAACTGATACTTTTAAACCCTTTTTAATATACTAGGTAGTATAAGGCAGCAGAAAGCTGGGGCTTGAAACACTGGGATGGAATTCAGTTGACTTGGACTTTGTCCCTTTCAATCTGATTTCGGAGTGTATACATTAAAATGTGAATGTTACAGCCAGTCTCCACATTATTTTAGGTTGTGGATACAAATGTATATCAGAACACTTTGAGAAATTCAAGATTGTTGCAGATGTCAGGTTTTATTTTCAAATAGCACTGACATTGTGCCTGTGAAAGATTAGCGCAATTTTTTTTTTTCTGTCTTCTGATGTGGTTTTAAAGACTTTCTGATTCATAAGATTTACCTTTGTAAATTTCTTCCTTGGGTGATGATCTTTAAAGAGAAATAAATCATACCTTTGTCCAAATTTCCCAAATAAGAGGAAGCAGACTGAATGACAGAAGCCTCATTTTGAAAATAAGACAGTTGTACTGGGAGTGGCAGCACTTGCCTTTATCCCAGCACACAGGAGGTAGAGGCAGGCGGATAGCTGAGTTCTTGGCCAGCCAAGGCTACATTTTGAGACCCTGTCTCAAAAAATAAAATGCAATTGTAACTTCAATTTTCATGTATTTAATACTTTTGTAAGAGTTAGGCACAGTGAATCTCCATGTGCATAGCCTCCTATAATAACCAGTCAGGAAGGGATCTAAGTTTTCACATAAGCATGTGGTCCATGCTACCATTACCTGCTTGGCAGTTTTGCAACATTTTTAACTCAGACTCTACCAGCCAGTTTTGACAGATTTTGTTTCCTTTAGTATGCATTGTTAATATGTTATAATATAGACTTGTAGTTGTGTTTTTCAGAGCTACCCTCATTACTCCTGTAGAAACCCTCTGTCCTGTGGTGAATGAGGCAAGAACAAACAGACTTTTTCATACAGTCTATTTAGTGTTGATTTCAGGAATGGGTTTAGAATCCTCAGTGTAGCACACACAATTATCTGGCCAATATTTTCCAAATATTTTTTTTTTTGTAATGGCATCTGTTCTTTGCATTTTTTAGTGCTAGGAATATAATTTAGTGGTGTAGTGTGTGACTACAATGCATTCGTGAAACTCTGAGTTAGATTCTTTTAGCCCTACTACAAAATTTAAATTTAATAATTCACAAAAGCACCATTTTGCCAAACCCCAATAAATATAGCACATAAATACATGTGTCGACTAACTACTTTTCTTGATCCCTCTCCCTAGCAGCATCTGAAAAACACAGATGACCACTGCAGGAGCCTATCTTCTGTTATCCTTATTTCTGAAACAAATTTGCCATATATAGTTCTTCCAAAGCATCCTGCCTGTAACCCAGTGTCTTCAAGTTTGCTATTTTCCCACAATGACTGCCCCCCATCCTTCCTCTCTTATTAGCCTTGGCAGCTTGCATGGTTACTCGCTCTCAGCTCCTAGTGTTACCTACTCAACCTTGAATTCTTTCACTTCATGAAGAGGTAGTAACATCTAAATGAGGCTTTATTGGGGGCATATGCAGAGCACTAGGGAGCCAATACCCAGGTAAGGTATTCCAAGACTAGTTCCTTGCAGCCATGAGGAGGAAAGGTCATGGAGACAATGGGCAGGCTCCCACTTTCACAGTGAGCCATTGCACATGATCTCAGGGTATCTGCAGCTTTTGTCTTTTGTTCTGCACAAGAATTGCTTTTGGCATGGTAATAGGCTCATTGACTCCTGCATGTTGGGTTTGACTGCTCAGCTCACAAAGATAAGGGCACCTACTACCATATCAGTGAGGTCATAATCCTGTCAAGTTCAGGCATATTGAATATGCCTGGGGTTGAGAATGGGTTGTAGAAAAGTTTAGGAGAGAAAGATACAGCTGCTCTTGAGCCTGGTCGTTGACAGAAGAAAGTTTTTGGTTTTTTGAGACAGGGTTTCTCTGTGTAGCTTTGCGCCTTTCCTGGATCTCACTCTGTAGAAGACGAGGCTGGCCTCTAACTCACAAAGATCCGCCTGCCTCTGCTTCCCGAGTGCTGGGATTAAAAGCGTGTGCCACCACCGCCCAGCCAGAAGAAAGTTTTTAATGGAGTTTGCATTAGGTGAGAAATGGTAGGGTATCAGGGCTCTCCCTGATCTGCTTCACTGTTACTGATTTGATGGCATTTAATTGTCCCTGATCAAAATCATCTAAAAATCTGCTCTGTTGTCTTTGCTTGAGTTTCCTGTGCATTCATTCCTCTGTGTTCACTGAACTATATATATATTGGTTGTCTGACCCCCCCACATTGTAATTGTGTTGTGTTTGGAGTGTATTTCTAGTTGATATTCTACCTTTAATGTCAAGCATGTGTTAGTAAAGAGGTTAGTAATGAAGGGAGGGAGGGAAGGAGGGAGAGAGGGAGGGAGGGAGGAAGGAAGGAAGGAAGGAAGGAAGGAAGGAAGGAAGGAAGGAAGGAAGGAAGGATTGATTTCCTGACCAAGTGAATGACACAGTACCTTTACCTAAGTGAGTAGGAAGGACTGACAAGACTTGGCTCCTGACAAGAAAGTCCTTTTCATATGGCCAGCTGGTTTTGCATTTGCCTGTGTGTGAAGAGTAGACCCAGCATACTTCCCAGAACACAGAGCTGGCCATAGGGAATGGTCTAGCATGAGTCATAACCTTTCCTCCATATCTGGTGCCATATATTTATAGCTAATGCATTGGTTTTTTTTTTATTTGTTAAGCTGCAAAAGAAAAATGGTTTTTATGAAGGCCAAACAAAACACTAATGGAAAGGGCTTTAATAATTAATTTTTACAAAGCTTGCAAATGACAACTCAGCTATGAAGTTTTAGAAACATTTGTGCTAAGGTTTCAGGTGGAAGATGTAGCCCTTTAGGCTGTTTGTGGACCTAGTGATGATGATGTGAAAGCCCGCAGTGATACTTGTCTGCTCCTTTTCTTTTAAGTACCTCACCATACTCTGGAAGGAGAGTGCTGTTCATTTGAGTGCGGCATGATGGTTGGGATCAACTCAGAGGAATACAGTGAATGGTAGCCGGTCCAGCTAATGTGTTATTTGTTGCATAACACACTTTTCAAAGTCTCTCTTAGACAATGTTTAGTTTCTTTTTAGTCTAGTTGACACATTATTGTTCCCAGATACTGATCTGATCACAGACCAGTGTCATAAGAAGAGATCTATAAGTTTTTGTTTCTATAAACAATTCTATTGATGAGTCTTGGTGAATCTTCCTCCCAAAAAGTTAAGAATACAAAATTCAAAACTAGCAATTCCTATGCATGAAAGAAAAAGGAACTTATATTTGTTGAATACCTAATATATCCAAAACACCATTCTTTACTTTTTCATGAAGTGCCTTTGGAAATCTTCATAATTACCATTTTATAGAGGAAGAAATGGTCTTGGGAGGTTAAGCAACCTTCCCACCCACACAACATGTGGCACAGCTAAGGAGTATTGCAGTTACATGTGACTTAAGTCTCCATTTTTTTTTAAAATAGTTCTGTGTTCCAAAGACCATGTTGTGAGAAACTTTAAGCACTCTAAGATGTTAATTTCCTCTGTGGCTCCCTTTTTCATTCTCCTTTGGAGCAGGTAAGCAAAACTAAACATCCCACTGGCCCCTCCATTGATGTGTTCAGTGCCCAGATTGATGTCAATTAAAGATGATCATTTGCATTGGGCTCAATTGCATTGCAGACTTCACAGAATTTGAAACATTGTATTCATATCCATTTGACTAAAATTAAAATCTAGTTAGGTTAGTGACTTACCCAAAGTCATATGGCTTTCAACTAAATCTAGAATTGCTGATTTCACATAATGTTCCTATTGCATCCACAAGTGAGAATGTGTGCTTTTTTTCCCCCCTAAGGGTGGAAGAGGATTTCACTCTTCAATATGCTGTTGTTTTTTCTCTTGAGGAAAGCTTCTTTCTAAGGCATGAAATTTATTAGGTGTTCATAATCCTCATCATATCTCTGGTATCAATCTACATCTTGAATGATTCCACAGATGAGCACTGGAAACATAAGAAAGTGGTTAGACCATCATTATTCATTCTAAATTATATGAAAGTGGTCTTCAGCACAGTATAGAAAAGCAGATTAGAAACTCAACACTGATGGAGCTGGAGGCTGCCAGCCCTCACTGAGACCTCTTATTAAGTGTGTAGGTTCATCAGTTACCTAAGCCCATTTGTTTTCTAGAGATGCCAGAGCCTGGAGGAGAACTGTAGAGATTTTTTTTTTTTATTTCCTCGTTTAACTTTAAGAAAATAGAGCAAAGGGAAGAAGGATGACTTTCAGATGATTTGCCCAAACTCACCAGGTGAAATGGCAGAACAGGAAGAATATTTGATTTGGATTACAGAAGCTGGGATCAGACTGTCTACATCTCTTAAGTTTTTCTTATCCAAATCCAGCACTATAGAACCACATAACCCTCTTCAGTGAGTCAAGACAGAGGGTATGTGGGCAGAGGAACTTGATTCTGAGTGAGGACTTCTGAAACATGAACTATCAGCAGCAAAAGGAGGGTTGGTGAAACATATTTGATCAACATTGTTACTCATGAAAATAAATTTAAGCATACTGCTTTCAGTGTTACAGCTCTTGCTGCTTCAAGTAGTGCTGAAGATGGCAGAAACAGTTGAATCTTAAAACCTAGCATCCTTCATCTTTCTTCTAGACTATAGTGATTTAAAAATCACTATAAGTGATTTTTTTCACCTATCTATGTTGCCTTTAATATTGAACATGCATAGTTATTGTACAGTGCCTTTATGAATGTAAAGAATTATTCCTTAGTCTAGCTATAATTTTTGCACACTTATAGGCCTTAGAGAAAACAATCACAAGATTTTCTCTTTGGGGTATTGAAATACTCCATTTAGATCAAGCTTCCCATTTAAAAAAAAAAAAAACTAAAACTAAAAACTACTAAATAATGGTTAAACCAAAAAAAAAAGAGAAAGGAATGAGATGGGAAATGCTATATGAGATCTAAGGAAAGGTGCAAAATTTGAACAAGAAGACCAGCATTTACCACCTCTTTGTCTTGGTGGCACTTACAAGCTAAAGAGAGAGAGCTGTCACTTCTTGTATGCTAGAGCTAAAGAGACAGATGACAAAGGACAAATCATAGGAAGTCTCTACCCTCCTTGAAAATTCCTACTTTGGCCCAATGGTTAACATGTTCAGAACAAAAGGGAGCCAGAAATAAACTAGTTAAATAAATCTATTTAGCTAAATTTCAAGTCAAATGAATGACCAAGGAATCTAGAACTGTGCAAGTCACCCAACGTATCTTAACAGTAGCAATAGAAATCACACAATGCTTCAAACTATACAAATAGTTTTCTGTCAATATAGATACAACCCTAGGGCCTCCAGTAGAAGTCCCTCTCAGCAGTGATCAGCTCAGTCAGTTCCCCACAGTCTCGGTTGTCCTTTTTACCTATTGTCATGACTTTTTGCTGGGACTATATTCCAAAATAAATTATTGCTTGCACACACCTTTCTCAGTCATGCTTCTTTGGGTGAGACATTTGGTGCTACAAATAGGCAACAAACAGAATTTTTCATGAAGAGTCCATATTGGACCAATCAGAAAGTGATGATGACCTTATTGCTTTTAAAAAGTGGAGTGGTGGAAATTCCCACTCACATGCAGTAGTATCAATTAATGAGGTTTTCACTGGTGGTGAACTAAATGAAGAAGGTCTAAAATAAAACCCTGGCTTATGTGCTCTTGGAAATACTTGCACTGTGCTGTCGGTGTTAATTTTAAGGAATATAGAAGCATCTGGCTGTGGTTTATGATCTTTAGAAGTTTTAAAGAAGGAAATAAAATGGCAGACTGAGGTTTGCCAACTGCTGACCTCAAAGAATACTAAAAGTACCCCCAGTTACAACAGCAATTCCTGCCTACCCTCTGACACAGAGGCTGCTGGAACTCATCACAGGTTTCCAGCTGAGAAGCTAACAGTTAACCAGAAGAACTGTCATGGTCAGGATGTAGATAAAGAAATAGTAGAACCTGATACATGGGACCTTGACTCCTTCTTCCTTAGAGCACCAGAAGCTGCAGCAATATCTACTTGCTTCCTAGAGAAAAAGTCTTACCTGCATGAAGATCCTGCCAACTTGATGTAGGCCCTTCGTTGGAGAATGTTTATTCTAAGTTCTATTTCTACCTCTCCGCAACCAAGCAATATAAGAAGAAAACATGTTAGCTTCCTATGAAAATACTGCTATCACACTATAGCTCTCTGTAATACAAAACAGTGGTTATGAAAAACCCTCCCAGCTGTCTATTGTATGATCAGTCCATCCTGTATGAAGTATGTGGCTTAGGATATGAATAGATATGGTCATTGATGCTGTGGTGAACAATGTAGCAGTCCAGAACCTAGAAAAGACAAGACTGAAAGAGATCAGAATGTCTAGGAAAAAGCCCAAGAGACAGCCCTATGGGAGTAAATTCAAAGTAAGAGGATTGCTGTGTCCAATATTGTTTGACACAGGTATATACCAAAGACATGCTCAAGAACCAATGGATGGATCTTTAAGATAGCAGCCAACTTCTTTCCTCAGCTACCATGGTGATGTTGCATAGTGTCCCTGGTAACAAGAGTGGTAGCTGTGCCTGTGCCTTTATCAAAGGCTAGAAAATGCCTGTGGCAGAAACCAATACTTAGCTATTAGTATGACTTCATCCCTTGAAGAGGCCACTCAATTACCTAAATGGGATGTTGATTACATATTGTATCTGACCCTTTGCACCTGGAGATGGCAGCAATTCAACTTTCAAGAATTGGTAAATAGTTCAAATAAGAGTTTGCTCTCTGTAGAACTGCACAAAGGCTTCAGAGATGCATTTAAATCTTAGCTCTACTATTCATTGGCTACACAGTTTGCTTTACTTTTCCTAAGACAAAATACCCACTGAGTTTATGAGAGGAAGCATTTCTTTTGGCTCATGATTTCAGCCAATTTAGTCTGCTGTTGTCTGGCCCCATATGCTTAGCCTTAACATAGCAGCAGGAAGATTATATAGAGGTATTCTTCACTTCATCGTTGACCGAAAGCAAGAGAAATGCCTGTACTAGGCTTGCTTTCTCCTTTTCCTTTTATTCTATCCCGGACCATAGCTCCTGTGATGGTGCCATTCTCAGTTTGAGTCGTCTCCCCTTAGCTAATCATCTGTGCAAGCATGCTCACAGACACAGGGATGGGTTTGCCTCACAAATCTTTCTAAGTGGTACTTAATCTTGTCTAGTTGACAATGAACGTGAATCATCACAAACTCAACCTGACACCCAAGTACATCACTTTAACCCACAATATTCTACCCCCAGTACCCAAAGACTTGTATCTATTTCATAGTGCAAAATGAACCCAATTAAAAAGACTCTGACTGCCAATAGTGAACAGTCAATAGTATTGACTGTTCAAAAGTCCAAAGGTTCCTCTGAGAAGGAATGCAACTCTTAGCTGATTTTGTAAAATTAAATATTTTTAAATTATGTACTTCCAATATATAATGGCACAGATTAGACAGCTTCATTACCAAAAAGTGAAATGGTAGCAAAGGGGGTGGGAATGAGACCAAATCAGGAGCAAAACTCAGCAAGAGCAGCCTTTAAATCAGATTGCTGCATTCTTCCACTGCAGCTTAGGTTTAACCCTCATAGCTTCATGCATTGCCTTCCCAGAATTCTTTGCAGCAGCTCCAAAGCTGGTTCACACTGTGCATCCTTCAGGGCCTTGCTTTAAAATACTATGTCTGTGATACATAATGACATGATAAACTTCAAAGATGTCATTATCCCTGCCCTGCCATTTGCCACCCAGATTGTCTCTCACTTGGACTAGCCCCATTCATTCTCTATTGCTTACCTCAGCATACGCTCTATATTCCTGGCATTTCCAGTAATCCAAAGTCTCTACTGCATCGCAAGGTTCACTTCCACAGCTTCATGTGTTGCCCTCTCAAGAGTCCATGTAGGGAACCCAAAGGCGATATACATTGCCTGCGTTTTAGACCTTTCTTTAAAATCTCAGCAAAAGTGTTATAGAACAAATCAGTACTGCTTACATCTCTGTGGTGATGTTTTAATTGTGCTGAAATGTGATTTCATTTGTATGTTAATGAAGTTTCCCTGGAGATCAGAGGTCATAGCGAGCCAGGGACAGCAGTCAGGCGGTGGTAGCCCACACCCTTAATCCGATCACATGGCAGGCAGAGTCTGAGTGTGGTCAAGGACCCAGCCAAGTGTGGTGACACGAACCATTAATCCCAGTACCAACCATAGAGACCAGGAGGTCTGTATAGACAGGCAGTGAGAGGAAGTCATGTGGCTTGGCTTAGAGCCAATGAGAAAGCAGAACAGGAAAGCAATAAAAACACAAGTCAGACAATGGAAGGTCTCTGTCTCGGGGGAAGCTACTGCTGGTGGTAAGATAAAGCTAGGTGGCTCTTGCTCTGATCTCTTTGGTTTTAACTCTGTATTTGGCTCTGTGTTTCTTATTTAATATGACTTTAGAAATTCGTCTACACATCTCATATGCTTGAAAACCCAGCACCACATGGATGATGCCAAGGTCTTTTACTAGCTTGAGCCATAGCCAGACCTCCTTGGGTCATGTTTGCCACAGCCTCCTGGGTGACTAAACCCGAGAAATCATTTTTTTTTAAGTGGTCCTGTGTGAGTAGGGTTCCCTGAACATTCTCTTTTAGTTAGAAAACAATCTGCCAGATGAGTTTACAATTTTACACCCTAGATCCTTAATAGGATTTTCCCAATTCCTGAGATGATCTCAAAGTATATTTCATATTGTCCCAATACAAAGTGCTTTGCTTCTTTGTGATGGCACTAATCTCTTTAATAGTCATGACCTCCTTTTTAACAACTTATAGTTTGGTCCTTTTCACTAAAGACCACAAGTTTAAAAAAAAAAAATCTATTCTGCTTTTTGCCCCAGATTCTTACTACAAATCTGGCTAATAGCAACCAGGAGTAACTATGCTACCCCTTGAATTATGAAATTTTCTCTGACAAATTATACTAATTAGTTTGTCACCTTTAAACTCAGCCTTCTATAAATCTTCAGAACATTGACAAAATCTAGATAAATTATTTGCCAAATTGTAACATAAATGACCTGTAGCCCCATTCCTGTTAGAACTTCATCTGAAACCTCACGAGCACAGTATTTACTGTCCACATTTTTGTCAGCTTTCTAGTTATCTTAGCTTTTAGTAGAATCATCTATTGATCTCTTCATGGAGGATTTTAGGTGTTCTTTAACCTACTTGTTGAAACTCTTCAAAATTCTTCCTACAAACCAATTCCAAAAGCCTAAAAACTACATGG
Source organism: Peromyscus eremicus (assembly GCF_949786415.1). NCBI lineage: Eukaryota > Metazoa > Chordata > Mammalia > Rodentia > Cricetidae > Peromyscus > Peromyscus eremicus. The sequence continues at coordinate 33,552,471 of NC_081436.1, forward strand.
TCAGGTTTAGTCATTGCCGTGACCCCATTCCTTTAATAATTTTCTATAGTAGTTTTGTTCTCACTGTAACAACACACCTGGTAAAAACAAGGACAAAAAGTATTAAAATAAAGATGCCTGTGATCATTGTAATGTGCAAATATAACCACGCAGAGCGAGGAACAATCACAGACCTTCTCAGTCTTCCTGCTTCTGCCTACAGAGAACTTTGAGCATGCATTTGTCAATGGTGAGGGGACACTTGTGAGAATTTGTATGACTCTCTGCTCAATAGGCTCCTGAGTTCTTTTTAAAATTAATACTTTATTCTTTAAATTCTTCATACATTTGCACAATATGTTTTGATCACATCCATCTACCTTCACCTCCCTCCAACTCCCACTCTGTCACCCTCCTAATTTCATGTCCTCCTCTTTTTGTTGTCAATAACCCTTAGAGTCCAATTACTCCATGTGTATGGGCCCATCCACAGGAGGCATGGACAACCTACCATCAGACATGGTCCCAAGGGAGAGTGGCTCTTCCTCCCTCAGCAACTATGAACCATTAATAGCTCTCTACTGAGGGTATGTTCTTGAGGGCCCCTCCCTCATTTATGCTGAGATTTTACTGGCTTGATCATGTGCAAATCTTGGACAGGTAGCCACGGGTCCTGTGAATTGATGTGTGCAACAACCATGTCCAGAAATATCTCCTTCTCATCTGTTAGCTCTTGTATTCTTTCTGCCCATTCTTCCAAAATGCTACCAGAACCTTGGATGGGCAGAAGTTAATACCGATGACTCATCCACAGCTGAGCAGTTACTGTTAGTTGGCACTTTGGCCAAATAAGAATCCCTGCATTAACTGCCACTCCGTGCAAAAAGCTTATGGGACTGAAGTTGAGAGTAACACAAATCTGTGAGTATAAACAAGGTATTTGTAACATAATAACAACAGAAGTTCCCTTAGAACCTGTGGTCTCCACAGTCTGACAGCACTAGGCATGGAATCCCTCTTATGGATCAGGCCTCATATCCAATCAAAAAGAGGTTGGTTACCCCCATAGCCATCATGCCACTGTGGCACCAGTGGGCAAATTTTTTCCAGAAAGTCAGTATGGTAGCTTGCAGGTTCCAGTGCAGATGAGAAGATTGATATATTTCCTTCCCTAGCAGACTGTACAACACCTTCTGGTACTATATAAGCTAGCCGTGAAGGGGAGAGAGTTGCCTGGTCAGTTGAGGTTGATTTTTCTATGTCTTCCATCTAAAATATGTGGTGTCTTCAGCAATAGGGTCTTACTATCTAGTTACGATGGGTGGTGAAGAAAAACGGCAAAAGCCTTTGTTTTGGGTACCTCTGGGGCCTCCTTGACCAATGACTCATAGGGAGATAGCCCATTAGGCTCCTGAATTATTGATTCAAAATGATGTCAGTCCCTAACAGAGCACGATGAAATGTGGCTACTGTCAGGACATTTGCAGCCAGTCACTGCTCTCTGACTTGCTGCCACCTGCCAACTGTTTTTCTTTCTATTCCTATGTTAATGTGATTCTTACTGAATAACTTGTCATTCCACCCAGGATTCCACAAGATGCCTTTGCTTGGGGAATGGGGTGTGTTTGTATTCTTGTTTTGTTGTTATTTTCTTTCCACTCCATGGCTCTTTCCAGAGAAAGGAAGATCTTAATTTTTCAACAAAAAACCCCCTCAGATTTAGAGGTCAATAGGTTAAGTTATTATTGTCACTTATGTCCAGAGCAGCCCAGGAAATAGGACATTTTTATGGTTAAGTTTTTTCCTTTGTCAGTCTAGTTAACAATGCCTGTCTGCCTGACTGTGTTTGGTTATTAGCATTAAAAAGGGAACTAAAGTGTATAGGAACCCCTTTATATTAGGATAGGATTTGAAAAGTACAAATGCTCTTCGGAAAATTATAGTCTTGTTTAGATACTTTCTATTTTTAAAATATTACTAAATAGATTTATTTATTTTTACTTTGTCTCTTTTTAAAATTTATTTTAATTTTTTTCATTGAAAAAAAATGATACACTATATTATGATCACACTTCCTCCTCCCACAACTCTTCCCAGATCCTCCTTTCCTACCCAACTCCATGCCCTTTTCTTCCTCTCTGTAGAAAACAAACAGGCAAGCAAAACAAAATCAAACCAAACAACAAGAAACTCTCATATATATTCACTAAAAAAATAAAAATAAAGACAGGAAACAAAACCCTCAAAAACACAAAATCAATAAGCATAACATATAAACAAAAGACCAATAAGTCAAAAATACCCAAACAAAGCAATATGAGATGAGATACTTTTTAATATACTATTTTAATGATGTGCTCTAAGGAGAACTCAGTTCTCAGACATGTGAAAATTTCACTGGGAGTAGTTGAAATAAGAAAAGAAAGGAAGAGAATAGTCTAGCATTGCAAAATCATATACATGGCAGAATATGTCACTGAAGTGAAGTTCTATGACAGTTGGGAGTATGGGACCAGCTGAGAAGTGAGTGAAGGAAAGCTCCCTATTGGTTGAGTTGGAAGGCAGAAGCTCTAGGGAGTTATCCAGTGTTCTATGGAGCACATGGCTCCTGGGTATCAGCTATCATGTCCTGAGAAGAAACGTAGTACTTGGAACCAGTATCAAAATTATTGATTCTAAAATGGGCACATTATAAATGTTTATAGGTGGCTGAAGGGGTTTAAAAAAAAAGGTGATATTTGACAATGAGTATAAACTGTTGGAATTCCAGCCATGGTGGAGCCTCCATTTCTTAGTTCCGTCATCTATGGACTAGTAATGGCCTACAGCCTGGGGTCTTTGAAAGATAGCATGGTTAAATTAATAAAATGAGTCATGACAAGTAGCATCAAACATCTGCTTGCTTTTGAAGAATAGAGGAGATGAACAGAACTGGGTTTAGTATATAAAAAGTTAAGTAATTGGAATTCCCTGGAACTAAGGATGGAGATGTGATGAATCATGATGAGCCACAAGGCCATGAGAAGAGGAGCTTGGTAGTCCTTACAAACATTTTGGTCTTCTTTTTTTAGAAGTAGCTTTAAAAAAAAATGTCGGCCGAGGAAATCTGATAGTTTCATACCTGTCTACCCTCATTCAGTCTAGCTTTGTATTTTATCACGTTAGGAGTCTAGGAGGCTGGGGACTGGTAAGAATATAAAATTATGTTTGACTCATATTTCTATATTAGAAAGTATTTGATTCATAAAATATTTGAGTGAAGAAGTCACATTAGAACTAATCTTATCAAAATTATTGATTCTAAAATGGGCACATTATGAATGTTTATAGGTGACTGCAGGGGTAAAAAAAGAGGTGATATTTGACAATGAGTATAAACTGTGGCTAAATTTCAAGTAAAAATTAGAGAATAACTCCTATCTAAGCAAACATTGGAGTTGTAGCACAAACAGACATAATCAGAGCCTCCAGCCTGCAAGTGGACGCATGTATTAAGAGGTCTTTCTGCTTTAACAATACCTAAACTACCTTGGCTGTCATGTATGGCAGGTACTCTGTGTAACCTTGTGGTGCTCATCTAGAAGCTGTGCTTATTCATTTCTCATACATGCTGTTAGCAACAGCACCCACATCTCAGAACGAAGCTCACTCATGAGGAATTAATGAAGCGCAATAAGTGATCAGAAGTTTCTCAAAACTCTGCCATGCCTTGATTTCACACTGGACTCGAGTGCTAGAAAACAACAGATTTCTTTTTTTTAACAACAACAACAACAAAAAACTAAATACAGTCAATGGTGGTGATAAAGACTGGAGACTTTTTAGTTTTAACATTCTAACTCATTTTCATCAAAGTAAAGCATAAGATCTGAGGTAGTCCTGAGGCTGAATCCAATTTCTTCTAGTTTCAAATTGTCTTATTTTTGGCAGGTGTCTAAGCTGCTGGAGCTCTGTTATTCCATTTGCAAAGCAGAGTTAATGCTGGTCTCTGGTTGAACTGGTAAATGTTTATAGCAAGAAAACCCAAATTTAGCCAGGCGGTGGTGGCGCACGCCTTTAGTCCCAGCACTCGGGAGGCAGAGCCAGGCAGATCTCTGTGAGTTCGAGGCCAGCCTGGGCTGCAGAGTGAGTTCCAGGAAAGGTGCAAAGCTACACAGAGAAACTCTGTCTCGAAAAACAAACAAACAAACAAACAAACAAAATAAAACCCAAATTTATAGGATGTGCTGATTTCTACAGTATAGTTCCCATGGTGGTTTATTTCAAGCTACCAGTGGGATGTCCCTGAGCACAGAACTGTGAAGCACTGAGTGGACAGGGTCATAACATTTCTACTCATGACATGCACTGGGCTTCAGTCAGCCCAGGAGACAATAGTCAGAGCTAGGAACTAGGATCTAGGAAGCAATGCATCATGATTACTACATTTGTTCTTAGTATGCATCAGTATGGTTTGTATCTAAAACAACCCCTTTGTCTCATGTACTCACAGCTTCATTTTCACCACAGCAGTATTCAGACAGTTGATTGGATCAGGAGGGCTCTGACATCATCAGCAGATTAACTGAAAGATGAATTCATAGCCTGATGAGCTATAAAGAGGGGGTAGAAATTTGGGAGGTGGCACCTCATAGAGGAAGTAGGTTATTTGGGACAGGTCCTTGAAGAATGTATTTAGTGTCCAGGTGTACCCTCTCCCCAGATTCTATGCGTTCTCTCCACCTTGTTGCTTTGCCCCAACATAGGCCAAGAAACTACAGAGCCAAGTGACTATGGGCTGAACTCTCGGATGCGGTTAGTCACATTAAACATTTCCTCTTTTGAAATTGTTTATCTTAGGTATGTTGTCATAGTGGTGGGAAGCTAGCAGTTATTTAAGTTCATATAATTTGATTTTTTTTAATGGAGTATGTATAATCCTTCTTGAGAAATTCATGAAAATGTATGTTGGCTCCCTGGAGTTTTATATCTAGTTCCCACAGACTGCCTGCCTATCTCCAGGTCTTGGATTTCCTAAACACACGATATGAACACATACCACAGAATGTGAGCTTGGAATGTGATCAAATGTTCTGATTCTTCTCCAGGTTGGCCTTGCCAGTCTGCCTTCCAATGAGCAGTGCACACGGAGTTCCACATCTCCCGTGCTAAAGCGTCAGTGGGTGGACAAGTAAAGCGAGGTCAGGCCCTGCCAGGCCATGCAGCAGCACTGGAAAGAGCTGACAGCATGCAACCTGGACCGTGGACTGGGAAGCAGAGTGAAAAGCAAGGTAAAAGCAGAGTCAGGTTTAGAGAGCAGTGGCATGTCATTTAAATGCATGTGAAACAACATACCCTTTTTTAAAAGGAGCATTTAGACATGAAGATGTTCACCAGTTCTATCTGACTGATTGCCTGTGGAGGGCAGGGCTTCACTGAGTGAGTGCACCCCTTTCAAGCTGTGTACCTATTATCTAATAAATGTGACATTTATCTAATTCCTTTTACATAGGAAAGCCAACAGGGAACCTGTATTTGGTGTTCATAATAGTGTAGTGTTTTTAATAATAATCAATAGGTTTTATTGATTGGCTGACCATCAATAGGCGTTGTTTGATTCTTGGCTTCCCTGGATGTCTCTTAAGACCTCAGTTTCCCATTCTCTCTTTCCCATGGCTCTGGCCTTGCTCTCAGTCTACTTGTGTTGACCAAAATAGGGGTTCCGTTGCAATCTTCTTCTCTGAAGAAAGGCCCATGTCCTGGAGTGTGGTCTGAGGGTTAGACAGAGACAGCATTCTGAGGCTGCTGTGAAGAGGAATGGTAAAGGGACAGACAGTGGGCAGCAACCACCACAGGCAACTCATTTGAGCCCTAGCACACACTTTGGATAGGAGAAAGCTGGTACAGAGCAAGACTGAGTGACTTACTCAGGACACAAACTCTGTGCACAACCAAGACGCAGAGTTTTGTCTGTGTTCGATAGCGCGTCTGCAAGACTCTCAAGACTGGGGCTTCATTATGTCAGAAGGCGAGTGCATGTCCTTGACCTGGACACTGACACCTTTTTACCTTTATCACCTCTTCTGTCCCTGAGCCTTCCACAAACTCACTGCTAAACAAAGTGTATCCGAGTGAACTCCGGTAATGTCAAAACTTGTCAACATCTAGTTCGCATGCCTTTCTGCATGTGCTGCAAGTGAGAAGAAGCTGGGTATGAATGCTGTCCTCCCTGCTGAAGGTCCCTTCAGCTTTGCTGCCTCACACTAGAAAGGGTCCCTTTGGCTGGAGCATTTAGTTCAGTTAACAGCTCAGGTCTGCTTCCTCCTTCGACCTCTTCTCCTAGCCACCATTGTTCTCCACTCGATTATGAAACCAACACGTCCTTCCACCATATTGACCCAAATATTTTGTCCATTTACTTCTGTCACTGAAAACCAAGTGTTTATTCAGGCCAACACCAGACAAAGGCTGTGTTGTGAAGCCGTAGCTGCAGCTAGATTACCTTTGATTGGCCTGGTTTTTGATTTTGAAACTGCCAGTGTCTTTTAAATAGAATATGCTGGTGACATATCATTTCATTACCTGACACATAGTCTGTGATCTCTTTAATTCTTACTGTCCTCTAGCTCTGTGTAACTTTGGCGTTGTGTTTATATGATTACAAGGCTGTGTGTAGCAGACTGTAGCTTTATGTTTTGTTTATTCAAAGATTTTTCAGTTATCATCACCATGGACTTAAGACTTATTTTTTACTATTTTTTGACATTATTTGTATATGTATGTGTGTGAGTATGTATACATACATAAGTGCAGGGGCCCATGGAGTCCAGAAGAGGATAACAAAACCTCTGCAGCTGTAGTTACATGTGAGCCACTTAACAGGGGCACTGGGAACTGAACTTGGATCTTCTGCCAGACCAGTACATGCTCTTAACTACTGAGCCATCTTTCCAATTACTTTTAATTGCTTTAAATTATAAAAACAAATGTTGGTCCATCTAACAAACCTTACTTATCATCTATTTGATTATTTCTCTGTGAATTACTTCCAGGTTTATCATAAATAGTATTATAATTATATTAAATAACATACTAAATATAGTCAGTAATATTGATTATAAATAATGTACAGATACTATGATTATCATAATATAAACCTTATCTGTATACACTTACCTCTCTTGACTTTTGGATCATTCTCTTAACATGAATTCTCATACATAAGATCATTAAAATGAATATCTTGGTAGCTCCAAAAACTAATAACCAACCCTGTGGGTGAATATCAGTTCCCATACCATCTTCATCATTTGTGAGATAAAATTCTTTTTTCATTGGTAAATACAGAGCCACCCCCAAAATAAACTTTTGACTGTCTTTTCTTTCTAATTTCTCATCACTTCTCAACTTTCCACTTTTTTGATTTCTACTCTAATTAAATGTAGTTATTTTTTTAAATGTAGAATGCCTTCCTTGAACGTGAAATTCCTGTTATCCTGCTGTACTAAGCAAGATGTTGGATACACCATAACAAGTCACAAAACTGTTGACAAACCCTACTGAGTGCTATGGATTGGATTATGTCCTCTAGCCCAATGTACAGATGACTTTTAGAGACAGGACCACAGGAGGTGATGAACCAGCCTGCTTCCATCTTTGACTTGAAAGCCATCTTATACTAAAGGCAAACTGGGTTCATTCTTGTTTGTGATTAAATCTCTGTTTCTTAAAGATTGGGCTATGCCCCACCATAACCTTAACAACAAATGGTTCTGTACTGCCTGTTGCAGGAAACAGCAATCATGTCTTTGTTTCAAAAAGTTGTTATGGCTGGACGGTGGTGGCACACGCCTTTAACCCCAGCACTCGGGAAGCAGAGACAGGCGGATCTCTGTGAGTTTGAGGCTAGCCTGGGCTATAGAGTGAGTTCCAGGAAAGGCACAAAGCTATGCAGAGAAACCCTGTCTCAAAAAACAAACAAAAAAAAAACAAAAACAAACAAACAAAAAAGTTGTTATGACCATCTTGCAACCCTGCCTTTCTTTCAGAAAGTTGTTATGACCACCTGTTGTTATGACCACTTTGTTAAATTCTGCTTCTGTAACCCTGCCAATTTGCCAGCCAAATCCCACATTTGGAAATCCCCTACCCCAAACTACAAAAACCTTTTCTTCCCCATGTCCAATGCTGACCTCTTGAACTCATCTTAGGGGGAGTGTGTTTTTGCAGTGATTGCTGGGCCAAGGAATGCTGAAAAGATCACACCATGCAACAGACCTCACAGCAAGAGATTTATTGGGGATGAGAACACCAAAGGCCACCTCTGAGTGAGGGATAAGAGAGAGAGGGCTGTGATGGCTCAGACTTTATAGGGGAGTACAGAACATACACACAACTGACCACCGCCATAGTGGAAATGTGTCACATTAGCTTCTAGTGATATGTCACATTGGCCTTAAATAATGATGTAGGGCTGGCACTGAGTCATTGTTTTTAAGCTACTCAGTCTATGTCATTGTTAGGGCAACTCAAACTGATTATACAAGCAGGATCTAACATTTATAATATAAGTAGATAACTGAATAGCTAATAGATTGATTTATAATTTACTATGTTTCTGTATTTTTCACTGTATTTTTACTTTTTAAAAAAAAGTTTTGTGGATTACTCTGGCAATGCTCAGGTGTTCATAATAATGGTAACAGTTACTGATCAGTTATGTATAGGTTGAGAAAGTCTCTCTCTCTCTCTCTTTTTTTTTTTTTTTTTTTTGGTTTTTTTCAAGACAGAGTTTCTCAGCGTAGCTTCGGAGCCTTTCTTGGAACTCATTTTGCAGACTAGGCTGGCCTTGAACTCACAGAGATCTGCCTGCCTCTGCCTCCTGAGTGGTGGGATTAAAGGCATACATACACCACCACTGCCCAGCTGTAGTTTTACTTTTTATGACAGCCTTAGAAATATGCCCATTATCTAAAATAATAAACATCTAGTGAGACATTTGGAGAACTCAAGATGACCTGAAAATGATTGGTGCAGTGTGAAGGAAGTCACTGGATAGATAAGAGGACTCTGGAGGCCAAAGAGTTAAGAGCCTTCGGTGCCAAGTTCATGGGCTTGGCCTTTAGCCTACTGAGGCTCCTGGTTGGAAAGCTTCAGGGAGTGGGGGAGGAATGCAATCAAATTCACATTCTAGAGATAACTCTGACAGGAATGTGGGGGCTGGAAGTAGGAATCCCAGCTAGGAGACTTACCAAAGTGCGTGTCAATGGAATGCAGGAATGCAAGGCATAGGCATGAAGAATGAGGAAGTTAAAGGAGGGCTTCAGAGATTAAGCAAAGGATCAGAGAATGTAAAGAAATGTCCACAGCACTTCAGATCCTTCAACAATGTACTCCCTGTGAACCAAGCGCACTGTAAAGCAGCAGGGGTAGATTTGCTAGTGTGCAAGGAACTGGTTTGGTGTTCATAGTCTATTAAGCAAGATGGATATTTTCAAATTAACTACAGTCACTTCCCTGTGCTGCAGAGGAGGTGATGCTCAGAGCTCACTGAGGTCAAAGTGCTGCTAACTGGTAGACCAAGGCTTAGGCATAGGGCATCCATCCATCTGCCAGGGCTGCCTCTGATGTCTGCCTCGAGGCATAGCAGGGTTATCTGGTCACTGTTTGCCAATTTGTTTATCAGAACAGACTCCCATGGGGCAGGCCTACCATCTGTAACTCTGTGTACACAATCTGATAGCTTAATTGCTATCAAATGACTATATCAACAGTAACATTTTTCTCATTAAGTACTTTATGTTAGTATATTATAACAATAAACAGTAAATTCTCTTATAAAATACCTCCATAGGCTGAGGGTATACCTCAGTGGTAGATCCATTATGTACCATACACAAGGCCCTGGGTTTCATCCCCAGCTCCACAAAAAAACAAATCAGCCAACACTATAGATAGCTTAATTAATTTTGAAAGTATGAAAAAAAAACTGTCTTCCAATACACAATGTCTTGGCAAGGATGAAGGCTGGACTGTGTGTGTGCCCTGACTGATGTATGGTCAAATTGGTTTCTCCATTCTTGTTTTTAGACAAGGTCTTGCCAAGGGGAGCTTTGACTTTTCAATGTTCCTCTGTGTGGGGATTAGAGTCTCACACCACAATGCCTGGCTGCTTCATCAGTTATTTAGTTAAGTATCCTGATTACACCACACAGTCCCCATGTCACCATCTCTATCTAGTCAAGATTTCTGTGAAGAACTTAAAGGGGAAGAGAGAAGATCCTGTAGGAAATGGACAAACCATTCTTTCTTTGTGCCGTTACATTAGTCTTTACCAAAGTGGATGGCAGGGCGCTTGGACTCTGGAGAAGCCCACAGTAACACGTGTGTTAGAAGTTGGAGCTACAGTTTGAAGTTGGGAAGCTAATTCTGAATTCTCTGTAGTTGTTGAGTGCTTCTTACTTGCATGGGATTGTATGGCGTAGCGCACCACTTCCAAAGACACAGAAGCCAATGTAAATGAGAACCAAAAGGAGGCACCGATTCACCATGGAGACCAGGTGTCTAATCACCTTTCTGCATTTCACTGTCATTTTTGACAGAGTATGGCAGGGGTCACTTAAGATATTTTCCCATCTTCTCTCCAAACCCTCCTCAAATCCTCCTTTTGGACGGAAGAGAAAGAAAGGCATCTTCAGTGGAGCGACTTTGGATAGAAGAAGTTGACTCAAAGCTTAGTACAGCTTTTCTGACACTGAACATGAGATCTGCAGAAGCTAGACCAGCTCCAGATATAGATAAAGCTGTGCTACCCTGGCAAATGATTGTCCACAAAGGGAGAGAGGGGACTTCACTGAAGAAAGAGAGGTATTCTAAGGATCAGCTTTGTAGCCACTGTGGATGATACAGTGGCAGATGCTCAATGTATTTTTTAAATTATGTACTGAAGGTGTAGGATGAAGTTATGTAAATAAGAGGAGGTGAGAGATGAGGTGATGCATAATTGGATATGTTAGAAAACTGGCCAGCTCCAGACTTCCGTGTGGGTCTCTGTGGGCCATAATATTGTCTAGCACTGGACTTTGGAAGAATGCAACTTTTTTTTTCTGGGAAGACATAGGTACTCTGATGGAGCCACTCTGATGGAGCCACACTCGGTATCTCTCCTTCTGAGCTTCAAACCATGCCTAAGTCTCTTCTAGGGATCCAAGTTTTCTAAGCACCCACTCCTGGTACACCACTTGATCTTCCTTTCAAATACATCATGATAGAAAAAAAATGAATATTCCCCACAGAAAGTGATGTCCAGAGGACTAATATACATATGAAAAGTGCACAGCCTTTTAGTCAATGAGAGAAATTCAATCAGAATCAGAATTAGATACAAGAATATTCTCAAATGTTTGGCAAAAATCAAAACACCAAGCAATATCACATATGGGACAGGCCATAGATAGATATAAATGCTTGATGATAAGAATGTGAGACAACAAAGTATTGCTGTCTTATTACTGAATTTAGGTGGACATTCCATTGATCTTTGAGATATACTTTTTTATATAGATTAAGACAATGAACAATAATGCCTGCAGCAACATTTTTTATAATTACCAAGACCCAGAAATAAGTGAGAGGCTCAGTGTATGGAATATTTATGGTATGCATCACTATACAGCAAGGAAATAAATATTCAGTTCCATGCAGCAATGTGATGAATTTTACAATGTCGAGAGGAAATGCATCATAAATGTAGTACAGCAGAGTTCTATTTCAATAATCCAGAAGCAGGTTAAAACTGATATGTGTGGTTTAGGAGTTCATCTACAGACAATAAGTTTACAATGCAAAGCAAGGAAATTATTACCATAAAATGACACTGGTCACTTCTGGGGACAGTGAGTGTTATAGGTGAGGGGTAAGAGGGGACTTCTCTAGATAGCATGCATATTAACTTAATAACCACACATCAAACTGGAAAGACACATTCTATGCATTTATCTGCATAACAGATTTTTTAATTTAAAATATTAAAAAAAAAAACTACTCAAACTCCAGGCGTTTCTGAGACAGAGTGGATATATTGATGAGGGAACAGAGAGATCCTGCTGAACAGATTCTGGATATTTATAATAAGAAATAGGCTTTGACTCTTGTTATTCACATGTCATTAGCTCTGAACTTCATCATACCAAAGCCTAGGTGGCCATCAGCCAGCATCTGAAAATAGAATAAATTCACATCTCCAGTGGTCCACCTAGACCTCAATATAATGACAATGCCTTCATTATAAAAAAGAATGGATCCAAAACAAAATTACAGCACCTCAAAAACTTTGAGGGAAACTTACGAAAATCAAGTGGACTAGATTCCGTAATGGAAGTTGACAATTCATAATCTACCCAAATTTGTTTTTCATAATTTTAACCTTCATTCCTGTCTTTCAAAGATTGGTGTATCTGGGTATATTTTGAAAGTACGTGTTCAGGGGATAGAGAAATGGCTCACCAGTTAAGAGCACTTGCTACTCTTGCAGAGGACCTGGATTTGGTTCCCAGCACCCACATGGTGGCTGAAAACTATTTGTAACTCAGTCCCAGGGAATCTGATGCCTTCTTCAAGCCTCTGAGGACACCGGGTATGAATATACATATTATACATAAGTACATGCAGGCAAAACACTCATACACTTAAAACAAATAAATCTGAAAGTGTGTGTGCTAGCTAGTTTTATGTCAGTTTGATTCAAGCTATGGAGAAGGGAACCTCAGTTGAGAAAAATGAACCCACCAGACTGCCCTGTAGATAAGCCTGTTGTACATTTTCTCGATTAATTATTGATGTGGGAGGGCTTGGTCCATTGTGGATGATGCCACCCCTAGGTATATGGTCCTGAATTGTATAAGAAAGAAGGCTGAGCAAGCCATGAGAAACAAGCCAGTTAGCAGAATTCCTCCCTGGCTTCTGCTTCAGTCCCTGCTTTCAGATTCATGCCTTGAGTTGCTGCCCTGCTGTCCTTCAATGGTGGACTGTGCTGTGGAACTGTAAGCCATTCCTTCACAAGTTGCTTTTGGTCATGATATTTTATCACAGCAGTAGAAACTCTAAGACAGAAATTGGTACCAGGAGTAGGGTGTATAAGAAAGCAAACCGAGTAAGCCAGTAAGCAACACTTTTCCACGATTTGTGGTAGTTTGAAAGAAAATGACACCCAAAGGGAGTGGCACTGTTAGGAAGAGTGGCCTTGTTGGAGGAAGTGTGTCACTGTGGGGCAGACTTTGAGGTCTCCTTTGCTCAAGCTTCACTCAGTGTGACACTGAGAGTTCACTTCCTGTTGCCTTCTGATCGAGATGTAGCCAGCAAGGTATCTGCCTGCACACTGCCATGCTCCCCACCATGATGATAATGGACTAAATCTCTGAACTGTAAGCCACCACCTCAATTAAATGTTTTCTTTATAAGAGTTGCTATGGTCAAGGTGTCTCTTCACAGCAATAGAAACCCTCACTAAGACAATGACCTCTATATCAGTTCCTGCCTCTTGGATCCTGCTTTGAGTTCCTTCCTGGTTTCCTTCATTGATGGTGTATGATGAGAGTTGTACACTGAAATAAATCCTTTCATTCCCATGTTGCTTTTGGTCATGGTGTATAATCAAAGCAACAGAAACACTAAGACAGCATGTAAGTTACAATTAATAGTGGTTCAAAACATCCTCAGGACCTTGTGGATTTATTGTTTTGAATTAATAGAATAGTATTGTGTTTTAAAATCTATTAAGATATGTATATATAACCACTCATGCAGGATATTTAAAAAGGTGTGCTTTATTTTATCATATTCTATGTGTATATGCACACATGCTTTATGTGTGTGTGTGTGTGTGTGTGTGTGTGTGTGTGTGTGTGTGTAGTTCAGAGGACAACTTTCAGGCATGGGTTCTCTCCTTCCATCATGTGGGTTCTAGGGATTGAACTCAGATTGTCAGTCTTGATAGCAAGGTCCTTCATCCATCCATCTCACTATCCCTGGGCCCATTGCTATACCAAAATACTGAAGATAGTAACTTACAATGAAAAAAGCTTTCTTTTAATTCACAGTTTTGGAAGTCACAAACCATAACTGGTTGGCTAGGTAGCAAAGAAAGAAACAGAAAAAAAATGGCTCATGATTTCCGTGTTAGTCATACTCTATCACAGGGTAGTCAAGATGGGAAATTAAGGCAGGAACCTGGAGGTAGGGAGTGAAGAAGAGGATATGGAGGAGTGCTGCTTACTGGCTTGCTTCCCAAGGCTTGCTCATCCTACTTTCTTATACATCCTGGGATCAACTGCCTAGGAGTGGCATAATCCACAGTGGCCTGGGCCCTCCCACATCAGTCACTAATTAAGAAAATGATCCACAAGATTGCTAATAGGCCAATCTGATGGGATTATTTTCATAATTGAGGTCCCCTCTTCCCAAATGACTCTAGCTTGTGTCAAGTTGACATAAAACTAGCTAGCACAGTCCAACTCTTTGCTTCAAGAGAATACCCTGAGTGACATGAGGATCTCCTACAGTGTTCTAAATCATAAAGATCACACCACTTTCCTATGATGCCACCCTAGAAACACACGCACTCTTGGAAACACTATAAATGCAAATGTATCGATAGATAGATAGATAGATAGATCAATAGATAGACAGACAGATAGGTATCTCAACAAGGCTTCTCACCATTCCAAAGATCTCTAGAAAGAAGATACTGTACATTTCAGGAGGAAATTATAACATGCTGTGTCATAAATATGGTTTTCCCCCAAGGCTCATGTGCTTCAATCTTGGTCCCATTATAATGATATCTCTACGTGGTAGGACCATTTAGGAATGGAAACTGATTAGGTCATTGGGGGAACCATCCTTGGAAAGGATTGATGTCCATCTTTTAGAAGTGTGTTTTGTCCCTTGTTATGGGATTTGTTATTTCAAGAGTGGGTTATTGTTAAAGAAGTTCAGGTCCTCAGCTCCTTTTTTCTCTTACCTAATGTTCTCTCTCTCTCTCTCTCTCTCTCTCTCTCTCTCTCTCTCTCTCTCTCTCTCTCTCTCTCTTTCTCGTCTGTCTGTCAGTCAGTCTTGTCTTGGTTGGAGTTTCTATTGCTGTGAAGGGACACCCATGACCATGACAACTTTTATAAAGGAAAACGTTTCACTGGGGCTGGATTACATTTCAGAGACTTAGTCTATTGTCATTGTAGTTGGAAGCATGGTGGCACACAGGCAGACATGGTGCTGGAGAAGAGCCTGAGAGTTCTACATCCAGATCCACAGGCAGAAGTGCAGGTAGCTATGTCAGGGTGGGGGGAGCAGCAAGTGACAATTGAGGTTCAGGGTGTTGGCCCACCAGGAAGCAACCCCTTGGTGGATGGTTTTCTGGTAGGCAAGGCCCCCGGAGACAGGTGGGGGGGGCAGGGCAGGACTGTCTTTTGCTCCTGCTGTGTCTTTGCATACTTGCCATTGCTGTCTCTCTCTGATATCAGGCGTGGTTGAATTGGGTATGGGGAAATTCCCCACTGGCTGTCAGGTAATGTGTTTATCTCACCAAGACCTTTCAGTTCCACCTTAGAAGCTGCTTTAGATAACAGCTCAGCTTAGTGATCAAAGGAGAACAATTGAATTCTCTGGAAGCCAGACTGGCCCTAGCTCTCTTAATGCTAGAAAGATACAGTCACAGGTCTCTGTATGCATCATTTGGCTGAAACAAGCTTTGTAATAAGTTCAGGTTAGATCAGATGTTTTGACAATAACTTTAAGATGAAAAAACCACAGAGAACAACCTAATGTCCATAAGGATACATAGCTGAGGTTACAAAATACAAGGCAGCCCAACTGTTAAGGTTGGTTGTTGATCAAAGGTGGTGATTAACTCCTTGTACCCATTCCTGCTGTCAAACCACTGATATAAGAAACTAGTGATAGATGGGTATACACCCTGAGGATATAAAGCACAGTTGACTGTCTTTTATGTACAAAAGTTTAGGTTTGTGATTCCTTTAGGATTCCTTGTAGGATTAACTTTCAATATGGACTGAATTCTTTCTTGGTAGCCTGGTATACGCCCTGCCAGCAAGGGAGTTGTCTGTGAAAAGATGCTTTCTGTCTGCTTACGCTCTGTTGATCTGCAATAAAGTTACTTAGACATAAATGTATATGGGATATTGGGATGGCTTTGTTTCTAATCATGTAAGGGAGATGAAAAACATGTTACCTGTACTCTGTAGGAATTTAGCAAAATCACTTTAGAGATTAGAATAAACTGATCTTTTTTAGAAGTACATTGACCTTAAAGAATCCTTGTGGAAAAACAATGATTGTTTTGCTGAGGGAGCCTTGTGGCCATCCCATGACCTTGGTCACAAGACACTTCAGACACACCTGGGGCTCTTGTATTATTGTGTATTACACACAATGCATAATGAAGGACTAGAGTCATGAAAGCATGTGATGCTCCCCTTCAGTAAGACATGTAAATTAAGGTTAGGGACCTTGGTATGAGGAAATACTTTATGTAACAATCTATAAATATGCCTTTTTACGGCTGTTCCCCCAAGCCAGCCAAACCCAAGACAGCTGAGTCCAGCCCAGTCAGTCCATCAGAAGAAGCTGATGAATAAAGAAGGAAATGATCAAGAGGATGTGTGAGTATCTTTTTCCTAACCCCCTCAGGCACCAATTCTGTGTATTTCTCTTCGAACCCTGAGTGCTGCCTTAGAGGCTGGTCCCTGAGGCAGCAATATAGAAGGAAAATGGAGAGCCACTGGGCCTGACTTGGACATTTGAAATCCCAAATCCTACCTCAGTGACACACTTCCTCCAACAAGGCCATACCTACTCCAACAAGGACATATCTCTTAATGCTACTCCCTAAGCATCCAAATATGAATCTATGGGGGCGATCTATCTATCTATCTATCTATCTATCTATCTATCTATCTATCTATCTATCTACCTACCTACCTACCTATTCTCTCTCTCTCTCTCTCTCTCTCTCTCTCTCTCTCTCTCTCTCTCTCTCTCCACCTACCCACCTACCTATATCCCTTCCTCTCTTCTTCTCTCCCTTAATCCCCCCTCATCATGAGGCCCTTACAAAAATTTTTGCTGGTAATAGCCCTTTGTTTTCCTGAACTACATCAAGAACTTGAGCTAATAAACCTCTTTTCTTTATAAAATATCCAGTTTCAGGAATCTTGTTATAGTAACATAAAGTACATATGCTTCAACCCCTGTCAAAATAGTAGACAATGATTTGTAGCAGATGATTGTGGTCATTCATAATGACTTAGAATCAGAGTGGCTTTTCTAGGAAAAGATTATCATTAATCTCATTTCCATTTAAAGAGAATTGTTGAGTTTAATAAATACAGAAAATGCTATAGGTGTCATATCCTATTTTTTATAAAGTCTAGATACTGGTGCAGTTAAGGGCTTAATGATTTTTTTTTTAAACTCTAAGGTTATTGAACTTGGTAAATCAACCTACAAAAGATCTCTAATCTTTAGCTTGTGCATTATAAGCCTTGATTGATGTGTAGATAAAGAAAGGGATAACTGGACAAACAGCTGATATATTGCATCACAGACTCTGACTTTCTAGGATTAAAAGATGTTCTAAAATAAGGATGAAACAATGAATGAACTAAAAGAAGTTAAACAATATTGTAAGGCTCATCCTGGCATTAATGCAGTTGTGAAAGACCTATAATTTAGCTAAGTCCAACATGAATATGAAACAGTAGTGTGATATAGCCCTTTAAAAACTAATAGGATTTTTAGGGTACCTACCGCAAACCTAGTGTTCATATCAGTAAATGTTGGTCTTTCAGTATTCTGTACCTGTCAAAGATGGTAGAACCCTCCTCAATTTGGGGGTATTTCACCGATAAAGGAGTTAAAGATGGACCACAGGCAGGGGTGTTCTGGAGACCCTCCTGAAAATAGCACAGGCTCTTGTTATAGCTCTTTTTTCCCCAGAACTATATGATCTACTGCTAAAGATACCACGCACTTTGGTCAGAGGACGTAGAGAAATGGAGACTACTTTTCATATTGGAAAGTCCTATACAGGCTGCTGGGTGGGGAAGTCATTAATAGTCTTATCCACCTGTGAACTACAACACTAACCACAGTGATAAAATATATCACGAGTGCAATGGTGGCATGAATGTTATAGGGGGACCAGTCACTTTCTGGTGGGACTTAAGGTCCACAGAAGGAAACACATGCCTAGGATTGCAGATCTGGTCAAGAACTCATAGCTGGAGAGCTCATGGGTCCCTGGGGTGAAACTACTCCAACAATTCTGCTAAACGGACATAGGATGAAACTGCCCTCTAAATCTGTATCACTCTATCCATAGATTAGAACAACTCTCAGATCTCATCTGAGAAGTTTCCTTATGCAGGGAATGGTGTTCAACACAGAAACAACTGATCAAAGGACAGAGAATGAGTGTCTTTGGAGTACTTAGCCCCAAACTTCTGTATCACCTTGTCCCACCCATAAGGCTCTGTGACCGTCAGGTAAGAGGGGCTAGAAAGATTGTAAGAGCCAGTGGTCATGGAGGACAGGCCCACTGTATGAATGAACTCACAGTAGCTGTGTCTGCCTGTACAAGACCTGCATAAAATCAAGCCAATCAACATTCTGGCATGGAAAAGGCAGGGGCTTGTGAGCCTCCTCAACTACTGGAGGAACCATTGGCAAGTGTGTAACGGTAACGCCCGCGTTACTGTCACCCGTTCACCATGTCCGAGCGAGGGGCTGTGGATTAAAAAATAAGGGACAAGAGACAGCGGGTCATTTGCCTCAGCTGAATGCCAAATGCCAAATGCCAAATGCCGTTTATTGAAAGAGGGAGGAAACCTTAAATACAGGCTTACAGCACAATGGCGGATCCCCAGAGGGCAGAAGTTTGCTACTGAATGTTCTACATTCTTGCATCTAAGCTGTTAACGCCCAATATGCAGGATACACAAACAAGGAACTTCCCTAAAGCATTCAGGAGGGTGGATACCGGCAGGGAATTAGAATAGGGAGGACATCTGGTCAAGGTCGGCAAGCAGGCAACGGCTTTACTCAATATGGGAGGAGACCAGGGCCCTACAGGTCCCCCCTTTTTACTAAAAAAAAATGAGCTTCTGACTTAGGTTGCGTGGGACGTCAGCAGGTCACCTTACCCGTCATGGAGACACCTGCCCAGGCCCCGCAAGTGCTCTGTCTTAGGTTGGTGAGCGCCCCCCAAACATTACCCGTCTCTGAATACTCATTATCATACAGGCTCAACCACGTGAGCTGTAGAGTAAACTGTTGCCAAAGATCTCAAAGTGGCGCTGGGCTTGCAATCTGTGTGACCCAGAAAAGACCAACAGTAGTCCTAACCCACCCATAGCCAGGAGGCTAAAGGCGATTGAGCCATTCCCTTCTTAAACGAGCCTTACTGCAAATTGGAGTCCTTGTAAAGTGGTATCCCATAAACAAATGGAACTTGAGTTTAAATAATTTTTGCAACTTTCAAAGCCAATTTAAATGTATATAACTGTTGAATTAAATTTATCATGCCCAATAAAAGATTAACTAACTGTGGTAGCTACTTTTGCTGCCAGGATCTCCATTGTGCTAGCTGTAGAACCCAATTATGAAATAGCCATCCCAGAAATAGTAGCAGCAGTGGCCACCACCGCTATAACAGCAACAACGGCAACAGTGATGTCAGTCTCTTCTGGAGCGTGTTAGCATCATCTGTGTCTAACTGCCATGGTCCACTGGCATGGACGCAGCTCCAGGAACACGAACCACCAAGGCCCATTTTTCTTGATCCCAGCACTACTTAGGCTGGCAGGTCTGCAAAAGAACTAAGAACCATAAAGAAAACAAAAACAAAAACAGCAAACAAGGAGCAGAACTAATGGTCTCATTAATGGCTACATTCAGGCTCACAAATTTTAAGGTGTCTTCAAAAGAGGCTAGAAGAATTTCAGGAGGCCAATAGATGTTGCACAGAGCCATTCCTGAAAAGTAGGTACTACACCAGCTTGAAGAGGGTTGCAAAATGTGAAAAGGCTTAGCTGGCATGTTACTGTTAACAAATGAAGGTCATTGACCTTCGGGGTTATCCTTAATCTCCAAGGTGTGACACATTCTTAACATTTTTGAAAAAAGTTACCATACATTACCTTCTGAAGAATCCAACCACATGGCTACAGTCCCTAGGCTTACAATAATGTTTGCCAAGGCTGGCCGTATTGGGCTCTCAATCCCCATTGACATCAGAAGGGGAGAGTTTTTTACGAAGGCCCAATAGGTCTCTGCCATGTCGGGATTCAGCAGCAGCCACAGGGCGCACACAGTGCTCAGGAACCCGAAGAGGAACTTCATTGTCCTGTGGAAAGACACAAACAGATCCCCGGGCCCACACCAACACCGGATCGGGTCCCCTCTAAGTGCCAGTAGAAAGATCCTTCCATCGCACCAGAGGATGATTTGCAACAGGAGCCCTCCAGTGCTTATCTGCAGCGGATACTCCAGCAGAATCCACCGATAAAAAATTTAAAATATATAAAACAAGGGAAAGAGTAGAATGTGGAGAGGAGAGATGAGCCCCTAGCTCCCCCCTTTTTACTTTAGAAATATATGTTTTTAAGGTACGATGGCAGCGTTCTACTATAGCCTGTCCTTGAGGATTATAAGGAATACCAGTCTTATTAACAATAGAAAAGTCTTGGCAGAATTTTGAAAATCCCGTACTGCTGTAGGCGGGACCATTATCAGTCTTTATGCATTTTGGCACGCCCATGTAAGCAAAAGCATGAATGCAATGATTCTTTACATCCTTAACCATTTCCCCTGAATGGGCAGAAGCAAAAATTAGAGAAGAATATGTATCAATAGACATATGGACATATTGTAATTTTCCAAAGGAAAGTACGTGTGTGACGTTCATCTGCCACACATGATTAGGTAAAAGTCCTCGGGGATTAATTCCCAAATGAGGAACAGGTAAAAATCCAACACAAATAGGACATGATTTAACTATCTGGATGGCTTGTTCCCGGGTTATGCCTGTATGATGACGAAGAGATCCAGCATTAAGATGATAACGTTGATGCAACTGAGTAGCCTTATCAAAGGCAGAACAAACTAATGTGACAGCCACACGAGTAATGGCGTCAGCCCTCTGATTACCTTCACTTAGAGGTCCAGGCAATTGATTGTGAGCTCTAATATGGCCCACATAAAGGTTATGTGAGCGGGACCATATGAGTCCTTGCACTTGCAATAAATATTCATGAATGGGAGAAATGGATGGTATGTAGGCTGTTGTCTCCAAAGGCATAATGGCATGTGCCACATATTGACTATCAGTATAAATATTTACACTCTCATCAGAAAACATCTGTAAAGCAAGCAACAGCGCCTGTACGTCTGCCATTTGGGCAGAAGTGCCCTGGACTTTCATTCTCTTTACTATGTTACCAGAAACTACCACAGCAAAACCATGTGAAGTGCCATCAGTAAATACCACACGGGCCTGAGGAATAGGAGTCATCTGTACTATCTTGGGAAATATAACAGGATGCAATTTAAAAAAAATTTACACACATCATTGGAGGGGTAGTGAGTATCAAACCGACCCTGCATGGAGCATGTCAATATGGTCCAATCATTATCATTAGCTTGCAACCATGCTATTTAAGACTGGGTGTATGGGGTCACCACAATATCTGGCTCCTTACCAAAAGTTTGAACATTGATCTTGATTCCCTTAAATATAATCTGAGTATTAGCCTGTGGATAAGGAGTGATGTTTTTTGCTGGAGAAGCTGGGGAATGAACCCATAGAATAGAACCTGTTTGGCAAAACGCTCCAGTAGGTGAATGAGAAAAACAAAATATTCATGACCTAAATAATGATAGGGTTAAGATACCTGTACCTTTTCTGGGGCAATCTGTAAATTAGCCAGGCTAAGAACCTCTTGTAATTTAGAAAAGGCATCAAAAACAAGTTTTTTATCTTTAGCAGCCAATAAAATATCATCCATATGAGTCAATCACAATTAAATGCCAATGTTTAGGAATTGCCACAGGAACAGGCAAGCCAGGTTGTGTTGCTCCCATGAGAAGCATGGTTTTATTTACAGCTCTAAGATCCTGTAATAGCCGCCATTTTCCTGACTTCTTGTAGAGGCCAGTTGGGATCTCAGGATTCTTGTGAAATTATAGATATGCCCAGCACCAGAATCCAGTAATCTTTTAATCTCAATCCCATATAATTTTATTTTTAATTTAGGCTGTTTATCATTGATAACTGTTTGTCAAAACACCTTTTTCCTATACTTTCAAAGCCTCCAGTTCTACATATAGGTGCCATTTTGCAATTAAAATATGAAAGCAATATTAATCGAGCAATTTTATCACCAGCTTCTATTTTCATGGTCCTTTTTACATATACCAATTATAAAAGCATTAAATACAATCTCTACAGGATTAAGAGGTAACTTTAGGTAATACTTCTGAGTATTTTTATAAAATCTTAAAAAGAGGATCCTTTTTTATAGATTCCAAGTAACATTAATGTAAATTGCCAAATATTAACAATGTGGACCAAACAATTTACTTGTATTTTATTTACTGGAAAAATAATTTTGTAACCTCTTTATCAGTAAGAGATTATTATTTATGGGTTTATCTTAGCAACATTATTTAATAAGCTGACAACCCAATCCATATCAGGTGTTATATTTCTATAGAATTAAACCAAGAATTTCCAGAAAGCAACTTAAATTGCAGGGCCAAATTTTCAGTAATGATCAACAGACAAGAGCATACCTAATATATAGTTTAAAATTATGAATTCTGTTCCTTTAGTTTATCTACCATGAGAATCAAATATTCATCCAAACATTTATTAAGACAGTCAAAAGAACAGAACATCCTTTATTCAAACAGCATTGACTTAGCATTCTATGTCCTGACCGAAACCATTTTTCACCAGAAGTTAGGCCCGTTTAAACTTTTAGGCGCTAGTCCCTCTCCCGGACTCTGCTGGCTTGGTCCATTCTGTTGGCCTTGTGGCTCCACCTCCTGCTTTGGCATACCTGCCCACCCATTGCTCTGGGCTATCTCACACACTGCTGCTGCAGCATGTGCCTTTGACCACAGCCATACTGGACATGCAACACACACACACACACACATTTCTGTTTAAACTTTTAGCGTTAGTCCCTTCCTGGGCCTCTGCTCACTTGGAGCGAGCTGAAGCTGTGGCTTAGCTTTGGCTCCGTCCAGTGCCCAGGCTCTAGTGCTGGTGCCCGCCTGGGCCGCGCTCCATTGCAGCTCCACCTCTCACTGGCCTGTACCTGTCCGCCCGCCGCTCCGAGCTATCTTGTGCATGTCCACCACTGCCGACGCTGGGCGCGCGCGCCCCGCACACACAAACTCATGTTTAAACTTCCTACTCCCATGAAGGGACTACCTAATGAGTTATTCCCACCATAAGGGAAAAACAGAAAAACATTTCCCATGAAGGGATCCTAAATATTGAATTGTTCCCACTCTGAGGGAGAAATAAAAAGCATTTGAACCAAAATAAGCAAACAGACAGCAGAACTTCTAACCTCTGGGCTCGCTTGCTGTTCAGCCAGCAGCAATGAGGCCTACCTGCGGATTCTTTGTAATTCAGATGCTGCACTGCAGAAAGAGCTCAGAGTTTCAGCTATCCTGAAAATTCTACAATTGGAAAGAGTCTTTTCTTCCTCCATTATCACTGGGAAGAGGCTTCTCTCTTTCCTTCATTCTTCCTCTACAGGGCCCCAATCTTTAGGCCTAGTTTCAAAAAATTTTTCCCCTTTTTACCGGGAAAATCCTTTTTTCTTGATTAAAATTTTCCTCCCTTTTCTAACAGGAAATTTCCTTTCTTTCCTTCTTCTCTTTTGGGAAGATTTCCTTTTTTATTTAAAATCTTTAGCTGTCTTGCCCTTTCTTAACTTCGGTGCCTTCCTGCTTCAACAGTCCAATCAACTGACTGTGAGCTAGCTGCACCCATTTCAATTCACCCTTATCTTTTCTTTTTTTCTTTAAATTGCTGGCCAGCCTTACCTTTCGGGTGTCCATCAGCTTGTCCCTTCTTTCTTGGATCTCGGTAACGTCTTGGTAGAATCTCGGTGGGACCTCCATTTGTAACGGTAACGCCCGCGTTACTGTCACCCGTTCACCATGTCCGAGCGAGGGGCTGTGGATTAAAAAATAAGGGACAAGAGACAGCGGGTCATTTGCCTCAGCTGAATGCCAAATGCCAAATGCCAAATGCCGTTTATTGAAAGAGGGAGGAAACCTTAAATACAGGCTTACAGCACAATGGCGGATCCCCAGAGGGCAGAAGTTTGCTACTGAATGTTCTACATTCTTGCATCTAAGCTGTTAACGCCCAATATGCAGGATACACAAACAAGGAACTTCCCTAAAGCATTCAGGAGGGTGGATACCGGCAGGGAATTAGAATAGGGAGGACATCTGGTCAAGGTCGGCAAGCAGGCAACGGCTTTACTCAATATGGGAGGAGACCAGGGCCCTACAAAGTGGTGGATCTGGAGTGAGGGAGAGTCAGTTTTCTTTAAGAGTGAGGCTGTGGTAGGTTCAGTGGATGGTCTCATACCCATGAGTATATGGACAGCACCAATTAGACTTGTAAGAGAAAGAAAAAAGATAAAAGCACTACTAGAAGGTATGGTTTTGTTGGAGTGGGTGTGACCTTGTTGGAGGAAGTGTATCTCTGTGAGGGGGTAGGCTTTGAGATTTCATATATGCTCAAGACACACCCAGTGTCTCAGTTCACTTCCTGTTGCCTGCAAGATATAGAACTCTCAGGTACTTCTCCAGCACATGTCTGCCTGCATGCTGCCATGTCCCACCATGATGATAATGGACTGAACCTCTGAAACTAAGCCATCACCTCAATTAAATGTTTTCCTTTATAAGAGTTGCTGTGAAATGGATGGAACTAGAAAAAAAAATCATCCTGAGTGAGGTAATCCAAACTGAGAAAGAAAAGCATGGTATGTACTCACTCATAAGTAGATATTAGCTGTAAAATAATTGATAATTATGCTACAATCCACAGACCCTAAGAGACTATGTAACAAGGAGTGGGGGACATTCAGATTTCCCTGGGAAGGGGATGTAGAAGAGATTTTGTGAGTGGATTGAAGGTAGGTGGGGATGGGAATATGAGTGATAGGGTTTGGGGGGCACAGACGGGGAGAGTGCTGAGGGAGACTGCTGGGTTGTTGCATTTCAGGTTTGGGTAGAAGCTTGGTGCAGGAGAATCTCTCAGGAATCTATGGAGAGGACCCCAGCTTAGACTCCTAGCAATAGTGGATAAGTAGCCTGATCTGGCCATCTCCTGTGACCAGATTAGTACCTGGCCCAATTGTCATCAGAGAGGCATCATCCAGCAACTGATGGAGGCAGATACAGGGACCCACAGCCAAATATTAGGCAGAGTTTGGGAATCTGTGGAGGAGCAAAGGAGTGTAGGAGCCAAAGGGATCAAGAACACCATGGGAAGGCTCATACAATCAACTAACCTGGACTCATGGGGCCTCACAGAGACTGAATCAACAACCAGGGAGCCTGCATGAGACTGACCTAGACACTCTGCATATATAGCTTGGTCCTCTCATTGGACTCCCATCAGAGGGTACAGGGGCTGTCTCTGATTATTTTACTGGCTTTTGGGACCCTACTTCTGATACTGGGTCACCTTTCCTGCCCTTAATACATGGAAGGTGCTTAGTCTTACTGCAACTTGATATGCCATGTTTTATTGATACTCATAGAAGACCTACCCTTTCTTGGATGGAGATGGAAGAGAAGGGGATTAGGGGGTGATAGGGAAGAATGGGGGAGGCTGATGCTGGGATGTAAAATAAATAGATGGGAAAAAGAAGAGTTGCTATGGTCATGGTGC
Organism: Peromyscus eremicus; assembly: GCF_949786415.1. Taxonomy (NCBI): domain Eukaryota; kingdom Metazoa; phylum Chordata; class Mammalia; order Rodentia; family Cricetidae; genus Peromyscus; species Peromyscus eremicus. Next base: position 33,578,431 of record NC_081436.1, read on the forward strand.
CTCTTTACAGGCATGACCTAACTAACATCCCTTTGATTATTAGATAAATCCTTTAGGAATGTACAAACAGACCCATAGCTTCTAACCCAAAGGCTAAGAATGCCATCAGATAGTATCTGAGATGTCTCTGATCTACTCTATGTAGCCTATCTGATTTTCCAATATATTTTTAAGGCCTTTTGATTCAGGACTTTCTAAGTTCTGCTACTATAACAACTTCATAAAGCTGTACCACATTGTAATATGATATTTGAGATAACCTGAACCTGTATTCCTGGGCTGAGCTATGGTTGCTCATATTTAGTTACAGAATAAATTCAATCTTAAAGAAAGAAAGAAAGAAAGAAAGAAAGAAAGAAAGAAAGAAAGAAAGAAAGAAAGAAAGAAAAGAAAGAAAGACACTCTTAGAATAAGAGAGTTGTTGTTGTATATTTGAATGGATACCAGAAGAAGATTTTTTCATTGACTGGCTGGCAGATCACTTCTGTATTTTCTAAAGAAGCAGAATTAAGACGAAATTTAGAGTGATAAATTTCAGATTAAGAAATTTCTATCAAAGTCAATGAAATCTGGAATAGTCTTCCACTTAAAATAGCAGACAAAAGACTTTCAAAGAGAAGGAAGATTGCATGCAAAGGGGTTGGGGTAAGGAAATGGTGGATCATCCCAAATGGAACCCAGCAGAGGCCTTGGAGGCAGCCAGTCCTGCAGCCAAATCCTTCAGTGTACTTTCCAGCACTACATAGGTCTATGACTTGGGGAAGTTATGAGTTATGTAACCTCTCTGAGTTTTAGTTTCCTTATGTGTAAAGTAGGAAAAATAATGGTAATATGTGCATCCCAAAGGCCTTTTTGCTGTTGTTGTTGGTAATCTGTTTGTTTGAGATACAGTTTTATATAATGCAGACTAGCCTCAAATTCAATATATAGCTAATGATGAGCTTGAACTTTTGATCCTCTTGTCTCCATCTTCCAAATTCTGAGATGAGAGGCCTACACCATCATGCCTATTTCATGTAATGCTGGGGATTGGACCCATAATATCTTGCATTCTAGGCCAACAATCTACCAACTGAACTGCACCCCCAGCCTCACAGGACATTTTTGTGACAAATGAAGTAAAGCTGTTATTGGTAACTATTTACTGCTCCAGAGGCACGAAAGCCTGGAAGAATGGAGCCCACAAATGAGCTAGCCTAAAGTCTCATCAATAGTCAACTTTGTTCAAAGCATCAGTGAGGTTATACTCTGAAGATTAAGAAGAGTCACATGAGTAAAATGGTATACAATCACAAGGGCACCCCTCACATTGGCAGACAAGCTTCATGTGGCAGAAATGTGTTTGCCATAGAGGCATATAAACAAATAACAATAGCCAGTTGTAATTAATAATCTGAAGTAAACTCACTCCGAACTACTATACCTGGGAGGGGCACAAAAGCATGATCCAAGGACAATTCCATGGTTTTGAAAAAAGTGAGGTCACACGACTCTCGTCTTGGTTTCCTGGAGTTTTAGCACAAGTACTCAGAAATCTCCTCATATGACTCCATATTTGGAGCATTTTCTGACAAGTCACCATTAAGGAACTCAATTCATTCAATGAGACCTTGAATCTAAGACCTATGAGGCATCAAACCATGGGGGCAGAATTTGGCTTCTTATCCCAATGAATTGCTTATGTCGAATGACTGGGTGAGAAGAGGGGGTTGACGAAGCAGAGAGAGACAAAATATACTACTCTTATTTATTTCTCGAGTATCTGGTACATTGTGCTTCTATCCACTGGCTTTGGAGCCAGAGCATGAAAAGCAAGGCTGGAGAAGATACTTCATTATTATTTGGCCTATTCATTTTGGAGCTGCTGGTGGAATAGACCAGTAGGCATGGCTTATTATCCAGAGCTAGGAAGAAAGGCTGGACTGAATAGGAGAAATGGATGGTTAATTTTGGTTTTCCACTTGACTGGGTTAAAGGATACCTGGAAAATTAGCAGTTCACTTTTGGTTGTGTCTGTTAACAGTGTTTCCAAAGGAGCTTGGGATGAAGAACAGCCAACCGTGGAGAAGATAGGAGCTGAACATGGACACAACACCTAATAGTGCCCTTTGCCCCTCCCTCCCTCCACTCTCCGAATAGGTTATCATATATCCTAGGTTTGCCTCAAACTTGTTATGTAGCCAAGGATGACCTTGAACTTCTGATCCCATTGCTTCTACCTCTTGATGGCTGGGAGTGGAGACCTGTGCCACCACACCCTACTTATGCAGTGATGAGGGTTGAACCCATGGACTTATGCATGCCTGATTTGTAACCCTATCAGTGGGGTTACATACTAAGTCCTATTTTTTTCATTTAGTCATTTAAAAAAAAAACAACCTTCTGATGTACTGATGATTTGTAAGATGCGGACTAAGCTGATTCTTATAACGGAAGGAGGGAGAAGGGAAGACAAGATGTACATCAAGTTTAATGACTTTCCAGCTTACTCTTAGAAATGTATTCCGAGCTGTGTTAAATCAGATCTGGTAGATGATGTACCCTAGCCCTTTCATCTGATGCTGTTTAACTAATTAGCTCCCCTGAGCTTGCTGTTGACTATACTGAAGGCAGTGAGGAGTTTTTGATGTGGCTCCCAGCCGCAATGAGTGGCCAATATCTGAATCTTGAGGCCTTGGATAACTGAGAGAAGGGATCTTCCAGAGGCTAGAACATTGCAATTCTATAGGCCTGAAGTTGGATTCTACATGTGGAGCCCTGGTACTTTGGCCGAGCTGACTTATCCTGGAAAAGTCTGGAGACAATGCAAAAGTTTATTTAGCTTTTGGATACAAGAAGCAGGAAGCAGTCAGTTAAGAACTAGGTGTTTGTCAGGAGCACTTCCAGTCATCTTTACTACAGCTTTGTCTGTTTAATTTCGAACATGTAGATTGACACTAACATTCTCTGATACTGTTGAGTGATTTGCACACTGGTTTCAGGGCCATGATCTGAGTCACAGTGTCATCCTCCTTGTAGTGATAATGCTCATGTTGCTTCTTACCAGGTGGCCAGCATAAAACCCCACAGGCATGTATAAATTCAGGCTCCCCCGAGCTCCATCCATGTTCCACTCTTGCCAGAGATTCTTTCTCATCCACTACCCTTGGAGGGATTAGGAACCTGTGATTGTCCAGTGTTTCTATGAGCTCGATTCCTGAGGTCATTAGCAAATCATCTGAGGAAGTGCTGGTGAGGGACTAGCAGAGAGAAAGATCAAGGAGTAGAGCTTTGTCAAGAAGTGTGACTGAGCACCTCATCATGTGGGCATCTGGAAGACAGGCAAGGAGGATTCTGAGAAAGAAGGTGGACACTCAGCTCAGAGTTCCCTACCCAAAGCATGGAGAACCTGGGCGTTGATGTATCCCTCCACCCATGGTTGACAGCCATTTAGGAGGACATACACTCCTCTTCTTTCCCAGCCTTCAAGGCAGAGTTGGCTCTATTAGTAGAGCAAACTGCAGGCAAGGACATGTGTTGTCTGCAGCTGGATGAACTAGGAGTCTGGAGGTAGAGCATCTGCTACAGTTTGCCTCCATCTATAATCCCATGAAGCCCAGCACTTCCTTATTATCTCATGCTCCATATAGCTGGCATGTGTTCCTCAAGGATTTATGTTTCCTCTTGGTCAATTTTCTGTCACTGTGACAAAGTACCTGAGAAAACAAGGGAAGGAGGATTTCTTTGGATTCACATCTTAGTCCATGGCTGGCTGGCTCCATTCCTGTGGATCTGAAGCAAAACTAAACTGTCATGGCTGGAAGCATGTGGTGGAGCAAGCCTGCTTGCCTTACACAATCCAGAAGCACAGAGACAGAAGGAAGGGCTGGGGACCCTTCAAAAGCAGTCCTGTACTGACCCACTTCCTTCCTAACTTAGTCGACATCACACACAATAATGTCATCAAATAATTTCATCAAAGGATGAAACTGTTGATCAGATCACATAGCTGTTCCCTTCAGGTGAGACCTGACTACTTGTTTTCTTGGAGCAGAGTGGGTATGATGACCAGTAGGAGACCTGTCCAAGCTTGGCTAGAGTAGTGTTCCTTTGTGTGAATGTATCCACGGAGCTCATGGGACTATAAGGCCCTCAAGAGAGCCTCATGAGACCCTCTTATCCCCAACATTCCAATCACATGACAACCTTTTCCATGGATTTCAGTTTCCACATTTGGGAACTGCTGGACCTCAGTCTCTTCTCCTCTGCCTTGTGTTAAGGTTACCTGGGACTCCAGTTTCCTTCTAAGATGGGTGACTGGGTCCTGATCTTGTCTGATGGCCTCTTTAGAATGAATGAATGTCTGAAATGGTCATAAAGTGTGTTTATCATTGAGGGACTTACATGTAGCCTATTCAGTAATGTTAGGCATAGTTTTAGTTTACTTTTAAAGATCCCAATCTGTGCTTTATTTGGCATAACCATGGCTTCTGTGGAAAACATGTTCTTCCTTCTTGAGATCCTGGGGTTAGCTTTACTTTGATAGGAATGGCACAATATGCATCTAATCTCCACCAGAGGCACTGTGAGTGATTTATTGATTTCACTTTATAACAACTCCTCAGGTTACCCTAGTTTCTTAGTATTTCATTTCCAGACTCTAGGACTAGAGAAAAACCATTGGTAAATAAAAGGGATAATAAAATCAACACACACACACACACTCACACACACACACACACACACACACACACACACACACACACGGAATGCTTGAGAAAAGCCCATTAGATTCCTTATCATAATGGCTAAACTAAATATTTCTGTTCTGCCAAGGATCAAGGCTTGGTTCCATCCTATGCTGTAGCCCACAGTAGGTCTTGTCTGTTTCTAAGTGAGTCTTGGCCTACTGACACAGGTTGATAGCTGCCCACTGCATGGTTGCTCTTTGGCCAAAGATACCGTGTCTCATTGTGGGAGAGAACTGTTTGGCAATTTCTCTATTTTAAAGGGTTATATGTACTTGGGGGGATTGGAGGAAAGCTAGGGAGCCTTTTCCTCAGAAAACACCCATAGAAGCAAGAGTTTGTACATAGTTTTTGAGAGGCTCACAGATTCCTCAGGCCATGGGCCTTGGTTAAAAATAAAACAGAAATAAACAACACCCCAAAGCCTGCTCTAAAGTCTTTCCAACCCTGCCGCTAACTCGGAATGATCATAAGAGCCCAAGCCACATGGGGTTGTATATAAGGCTCGGAAGTCAGACAGCCCATCCTAATCAAGCATCAGTAAGAGCAGGTGACAAGCAGACACTTGCACCCATGTGATCTCACGACTGCCAGCATGAACTGAGCACAGGACAAATGGCAGGTGTGTTTCACATGACCTGACTGCTGAGTTGCTACTGACTTGGGGACAGAGAAGTGGAGGTGGCACAGAGCTGGCTGATCTGCTAAGAGGATTGGGTTACTAGGCTGCCCTCCCCCTTCCTGATGCCTTCCACCGAGCAGCTGCATGAGCTTGTTCTTTCTCAGTTAGAAAATGTCTCTCTGTCCAGGGCATAGCTGCCCGCCAGCACCCTTCAGCCGGCAGTCTTCCCGCGAACACACAGTGTTCTGTCATACTCTGCCTGTGCCATGCTGTGCCCTCCATGGAGATCATGCCCCTCCCAACAAGATATGCAAGACTGGGGTCAAGTGATAGCTCCTTTGAATTGTCAACCTAATTCTGGGGTAGCTTTTGCTGCTCCTTCCTGTGTGGCCTGGCACTATGCCTGCCTGTCTTAGCATTTTTTTCCCCTACCAAGATGAAGGCCAGCTCCCTGCAGCGTTTGGATATGACTGATTATAAACCTTTGTGGGATGCTGAGGGCTCTGTGGTATAGTTCAGCTTAGAGGAGAACCAAGTACTGCCACTTTCCTAAACCCACATAATCCCTAACTGCATTCTATATACATAGCCTTATACCCACCCAAGAGTACAGCTCTCACCCCTCGTCAAGGAAGCTTCTTTTTGCAGCAGATGGAAACCGTTCCAGAAAGCCACACCTGGTCAGAATACAGAGAACTGGCTGTGGAGTGCCCAGCCCCAATTGTCCATCTGCAACGTAAGTCCTCCACCTAAGGTTCTGGGAGTATAATCCCTTGTGTGCTCTAAGAATGTCTCCTAGAAATGGACAGGAAAGCTCCACCATGAAACTGCAACCATACGGTTACTTGAACCAGACATGAATAATGACCTTATCAGTTGATATGCCACTGCGGGTGGGAGAAGTCTCATGAAGAAAGTAATTAATGGCTGTTGGGAGAGGGAGAACCAGTCTTCTCTGGGGTGAGCTACCTGATAGGTTATTTAATCCCATTCAGTCAGCTCCAAATACATGCATGCATGCAATACACGCACACACACGTATATACGTATACACATACCTACATGAGTCCATGAATTGGGAAGTGGTGGAGGGGACATGGGAGGAGTTAGAGGGAGGAGAGGAAGAGAAGAAATGATGTAAATATGGTACTCATGCATGACACTCTCAAAAAATAACCAATTAAAGAGTAAAGGGACTGAGATGATAGAAGACATCCTAGTCAGAGTTTAGGAGCAGCCGGAAGTGGGAGGAGCCTGATCTGACAGGAGAAACTGAAGAGGAGATGGCTGCTGGTGAGTTGGGATCAGAAGTACCTGGAGAGCTTAGAGGGGGTGACACCTCTGACAGACTGGATGCTCTGCACCACAGGCTAAGCACTGAACATGGCTCCATGGCAAGAGCCCTCCATGGCATTTCAGAACAGGAAGAGCGCCTCACATCCACGGCAAGGCTGAGCACTCTGAAAGTGGAATGTTATGCAGTGGCATCCATGGACTAATGCTACTCATTAGCCCTTCCTTTTAATTAGAACTCGTGGCCTTGAATGAGAATCAATGGCCTCTTGGAGAAGCAGGGTAGAAGGACAGGTAATCCTGAGCAGATGAAAAGGGGTGTTCTGGGGCTGGAGAGATGGCTCAGTGATCAAGAGAACTGGCTGCTCTTCAGAGGACCTGGGTTCAGTTCCCAGCAACCACGGGGCAGCTCACAACTGTCTGTAACTCTAGTTCCAGGGGATCCAACGCCCTCACACAGAAATACATGCAGTCAAAACAATGCACATTAAATTAAAAAAAAAAAGAAAAGAAAAGGGTGTTCCATAACAGGAACCTCTTTCACACGGTCATTGCATTGGAAATGGGAATTCTCTGGACTAAGGACTAGAAATAAAGGAACGTCAGGTGTCTGGTAGAACTTCAGAAGGGTAAGAAACAGCACAAGCTCCACCTCACAGCTACCTCCTTTGCTTGCTTTCTGAGCCTCAGTTTCCATCTCTGTTAGAGGAAGGCATTAGACTAATTTGTACAGGTATGTCACCCACAGACCACATTACTGAAATAAATCATATCCAGGAAGTCCAGATGTGACCTGCAGGGTCCCACAGCTCTGCCCATGTTCAGGCCCCGGTGACACCCCAGGAGCAGGGAGATCGCTAAGGAACATTGAGAGCTGCTAGATCCCTTGAAGACCACCACAGTGAATTACATACTTTACCCTCAGGATCCCAAACTCCAAAGGCTAGATGGAGACACTTGAGAGTAACACTGGGTCATGTGGGCAATGACAAAACAGGATTGTTCTACTGGAGGGAGCCTCGTAGGAAAAGATATACTTACAGAGGGGTAAAGTGAGTCTGTTGAATTCCAGATAGTCTAGGAACATGAACCCAAATTCATAGTTAGACTTTTCCAATGAAACCAGAGATCAAGTTTTTGTTTGTTTGTTTTTGGTGAATTCAAATTATATATTTATACATATATATAATTAGTATGTATAAGTATATACATATATACAGATATGACTACTTTAAAGAATAGCTTTAGGATTCCAGAAAAATTAAAAATAAATAAGGAAGTTCTTAGATATTCCTTCTCTGCCCCAGAGTTTCCTGTTATTGAAAAGTTAGTGTGGTACTAGTGGAAGTCCATGGTTCACATTTGGTTTTATTCTTTGGATTGTGTTTTTATAAGACTTTTAAAAATGTGGGAGAACATATACCTATAACAATATCATATAGAAGGTTTCACTGCATCGGATTCTACCTATTCTCTCTGTAGCCTCTACCAGCTACAAATACTTGACTGCCCTGATATCTTGCCTGTTGTATATTTTTGCCTCTCTACAGTGTTATCTATACACCTTAATTTATGATGCAGCAAATCTGTCATAAGTTAAAAAGCATTGTAATTAGAAAGTTCATTTAATAATCCAAGCTTCCATATTCCCTAGCTTAGCATTAATATTTTCCAGTCCCCCACCCCCATGTGTGTGTGGTGTCTGTAGCTGTTTGTGTAGGTGTATGTGGGTGTGTGACTGTGTATACAGTTGTACATACAGAGGTCTCAGGTCAGTGTTGACTTTCTGTCTTCTCTTCTGAGACAGGATCTCTCATTGAATCTAGCTGGATAAGTTTGAGGGATCCTCCTGTCTCCTAATTCTTGGATTACACATGTGCCCAGCTTTTAAAAAGGGGCTTGGGGAGTGGAAATCATGTCTTCACGTTATACAGCGAAGACTTTACCAGTAGAGCCATCTCCCCAACACTGAGTATAGATTGTTCACTCTTAGAATCACACAACCACCATGGCTTGCTGCTACTGCCAAGTATCAGAAGCGTTAAACCATATCTTACCAGTCTAGGAAAAGATCAGAATTGGAAATAGAGATCTACTGAATATCTACCACTTTGTACCACCATAGGATTGAGAAAATCAGATGTAGTTTGAGCCACATAACATGTAGTCTTTCAGACTAGCTTTTTTCACTTAGTAGTATACATGTATTAATGTAAATCTCCTGTTTCAGAGGAGGGGGGTTGAGACTGGGTTTCTCTGTGCAGCCCTTGCTGTTCTGGAACTTGTTCTGCAGACCAGGCTGACCTAGAACTCAGAGATTCTCCTGCCTCTGCCTCCCTAGTGCTGGGGTCAAAGGCATGCACCACTATGATGAACAAATCTCCTGGTTTTAAACCACTGATAACTCACTGAAATTTGCCCTGTTGTATAACAGTTTCCTCCAAGCTTGAAACATTTCCTCCTGCAGGGAAGGCAAAATACTCAAAATAGCTTCAGGAAGTCCCTGACTGAAACTGACCAGATTCACTAGGCCCCCGCCTTCCCAGAGTAAGCAAGCCAAGCTGCTGGGAGTCACTCTCCACCAAGCTAAGCTGTGAAAAAGAGTCTGAAACCAGAACAGCTGCCTGGAATTAGCAGAGAGCAGTCAAGCTGAATACTCACTTGAAAGGACACTCTCCAACCTACTGAGTTGCCTGCTAGTTGTGCAGTGCGCTCCAGGTTTCCAGTTTTGTGAGCTGTCACTAAAGCTGGGGTGGCCTTTGTTGATGCAGATGCCTGAGTCATTTCTGCTCCTGTAAGTAACCCCTCACCCATACTCCTCTAAGTGACCCCAGTAAAACTCATTGGTTCACCAAGTTGGACTTTGGTAGTATCTGTCATGGGTTCTCTATCTGGGGTGAGCAGGTGTGTGTAAGGTGTCTCCCCAGGAAAAATTTTGTCACACAATAGTCCCCAGACCCAACAAGGCAGACCTTCAACCTATGCAGTTCTCTAAATTACATGGGCGAAGGGACACTAGCCCACTCAAGCATGTAGCTTTGGCAGGCCTTGCCCTTCTCCCCCATTCCCTCTCCCTTGCTAAAAACTATTGGATTACAGCTGGAGAGATGGCTCAGAGGTTAAGAGCACTGGCTCCTCTTCCAAAGGTCCTGAGTTCAATTCCCAGCAACCACATGGTAGCTCACAACCATCTGTAATGAGATCTGGTGCCCTCTTCTGGCCTGCAGGCATACATGCAAGCAGAACACTAAAAAAAAACAAAAACAAAAACAAACAAACAAACAAACAAACAAAAACAAAACAAAACAAAAACTATTACATTCCTAAAGCTAGCCATCAAGGTCTATTCCCTTATTTGGCCACTACCTCCTTCTGAGGCTGACTGCCAAAGTCCAGCAATCAAAAACCCCTTTTGGTTCACTTAATTAACATCCCCAATTAAAATAAAAAAAATCTCGTTGTAACACAGGTTTCCCTCTTTACCTTTATAAACCTCCATTTGCCTATGTGCCACGTCTGCCTCCCCTGTGTCCAGAGGCAGTCCTTTGTTCCTCTGGGACAAATACCCTTTCCCCCTTTCTCTTGTCCCCTTCTCCCTCACCCGCTATCTCCGTTACTACTACATCCTAGCTCATTCTAACACAGACTTCCCCTTCTCCTCTTCTTAAACATTACACTTGCAACGTTATTTCGGGTGAGTCAGAAAGCAGTCACTTTATCTTTTCTTTCCCACTTAATAAAGAATCTCTCTGTGAAAACAGGTGTTTGGGTGTGTTTGTTTTTTCATCCAGGGTCCAGGAGGAAGCCCCACTGTTTGGGGGTCCCCTTCAATGAGGAAGATACTTCTATCTTATAAGGAGAGAGGTGTTGGGAGCAAGAAGAGGAAGTGACGGAGTGAGTCCAAGGGGTAATGTTACTGAATGGCAGGTGACTCCCAAAGGGATGTGTTTGGGGGCTCCTTCTGGACTGGCCTCCTATGACAGGCTCCTCCACTTCAGCATACCTGCCTTTCTGCTCTGACCAACTGTGGAAATGGCATTCCTCAGGATCCTGTTCTATTCTGCTCTCTCCAGACCCTTCCCATGCTTGCTTCAAAGAGTAAAGTCAGTGACTAGACTGTGTCCGAGCTGTGCCAGTGTTTACCACAGGCAGTAGGCAGAGCCTAGGGCGATTTGGCTGCTAGCAGGAGAACCCAGTGATAGATGGATAGTATTTCTTGGGGTGGAGCTTATGGTTTATTTTTATACCGTTGATATAAGATCCCATGTTTGCATTTAAAGCCAGCTGCGGAGGCAGCTTGAGAATCGGGTCAATATCAGACTGATCTGGGCTCAAACAATAGCACTGTTCCTGCTGACTAGTGATCCTGGCTAAGTTCCTTCTCTTGGCCTCCACTTCTAATCTATAAAAATGCAGATAACAATTACTTCTCTTGGTTCTTATTAGGAGTAGGTATTGGGAGTGCCTTGCACACAGGAACTGCTCACTAGTTACAAATTTTCTTACCAGAAGGAGGCTCAGCTCCAGTATGATGTTATCTTTGATTTGAGACTAGTCATTAAACCATAGTAATCTCTCAGGCAAATTCTCAGTCCTTATTTATTTAAAAACTTGTTATGAACTATTTTTGGCTTGTTTGAATTTTTTGAGACAGGGTTTGCCCTACAGCCTAGAATAGCTATGAACTAGACTAGCCTGGAGCTCAGTGTATAGCCTAGGCTGGCCTCAAACTCACGATCTTCTTACCTAAGCCTCCCAAAGGCTCAGACTGTAGCTGTATACCACCATGCTCAGCTTTAAAGATCTGCTTTAAACAACTGTAAATCTTTTCATATTCACATACATTATAACCCTGCACCTTAAAGACTTTTCAAAAAAGGGAAACACCATGTATGCCATCTGCTTTGAAAAGTTTTCCTGAAAGATCTATGCCCATGTATTTCTGTATATGTCTGTCTGTAGCTGCTCTTGCCCAACACTGACAGAACTGAGCAGCTCAAGTGGAGACATATGGTGTGCGAGGCTGAAAATGCTATGTGGTCTTCACAAAGAAAACCTTGAATCCTGAGTAGTATGCCACTGTGTGAATATACTTGCCTTTCTTTATCCATTCTGCTCTTGGGCCCTGGGTCTCCCCTTTGGGCTGCTAGGAATAGTCAGTAGAAATAACTCATGAATGTCCTTGGCAAAGCCTGTGTATGCAATTCTGTGTCTGATCCTAGGAACAGAATTGCTTGAAGACAGGGAAGACCTAGGCCAACCCTACTGTAACTGCCCATCTCCATGCTGGCTCTACTGTCCCGCTCCCAGCAGGGGTCAGGGACACTTCCAGTTACTCCTGTTCTTTAATACTTGCCATTTTCAGTGTTTATTATTCTAGTCGTTTCCTCTGCCTTCATGTTTCTGCTTCCTCCTCGTATCTGATTGTGACTGGATACTCCAGAGATGGTGTTCAAGCTTCTAGAGGCAACCGTTTCATCCTGGATCTTGCTAATCTCTTAGAAAGCTCTTTAAAAAAAAAAATACAGTAACCCTTCAGATATTTAAAACTTAGTGCTTATTTTGAGACTTAATACCTCCATCCCTAGGGAATGAAGCCTAAGTAGTCCCAGCTTCTTCAACGTTGCTCAATTACACAGACTCACACATCTTTGTCATCCTGGCAGGCAAACGAACATAGGTAGCATTTCTGGACTTCAGGTCCCTCTGTGTGAAGTGAGGGGTTTCAGTGCAAAGAACCTTAGGGTCACTTAAATTCCATCATTCTGTGTAAATGTTAGCATAGGGAACTCTTGAAGACATTCCCCATATATCTCTAAACAGGGGACGGCTGCATCCCTAAAGCTTTCCTGTCACTCTCTTTGCTGTCCACTGACAGTGGAGAACAGACACACTCCTTCATCAACAGTTCCTGTGTGACCAGGATGTTCCTGGAGCAGCCCTTAGCTCAAGACGATCAGCCTGCTATAGGTCTCTCTGATGAGAGACACTGCACTGGGCTGGCAGGAAGCAGGAGAGGAAGTGGATTGTGTGCCTGGGGGATGCTGCGGCATCCATGGGAAGCTGTAACTGTGCCAAATGCATCTTAAAAGGGCAAGAGTTATGGGAAATGTCGAGGCCAATGAACATCACAGGAGGCCGCAGGCTAAGTGGCCAGCTAGGGGAAGGGAGGGGTGGGCTTAGCTTTTGTCCTGTCGTCGGGGCTCTGGCCTGGCGTGTTGCTCCCTTTGATGACAAGCGAGTGCCAGCTTTAGCCTGAACATTTTCAGGATACACTGCATTTATAAAAAAGTAATTCCCAGGATAGACTTCACCTTTGGCTTTCCTCTGGCACAAGTGTGAGCAGTGTGTATGACCAGGAGACAGGTCACCAAGTCTAGGTGACAGATGCTCCTCTGATGTCTGAGCTGGACAGAGACAGGTCTTGCTTAACTGACCCAGACTGTGCCAAAATGCAAAAGTGGGGTGGATTCAGAAAAAGGAATGACTAGGCCTGTAAGCTATTCAATTCCACAGAGGAATAAAACTTTGAATATCTTCAAAGAAAACACAGCTCTTAAGTGTTGATTAATGTAAGCCATACGGCTGCTCCATACAGTGGATACTATCATCCTTATTCTACTGCTGGGAGGTTTGAGACTGGCGAGGTTGGAGCTGTGCTTCATACTCAGGCCTCCAAACTGCAGAGTCCCCGCCTGGATGCATGATGCCACTGGAGGTGTGATACCAGAAAGCTTCATGTTTCGAGGAGACTATCGACTACAGGTCAGAATTGGGCAGGGGCCAGTTGTCTGTCTGTGCTAGAATAGTGAGCCGGGTGAAATGCAGTGGGAACAAATCTAGCCATCCCCTGATTTTAGAGACCGGGGGCGGGGTGGTCCCAAGGCCATGGGACTTCCTGGCAGTGCTACCAATAGGGGTATGGATAACCATTCCATGAGGGAGGGGAGATTCCCTTACAGCACTTTGCTGTCGTCAGGAGGGGCAAAGGATGCTAAGTAGGAGAGAAGAATGGGCATTCACTCTGGAGGGCATCTAAGTCTCCCAAACGGTCGATATGGGGAGTGGGAATCAAATGTGGACTCACGTCTAGTTTACAACAGAGTCTGTGACTCCTTGGACTCTTCTTTCTGCTGAACCGGTGCAAGGTCCGCAATTCTTTTTCCAGACAGATAGGACCCCAGCGGCTGAGTGGAAGACAAATGATGGTAAACACAGTACAAGGCACCGATGATCCCACATTTTCACTGCCCTACAGGTCTATCACTTTGGAGCTTCTCCCTGTCAAAAGCAGAACACACACATTTCCCAGCCCCTTGGTTCTGAGGTGGCCAGACTAATGCTGCTTTGGCCGATGTATTAGGAGAGACTTGGGGAGCACTGGGGACTTCCCTTTGCTCCCTTTTGTGCCTGCCATCCCGAAAAGAAGGGCAAACCAAGTCTAACTCTCCCTCCCCCCAAGCAGGAAGATGAAAGCTACATGGAGCAGAGTTTGCCACAGCAAAAACAGCCCAGCTGAGCTCAGCCTGTAACAGAGTCCCCATTCAACCTGCACTGGAGGCAAGCTTGGCTGAACCCAACCCAGATCAGCTGACTCACAGCCAACCCCCATGGAGCTATTATAATCGAACGGTTGTTGAAAGACAGTGTTGGCAGTTTGTATGCAGCAGAGCTAACTTTACGTCTCTTTTGCTGAGTACTTTTAGAACCTGTCCAGTTAAATAAATTAACATTCGTGTCTTGGCTGTTCTTTTAGGTTGTCTCATTACATATTGATTTGTGTGTGTGTGTGTGTGTGTGTGTGTAGGGTTCATGTACACTCTGTGTGGAGGGCCAGGGATAACTTAAAGGAGTCAGTCAGCTGTCTCCTTTAACCATGTGGGTCCCAGGGATTGAACTCAGATCATCAGCCTTGGCAGCAAGCACCTTCACCTGCTGAGTTTGAAACAGGAAGTTTTTTTTTAATTTTTTAATTTTTTTTATTTTTAATTTTCACATGTCCTACATTTGGATGAAAGCCACGTCCCAAATTTTCATGCTTGAAAGATTTTATGAGGTCAGTGCATCTCCTGTGTTTGGCTTGGGCATGCCTGTGTTACAGACCATCACCTGTCATATAGAATTAGTTTGGTGGAACTACTTACTGAGGTAGAGGTTTTTTGTTTTTTTTTTTAATAATATAGTTGTAAGAAGAAGAACAGTTAAGGATTGTTTTAGACTTTGGAATATAATAATTACTTATAATATATTGACACAATATCCAAATTAAAAATAAAGTCACAGAATTTACTACATCTCTCAACTTAAGAGGTCCAGAACAAGAAACTGAAAAAAAAAATGGGATTAATTACAAAAGAAGAGAAGTGCATTGTACTTTGTGTAATTTAAAATATCTCAACACACACTCTAATGTATACATGTAGGTTGCTTTTAGCACAGCACTAAAATGTCAACATGCAAAAGCTCTGTTCAGGAATGCAAACTTCAGGAATGCTGCTATAAGCTATGAAACTTTTTATTAAGTCATGGCCTTATATTTTCACTAGTAGAAGGCATTTGAGAACCTTGGAATGGGCATGCATTTTATGCAGACCTACTTGCCCTGTGTAGTGGACGCAGGAAGTCAGTGAGCATGAATCCTTACCCATTTTATCATGGTGCCCTGGGCTCACTGCAGGGCTTTGCTGCTACTCTAGACAGAAAAAGCTAAGCCCTACTGTGGGATCACTGGGAATCTGCTTCATAGGAACTTTTCTTGAGCTGCTGTCTAGTCTAAGTGACTTAGACATCAACTTGTGGAAAATACCTAAATGAACAACTTAGGAGAAGATTTATTTGGGCTTGTGGTTTCAAACTACTATGGTATGAAACATGGTAAAGCAGAGCAGTCAATATTTGGAAGCCAGGAAACAGACACACAGAATGCCCATCCTTACTGGATTTCTCCTCTTCCTTTGATTCCAGGCTCCCAGCCTATGGAATAGTAGCATTCCCATTCAGGACAGGTATGTCTCCTCTATTTAGTTCTCTTTGAGAATGCTTAACAGGTAACACCCACAGCATGTTTAACTATTTTCCTAGATGCTTCTTTTGAATATTTTTTTGCAAAGTTTATGTTATGTTATAGGTATGGATATTTTGTCTGTATATATGTCTATACACAACCTGTGTGCAGTGATCATGGAGGCCAGAAGAGGGCGCCAGATCCCTTGGAACTGGAGTTACAGATAGTTGTGTGCTACCATGTTTTTCGGATTAGAGTTGGGTCCTCTGGAAGAACAGCCAGTGCTTTTAGCTGCCAAGCCACCTCTCCAGCAGTTCCCTAGGTGTTTACGGAGCCAATCAAACTGACAATCACGACTGACCTTCACAAGAGTTAAAAGCAGGATCTTGCAGACTTTCAGGAAAAGCTTGCATGCCCATGCCTACACTTGCTGGCTTATACATGTTTTGCATAATTCCATCTGAGGTTTGCGCTCCCTTTCATGGTACGTCGTACAGCTAGCTACTTATCACGGTAGATGGCTACCAGTCCACTGCAAAGGGTAAAAAAAAATGGATTTGGCTTGGCAGTAGAAAAAAAAATGTGATAATTTAAATAACTGAGCTGGTTGTGGTGGTCCACAGAACTTGGGAGGCAGCGACAGGAAAAAGGCTGCAAGTTTGAAGCCAGATGGGATACACAGTGAGTTCCAGGCCAGAGCAGAATACGTCTTGAGACTCTGTCTTAAAATAACAAACAGAACAATAATGATACCGCAGTCTGAAAAACATCTCAATAGAATAGTATCACACATAGTCACTGAAGTTCCATTCAGGGGCACCCTCATGGCAATGCCTGGTTCAGTGCATCCGCTCAATTCCAGACACAGGAATACTCCTCAAAGGCCTTGTTTTTCTTGGCCCTGGTAAGTACTAAATTAACAAAAATAAAATCTTTAAAAATAATAATTATCATTAGAAGTTGGTTATGAGTGACCAACTCCAGTCTAGGGGCCAAATTCTACTTGCTGTCTGTTTTTGTAAATAAAGTTTTATTGGGACACAGCCATAATCCATTCATTCACAAGGTACCTTTGACTACTTCCACAAGGAAGAGTGGAGTATTTTCAGCAGGTATCTTGTGGTCTGCAAAATGAAAAATATTTACACTATCTGGCTTTTCATAGAAAAAAAAAATAGATGGCTGACCTTTGAGATCATTAGATAGGTTTAGTTTGTAGTTACAAAGTTGGCTCATGTTTTTAAATAAGTAGAACATTAAAAGAAAAGTTTTCTTTGTGGTTTTTGGAAATTTGGGGTTTATATTTCAGGGGGTATAGAGTCCGAAAGAGGATATTTCCATAAAAGAAGAGGAGCAAATGTCTCTGATAACACCAACACGGAGAGGAGAGGAATAAAGACATCAGTAGGCCCATTCCTCCACTTCCTGCAGAGCCCCCTGCCTTCTGCTCCTCAAGCACAGAAGCCTTCTTCTGGCCTCAGGACTTCTGTACCAGCCATTTCCTCTGTGTGGAAATTTCCAACTCGCTGTATTTTTTTTTTTTTTTAGTCACTCAGA
Organism: Peromyscus eremicus; assembly: GCF_949786415.1. Classification (NCBI taxonomy): domain Eukaryota; kingdom Metazoa; phylum Chordata; class Mammalia; order Rodentia; family Cricetidae; genus Peromyscus; species Peromyscus eremicus. The sequence continues at coordinate 33,595,634 of NC_081436.1, forward strand.
CTTCAGCTTTGGTTATCACCTCCATGCAGAGATTTTTCCAGACCACTCATTCCAAAGACTCGTTTCCCTTCATCCTCCACACATACTCTAGAAACACTATCCTTTTTTTTTTTTTTTTGGCCAATGTGCCACTCGATCCTGAGATGAAGTTCTCTATGCTTGGTTAGTGAGTGTCATCCTAGACCCTAGGAGAAGTGGGCCCTTGTCCATCTCATTTTTCATGGTATGTATCCCCAGTGGCTGGACTGGTCCAGGCACATTATCGGTCTCAAAGGAAAACAGGGTATTAATGGAATGATTGGCTAATGGAATGAATAAAATTAATTAATTAAGTAATTCCATTAATTAAATAAAGGAATGAATAAATGCATAATTAGCAGCCACATGGTAATTACTGAGTTTTAGGCTTCCGCTTGTCTCAGCAATAGGCCTTGCCTCACAGTGGAAAACTAAAAATAGGGCTTTTCTCTTCACACAGGATGGAGGGACAAATACCAAGCTGGAAGTGATATGTAGTTTTCTTAGCACATCAGAAGGGCCAAGCTTACCTATATCCGTTGGCTTCTGTCTAGCTATTTGATTCCTTTCAAATCGGTGGAATGCCCATTCTCTGTCAGTCACTGGAACTTGTGCCCTGAGGACATTTACAGTTCTAGGGAGAAAATAATCAGGCAGATGATGACAGTATTTGGGATATTCAGCAATGCATGCCCAGGAAAGATGCAGGACATTAGCCTTTATCCACCTGCTTAGGTCAGAAAATCTTCTCTGAATAGGTGAACACCATACACAGACATGAATGATGAGATTAAAAATAACCAGACAAGCCGGGTGGTGGTGGCGGCGAACGCCTTTAATCCCAGCACTTGGGAGGCAGAGCCAGGCAGATCTCTGTGAGTTCGAGGCCAGCCTGGTTACAGAGCAAGATCCAGGACAAAACTACACAGAGAAATCCTGTCTCAAAAAACAAAAAACAAAGAAACAGAACAAAAAAAACAGACAAAAGTGACCTCACCTGTAGACACCACAGCTACTATAATAATATTGTGGGTAGTACTAATAAGAATCTTGGAACCTGGGATATGCAGCACTAAAACCTAGACCTAAAACAATGTCCCAAACTATATGGGACCAAAGTAGGTACCATGACAAGAAGACTGCCAGTCAATCTGTAGACACAGGTATGATCACAGTATTAACTACAATAGCAAGATATTTACATATTTACTGCTTTAATAACAGTGGTTGCCGCAGTCCCTTCCCTGTGTTCTGAGGTAGTTTGGGTTTCTGTTGCTGTGAAGAGACACCACGACTACAGCAACTCTTATAAAGGAAAGTATTTAATTGGGGCTAGCTTACAGTTTCAGAGGTTTAGTCCGTTATCATCATGGCGAGAAGCATGGCAGCATGCAGGCAGACATGGTGCTGGAGAAGGAGCTGAGAGTTCTAAATCTTGTTCTACAGGCAATAGGAAGTGAACTGTGAACCACACTGGGTGTAGCCTGAGCATAGGAGATTTCAAAGTCCACCCCCACAGTGACACACTTCCTCCAACAAGGCCATACTTCCTAATAGTGCTATTCCCTATGAATAAACACATGAGTTTCTGGGGGCCATAACTATTCAAAGCACCACAGGTAGTTAGTCAGCTATTAGTAGGAAAGTCAGTGAGGATGAAACCCCCTCCCTCATAACCAGCAGCTTATGATATCAGAAACTAAATCCGCAGGACTTTGACAACTGGTCAGAAGAATGGGCTCTGGGTCCTACTCTGGTCCTGGGTAGAGAAGTAACATCCTAAACTGCCCCAAAAGATCAAAAGATCACTATCTAGACAGGGGCTTTCTGGAAAGAAAACAACATCAACAACAAAACCGCACAAAGACGTACCATTTTCCTCTCTCTGAAGAGTCAGTCCAAATGGGCCTGTCAATCACCTGTGCAGAAAATCACTCCTCAGGAAGTTGTCTGTTCAAAAAAAAAAAAAATCAAAAAGCAGTACAAAGGCTGCTTTAAAATATAACTTGGCACAAGGACTCCCTTGGCCATTGTCCATTCTCACTTCTAAAGAGTGTGCCCTGCATTATGGCCTCCCCGGCCATTGTCTACTCTTACTTTTTGAGGTTGCCACATTTTACTCTAATAAATTCTTTCTATATTCTACACTACATTCTCTGTGTCTTAATCCTTTCAAAGGAGATGACAAATACCAGCGAGTCAAAGTTAAGCCAGGATGAGATCCCAGTGACACGGACCACCCCTTTCCAGTCCAGCCACTGGCCCAGGGTCTTGCTTGATCCAACAGAGGATTCTGCTCAGTCAGCATCTGTGCTGCACTTATTAACAAAAGGCCCCTTGGTTACCATTCTCAGTGTCCTTTTGTTGTCTTAGACTGGAGAGTGGATGTAATCATCTTATCAGTGTGACAGAATTTAGAATCACTGGCAGATATAATCTGGGTATGCTTGGGAGGGCATTTCTAGAAAGATCCACAATTATGAATATGAGTGGCAGCATCCTGCAAGCTGAAGATACGCCCTAAATAAACCTAAAAAGGAGGAAAGCTGTGCTGGTATTCCAGTCTCTGCTTCCTGCTCCACAGAGATATATGTCGAGGACACCCAGCCCCACACTCCTGTTGTCAAGGAACCACCTGCCATCACACTTTCTCTACTGTGACTGGCTATATGCGCTCTGTCCAGGAGCCAAAGTCAGTTCTTCCTAGGCTGCTTTTGTTATGTGTTTTGCAACAGTACTGGGAAAAATGACTACCATACTTGGTTTAGAGCTCACTCCATCTCCCGCCTCCAGGTGGCTACCCAAGAATTAGCAGGAGGGCTGCCATCACTTTCTAGGGACAGGTGGGAGGTGTGGCAGCTGCAGAGAGTTGAACACACTAAAGTTACCCCAGTCACTCTCCTGAACTCTTGTATTGCGAATGGTGACATGAGACTACTTATGCCAACTTGCAGAAGATTCTGTACCAACCAAGATACACCAAAAGCGATTCTACAACTCCCAGGAAGTAAGTAAATAAAGTCAAGGAGCAAATGGCAAAAGCCCTTAAATCTCCTTGGACATCGGGAGGAGATGGTAAAAGACAAAGCAGGTCCTTCTTCTCTGCCAAACTGTTTTTTTTTTTTGATTTTTCGAGACAGGGTTTCTCTGTGTAGCTTTGCACCTTTCCTGGATCTGGCTCTGTAGACCAGGCGGGCCTCGAACTCACAAAGATGCACCTGCCTCTGTTTTTTAAACACTTGGTGATGAATGCAATGTCTGTGGAAACCTCTCTCAAGGTTTCTCACACACGTTCTTTCGGCCGCTACAGTATTTCTCTCTGAGCTAGATCCTGTAGAACCTGAATGTGCAGGTGCTTCTGATGACAGGCCTTGACTGTCTACTCTCCCAGGTTGAAATATGCTTTTGTTGGGACTGTCCCTTATGTGTGAAGCATAGGAGACAGTTGATCCCAAGGGGCGGCTCCATGGCCCATGGCCCTCCCAGTGCAATGCAAGGCAGCCAAGACTTGTGTATAGATTGGCCTCAGCTCAAAGGGAGGTTAGGGAAGGAGGCCAAGGATTTGGGAAGACTGCACTATCTGGACATTTGTTCCCCAGTGCCCTTGGCTAAGTATAAGGGCTGGTAGCACGCTGCTTTCCAGGCTCCATGTCACAGGACATAGTTCCTTCCCTGCAGGTCTAGAGTGAGGGGGAAAGCTGGTAGGTACTACATTAGCTCTTTTCTGCTTCTTTAAATCAAATACATCTTTGCCTAGTCTCTTTATTCTGCCTAGATTGCCTAGTTTGAGGTGCCATCTGCTTCCTGCCAGAGGTCTATCAGCCAAGGAGCCATGCCATTTAGCAACATGATACAAGGAATATTCAAGGTGTTCTTTGGAGGAATGGAGATGAAATGTGACCCATGGAGGGTTGACCAGTTAGCTTATTAGAATTTACATTATTCTACATTCTCACAAGTAGCATTCATGTCTGTTTCTCAAAGCTTATTTATCAGTTGGCTAGGGGCAACATAGCAGATATCAAAATGGCTGTTTTAACTAGCAGGCCTCCATTACTCCAAAGGTCAAGAAGTCCAAGTCTAAAAGCCAAAGCCCAGGGAGTCTGCAGGCTTGGTTTTACTCTGAGGCCTTGTTTTAGATTGTAAATGGCCATCTCATCTCTTGTGTCCACCCATGGCCTTTTTTCATGTCTGTGTCCTAAACTTGTGTCCTAGAAAGACAAGTCATATTGAATTAGGCTTCATTTGTTGTAGGTCTGGACTCTGGGAATGATACCAAAGAGCCACTTAAATGCTGTTGGCCAAGGAAAGCAGCCTTTGAATGTTCCTTTCAATGCTAGGATGATCCTTTTGTTTCTGCCTCCTCTGATGACTACACAAACCTGAGCCTGGTTTTCTCTGTCCTGCTTCTGGATCTTGTACCAATGTGTCCTGTTCTGTAGGACCACCAGCCCCCTTGAGTTAGCCTCCAGCTGTCCTCCTGACTCTTCAGGATGGATGCGTCTTTCTTGCTTTTCTCTCTCATTCATGGTACATTGTCCCACACTCATCATTTTAGGCCTCATTTTCATTTGAGCACATAGGTTAAAAAATACAGATCCTGGGGCCTGTATCTTTAGAATGGTTTTGACCCATGGTCGACCTTCCATAAACGCTGAAGGAATGATTGAGCAAGTTGGCTCCCTCTTCATAATGAATTGCTCCCCAGAGTTATTCAGTTTTCAGAACAATGGTTGTTTTTCTTCCTTACACCAAGGTAGCAGTTGTCTAGCAAGTTCTTGAGCCATCAGATTCCGATCATCTGGGGGGAGGTCATAGAGAAGGGAGCTGGTTCTGTTGCTGGCCCACAGAACCCTCCTGTTAAGCAGAAAGAGAGAGGTATGTTAACAGGTATGGCACAGATGTAAAAATAGTAAAAGGGGCTGTGAGAGTCATTAACTGCCTGGGAGGTCAGAACTTCAGAGTGGGAGTCACTTGGTCTGGGGTTTTAAAGGATGGTGAAGGAGTCCGTCAATCAGAAAAGTGGTGGGGACATCTTCAGGTATAAAAGTGTCTGGTCTGAGAGTCCAGCTCTGACCTATCAAAGGGTTCTTGGGAGGAGGAGAAAGGAATGAAGAAGAATTAGATAGAAATATAGATGGAGATGTTAAGAAAGACAGAGACACAGGATAGCTCCGGGAGGGTCCTGGGTCAATACCCAGTCACCTTGAGGTTTATTCCAAAGGGCTTTTCATCCAATGTTAAGGGGCAAGGCAAAAGACCTTCCCCTTTCAAGATCAAAGCACAATATACAGCCAAGTGTAGACCCTTCAAAACACCCGGTAACCATTCCGGTGGTCAAATCATCCAATTATGCAGCCCTGCTGGGTAAAGCAAGCTCAGATTCTCTGTCCTTGAGTAAGGTCTTACTAGGGAGCCCCTGTGGGCCCCCACAGTCTGGTATCTTTGAGAGATGGTGAGCTGTCAGGTGACTCCAACTTGTCTGGTTTCAGATGAAGCCTGGGTGTGTATATCCTATAAACAACTGAGTGGAGTTGAACATTCATGTCTTCTTACCTCTGTCTGCATCTCCCACTATGCTGTAAGCTCCTTGGCTAGAAAAGAATGTGTGAAAATTTTTATGATAGAAAGTCTTCTCCCCCACCTTACATCTATAGAAGCTAGGAAGGATGGTCATTTGGCATGTGACCAGAGAATGCCCTCTCACCACTAAGCTTTCTTTGAGGTCATTCTCCAGACAATCAGGTGATACAGGGGATGGAAAAATGCATAGGGATTGTTTTCCTGAGGCTTGTATTCTGGTAGAGATGACTTTACTGTCACCTGTGACCGTTAGGTCAACTCTTTGGTCTGTATGTCCTTACCTCACAGTAGTGTGAAGGCTGTTAGATACCAAACAGTACAGGAAACCCCAGGAACTTGGCTGACAAGACCTTGGTTGGTTATTTTATCCCATGTCATTTCTCCCCACTTTGGCAGTAACAAGGCTCCCTCACACCCCAGTGGTCTCCAGTGCTCCAAATGCTCTATGTGGTGTGAGAGTTGTACAAATGAATTAAGTGGAACAGAGTAGTTGACCCTGAGTCTTCTAGAAGACCTTGACTGTCCCTAAATTTCCAGGTTCCTTGTGCACCTAGAACCCCCATTCATGAAATTCCTATAAACACAGTTCGCCAATAGAAGAGTGTTTCACACAATTAGTTGCACCCTGATTTTCCATTCACACATGGAGCCTGACACATGCCCTACATCTGTTATCAACTCACTGGTTGTTGTTTCTTTTGCTTTACTGAAATAGGGATGGTGGGTAGGCAAGATGCTGATGCACAGACTTGGTTTCCTTCCATGGTTTGCAGCAAGAGGCAGGTCTGAGCAGCTCTAGAAGGTATTCGCTCTCTAGTGTGACAGACCTCTGGTATCAGGACTATTGGTTGCAGAGTATTGCTGCTCTTGTGTAGGCCTTGGAAGCTAGGTCTCCTCAGCCTTTAACACCAGCCAGTGTTCTAACTATTGTCCAGGCCCAGAAGGCCAGTACGTCTCAGCCCTTACAACTGGTCAGTTTTATAGCTCTTGGACGGGGCTGAGAAGACCACAGGTTCTGAAGACCTCTCGGCAATCTGGTGCCCTCCTGGTTGACTATGGCTTGTGATTTCTCTCCTCTGGCTCATTAGAGCTTTTTGTCCTGCTTTGCTCTCAGCTCTCCACCTTCTCTGCTCCCTCCGTTAACAGGCACTTCTCCCGGCCCTGGTCACTTGACCTGTTCAGCTGCTTCTCTGCCTGCCAATGTATCGAATGGCTTGCCATGCCTGCAGCTTGGCTTGTCTACCACTCAGCTGTTGCTCTTATTACCAATTTGCTGCCCTTCCGCCTTTTTTTTCTCATGTCACCAGCTTGGCTGTACTACTGAAAGATGGTGGGAAAAAGAAATGACCGCCTGAGAGAGTACAGCTTTTATCGCAACACCAGGGAAGGCAGCCCAGGAGTGTCTCCTAGTGGACGCCTCAAAAGAGCTTGGACAACTGGCTTGTCACAGCCCTGGCCTCTAGCACCCATCACAGTAGGCCTTTGGGTAAGTGCTCCTGCTCTGGCCAGGTAGAAATGGCTGCAGAATAATTAGGAGTTCACTGAAGCCTCAGACAGGTAAATGCAGCGGCACACACTGCTTCACCGGCCCTGGCTGAGGCTGCGGTCTCAGGAGGCAGAGCCATCCACCACAATCTTCCTGGAGCTTTCTTAAAGAGATTCCTAGAGACTCGAGGTGGCTGGTGTGGGCCTAAGGGTAGACTTAGCTGGCCATATGACGGACAGTCTTGTGGCTTAAGGCAGCTAGGGCAACACAGGCGAGGCAAACACATGCCAATCAGGGAGTCAAGCTGCTCCATCGCTTGTCACTCTTGCTTATTTACATAAATATGAACAAACATGAACGGGGCTTAGAATAAGAATGTAAAGAGCTCACCATTCACTCTGACAGTGATTTTGAACAGTGCTTAACCCTGCCCATGCCCTAGAGAGGTGGATGGGCGACTCATCTCCACATGGGTCATCTAAATCTTTCCAATAGCTGCATGGTTATTTCCATGGGGGGCCAAACTGCTCATTAAATGTGCCTAGATACCACACGATGAAGCCCCTCCCCATCTGTTCTCTAGTCTGACACCTAAAACTGTTTACACATTATAAAATAAATGTCTAATCATGTTGCTTTCCCCTTTCCTTCTCTTACTGGCTTCACTCTTGAAATAAATCTTACCTATCCCTTTCTTCAGCAAGTGTTTACTGGGTCCTTGCTATGGGCCTGGCATCCTTCCAGGCCCTGGGAGGTCTATTTCCTTCCTTGTTGCTGGGATCCAGGACCATTCCCCGCTTTCTTTCCATGGTTCACTTGCTCCTGAAATAAATTTAACAACTATAGGTGTTGTCATATTCCTTTAATTAAATACAACTGATGAGACAAAACTTAAAACCTTTTAAATCAGAATGTCTTAAACATTAACAGTCAAATAATCCAGTTTCAACCAAGTCTAATGTAACTGCTCCTACATGCTTTGGGCATGTTAAGAGCACAAGTTTTTCCCCTGTGTATACCTAAATTTGTAAGAAGCACTGCTGTTGATCTGTCCAATTTCTTTATCTCTGCAAAACTCATTTTTGTACTTCTCCAGAAGTGCACTTATTAGACCCCAAAGAGGATTATCTTCTTCCCAGGTGAGTTAAATTCATAGCCTCTGGGCCACTGGCTGATAGATTCCTAGAACAGAGTCCTTCAAGGTGACTCCTGCTCTCTTGAACTGGGGATTGAATCTGGGACCTTGTACTTGTCAGGACAATGCTGGAACACTAGACTACAGTCCCAGCTACTCTCCCCACTCCCTCTTCCTTTTGAGATGGTGTTTTCCTACACTGCCCAGGACAGCGGTCCACTTTTGATACTATTGCTTCAGCCTCCTGAGTAGTTGGGATTATAGGCTTGTACTACTCCACCCAGCTCCAAGGTGACTTAAATGGAAGCTTCCATTTGCTGACTGGTTCTACTTCAGACCAAGTTCAATCACTATGTCAACATGATTCAGGACAAGTTCTTCCAATGCTCTTGAGGTAGGAGTTGCTCTCGGTTAGGTACTGAGGGAAAAGGGCCCACTGTGACAATCCCATGTTGCTCATACATGTTGCAGTGTGAACAGGCTGGGGAGAAAGGAAGATTAAGGGTTAAAATGACAGTTTGGAGCATTGAAGGTAAGAGGGCTTGTAACTGGGTAAGAGATAACCAAGCTAGATAAGAAGAGGAATAGGGCTCAGGGCCAGTGACAGCAGGTCACTCCAAACCCTTGAGGAACACATGGAAGGCACTGTTGTCTTTTCACATGTCCTTGTTTCTAATACAGCTAATTCTAACAGACCGAATGATAATGATATCTACTAGCAAGTCTGTACCAACTTCAGGAGCAACTGCAGACACACAAGGAGCTAAATATGAGGCAACCAAGAAAGACTGCACATGCATCTGGTAGCTGGGATAGAGCTAACTCCCTGCCATGGAGAAGCTACAAACTGACCGCTCAAATGTAAGAAAAGAGAGCTCAGTATAACTAACAGTACTTGAGACACCTGCAAAGTTGGAGGGCAGCGACACTGGCTAGTGACTAACAGCTAGCAGCCAGTCAAGGTCAAAGATGGAATCAGAGACCGACAGAGAAGGGCTCTAACCACTCCTAACTGGTGAGCAGTGTGTGATCAACTGCCTGGTTGGGTCAAGGGGACATATACAGAGCATATGGGACCTCCGTTGGTGTAGTCCATTATAGCTTGGAGAATTAACCACTCTGAGAATTCCTCTCAGTCTTTGTCCAGATTTTGCTATTGTGCTATAAAACACCTAGCCAAGGCTGGTGGGATGCCTCAGGGGTTGAAGGTGCTTGCTGCTGAACCTAATGATCTGACGTTTGAGTCCCAGAATCCACATCGTAGAAGGAGAAAACTTCAAGTGGTCTACTATCCTCCACATACAGGCCTGGTCCAGCCCCCCTCCAAGTAAATGAATGTTAAAACAAAAACAAAAATAACCCTAGACAAAGTAAATCCAACAGCATTTTTTTTCCAATATTGAACACCTTTCCCATTCTTGGAGGGTCTCTCACTTTCCTTAATTGCTCATTCTACTTTCCAGATTCCCACAGGAGTCAGCATCATTAATCTTCCTTAGCAACAAACTTGGAGTCACTGTCTAAGGTCAGTCTTTGATGTCTGTGAGTGCCCAGCATCTTAGGTTCCTGGGACACGCACAAAAGGGCTGCAAAGGTACTACAACACTCAAATCTCCTCCACCACCCACATTTATGCATTTGGGGCATATGATTTGATCTCTCAGCTATTCTCCTAACCCATTCACTTGTAACACAAATTTCCAAACCTTTCCCACTTGGTTATTTATGGCCCCAACCTGCATTCCTTGTTTTCCCAGTTCCAAGATTTTCTGGAAATCTCTTAATAATAATCATAACTACCATCCTCAATGTCTATACATCTACTATTTTGTAGAGGGACACACAGAACTTCAAGAACTAAACCTCACATATACCAAACTTACCTCTTGGCTAAAACATCTAATTTCTATCTGTTACATATGATTAGCTAAGTAATTAAAGTAGCACGTGCAGTTTTTGTCTATAGGACTTTTGTGTGTGTGTGTGTGTGTGTGTGTGTGTGTGTGTGTATGTGTGTGTGTGTGTGTGTGTGTACCTGTGCACGCTGGGGATCAAGTCTAGGGCATTATTCATGGTAAGCATGTAATCTACCAGGGCACCTACACCATCAGCCCTATCATCAAGATGGCTCAGTGAGTAAAGAACTGGATGTACAAGCTGAAGGACCTGAGTTAAGATTCCCCAGGCCTAACGGAAAAGTTAGGCTCAACAGCCTGTGTTGACAGTCAGCCCTGAGAGGTGGAATGAGGTGGATGACAGAAGGAACACTGAGGCTCACTGACCAGCTGGTATGGCTTCAAGGGCAAGCTTCAGGTTCAGTGAGACCCTGTCTCAAAAAATACGGTGGAGAGTAAGTGATAGGGGAAGATACTCCACATCAACCTCTAGCCTTCACATGTACACATGTGGGCACACAAGCCCCCCCTACCCCCACCAATTTTCAAGAACTCATGGCTTTCCAGAGACATCTTGTACTTAAAAGACCAACAACTATTGATAGCAGTTGTACTTGTAGCATGCAAATCAGCACCTCAAAGAGGGACCAATTTCTTTTTCAGCTGGCTCCTTTGTCTTTCCTACAGGCCTGGAATTTTCACAGCATCCTGGTTTAGGAGGATGACAGAACTTCCAGGCCATCCTGACTTTCCTTTCTTGCCCACATTGGAATCAGCTTCTTGACTGGTCCCTGACTATGGCCTGTAAAGAAAATTACACTAACATCTAGGTACTCGGCACACACAGGTGAATAAGACGTGGAGATATGAGGAAATGGCATTCCGTGGCCTTACTGCTTTCCAAGGTCACAATCATGTTGATACTAATGCTCATCCTGTTCTGGTGTGACTGTCTCGGTGGTACTGGGGAGCCAAACCAGAGCCTTGCATACATCAAGCTAAGCCTCAGTCCCTTTTATGTAATTTTAAATGCATTTTGACAACACCCTTATTTAGGTTTTTAACATGTTAACTAAAACTCTTTTTCTTTCCTTGGCTTTTAATAGTCGTGTGTCTCAAAACCTATATGTTAAGGCCCTATATATCCTTCATCAAAACTTTCAATCAGCACCTTATAAAATTAAGTGCCTAAACTGTGTTTTCATACAAATGCATTTGCCAGCCACTGATATAGTTATTAAACTGACACAAATATATTTAATTATGCAAGTCAACTGCATTTCTCATGTAGCTAAATACCATCTCATGTCCATAGATGTGACAGAAATTCCTTCCCGAGCTACCCTGTAAGGTAGAACGCCACCAGTGGGCAGGCTGGGACGGATCTCCTCTAGGAACCATTGGAGCAGGACACTAATCATTATGAAATTCTCAGTGATTAACATTTAATTCCACTGATGTTTCTCTATTAATTGAAGGCATCTGTAAATATAAAGACCGAAATGTCAGTCAGGGCTGAGGAGAAGGCTCAGTGGCTTGCTGCATAAGCATGAGGTGAGGCCCTGAGTGTGGATCCTCAGCACCTACATATAAAGCTAGGTGTGATGGGCTTGTAATCTTAGTGTTGAGAGAGTCAGGGGGATTCTAGGGGTTCACTGGCCAGCCAGGCTAGCCAAACGAGCTTTAGGTTCATCAAAAGACTCTCAAAAAATGAGGTAGTCAGTAATAGAGGAAGTGACCTAAAGCCAGCCTCTGACTTCAGTGTACACACTCATGGACCCCCACCACACACGAAGTGTGTAAATCACCCAGGAAGGCTAGAAGCCAGATGTGGACTCATGTCTCCACTCACAAAACTGGGTTCCCTACCTTCCCTTATTAATTTCTAGCTGCCTGGGGCCAACCCAGTTCTGAGGAACAGATGTCCAGAAAGTCTTTTCTGAATGATGAATAGATTTAAAGAAGAAATAATGGAGATAGTCATAGCTACCCGCCCCCAAACCCCAAGACTATCATCTACAGTCCAGTTTCCTTTTTAAATTTGGCTTTAATCTTCTGAAGCAATTGAGTTTTGAGATATATTTTAAATTGCTTCATTTCCAAACTTGTTTTGGTCACAACATTCAGGAGCCATCGAACCACCTGTTAATCAATAAATAACATTTCCATGCTGCTTTAAGAAAGGCAGCCCAGCAGAAAACCAATATCGTCAGCAGGCAGAACAACTCTCATTTCCTGACAGAAATTGATTCCCGACAGAAGTGATTGTAAATATTTGTAGCTCTAAGAAGGAAAGCACACCAATGCAGCCTTTGGACAGTTCATTTTCAAATCAAAGATGTCATTGTCATGACCGCCCCCCCCAACCTCCCAGCCACCTGAGATGCAGAATTTGGGGGGGGGGGCGCATGAGGTAACAAATCCATGGTTCTCCTCACAATGCACCTATTGGGTACAGTCTGGAAGGCCATGTGGTCAAGTGGGAAAGGCAAGGGGCATGGAGAGGTGGGTCCACACACGCCACAGGCTGGCTGTTTGACCTCAGAAAGCTATAGAACCCTCCCGAACACCTACCTGTCCTTCTCTCACCTGTCCTTTGAAATAAAGGAGAGGGATGTTTTGGAACAGTGCTTAATTGAAGAAAGAACAGAGCATTCGACCAGTCATCATGCTAAGGCTCACTGCCCAAAGACACTTCAATGGTTAAAAAAAAGAAAAAAAAAGTGATGACCAAAATGAATGAGTCCATTCAGTGGTATTACTATGCAACCTGCCGTGGGGAGATAAAGATTTGAAAGACCCAGAGGCCTTTGCTACATGACTTCTCTCTGCTCAGCAAACTCAGTCCATGGCAGAGAGGGCTGTGCAAACAGGTAGATGAACCTGGATGTGGGGAGGGAGTAAGGAACACATGACCCTGACCTCTGTGGGTACAGGCAGGAGCCCAGGGCTGTCTGATGAATATTTCAGGTTCGACAGAACGCAAGGGTTATTCCCGAAAAACAGTATTTCAGGGGTGCCGTAAAAACAAATCTGTGTTCCCCAGACTCCGGTCATTTCCGTTCTGCTTTTTTTTTTTTTAAATTTTGTTTTGTTTCTGCATGTGTGGCGTTTTCTTTACAATGGTTAATTAAAAAGGAATTCTATTAAAAAAAAAAGCCAGCTTTATTAGCACAAATGCGATTGTTACGATTATATACACGTTTATTCGCCCATTTAAACTCATTCCCAGTTTCGAATGCTAACGGGGTGACCAAGACTGCTGGAGATGAGCGACTTCGACGTTAGCAGGAACAGATTCTACTAAAGTTACTTGGAACAGACACTAACAGGGTGCCGAGGGGGCTCTAACCTCCCAAGAGGAAAAACCGAAAGGTGGTTCACTGCGCTTCCAGGGAAACGGTGTGCAACGCACGCTCACATCCAACCGGGCTCTGCTAGAGAACTGGGGGGGGGGGGGGGGGGTGCCAACCACACCTCGGCAGGGCGTCCCGGGGACGGCATCGCCGCTACAAGCTGCTGCCAACCAGCCCGATGGGCAAGTTAGGAAACTGAGGCCAGGGAAAGTCAGTGCGCAAAAGAGTGCACTAACCAGCCTGCCAGGTCGTTCCCCCCCCCAAAGGGGACGGACGCAGGACACTCCCAATCCCCGCACCCACGTCCCGGGATCACCGCGTCCCTTCCCGGGCGTGGCTCAAAACAGCGCGCGGCATGCCGGGACCAAAAGGGGGGGGCGGGCGGGCGGGGGCGCTAGCCGCGAGCATGCGCAGTGTGTCTTGGGAGCCGAGGGCGGTTCCCCGCGGCGGACGTCGCTACGCAGGCGTCGGATCCCCGGTGGGGAGGAAGGTCGAAGACTCCATCCGCCATGTTGGATGCCGCAGATTCGCCATAACCTCTCCGGCTCTTTCCCTAAAAAAATAAAAATTAAGAGCGAAGTTTCCTCAGGGTGTCCGGCCTTCTCGCTGGGCGCGGGAGGGAGCCCAGGAGGAACCCGAAGCTTTTTTTTTTTGGCCGCCCCCCTCCGCCGTGGGGGCGTTGCCATGGAGACGCAGGCGGCAGGTGAGCTGGGGTGGGGGTTGGGGCGCGACGGGGTGGGGGTGGGGGGTGGGGCGCGGCGCGGCGCGGCGCGGGAAACCGCTCGTGGTGTGCTGGTCGGGAGGGAGGCCGCGCGCGCAGGCTCGGGGCGGCGGAGGGATCCGCGGGCGGGCGGGCGGGCGGAGCGCGGACGTCGCGGCGTCCTGCGGTCCACGTTCGGTCGCTGGCTTTATCCTGCCGCAGAGAGAGAAAAAAAAAAAAAAAAAAAAAGGAAACGAGGGGAGGGCGATCGGGGGGAGTGCAGTGCCTGCGCGTGCGAGCCCTTTCCAGGGCAGTGGGCGGTGCTCGGGCGCCAGCCAGTGACGAGCCGTGGAGGTCTGGTTGGGCAGGTGTTCGAATCCCGGTGTCTCCAGCCGCTTGGCTGGGTGAGCTTCCTTTGAGGCTTTGTAAAGTAGATGTCTTCCTCCCCTCCACCAGTTATCAAGTCCGCGTTCTTGGCCAGGACGTTTTGAAGGTCTAGCCTTCTGAGGGGAAGTTTCCTAGTCACCCTGGGAGGGAGCAGTAAACGAGAGAGATTGGATGACCCTGCCCCGTGCGAGTAATAATTTACCTTCTGCCTTTAGTCCAGCTCTCTAGGCCATTGCCCGCGTGCTCTTAAATGAAATGGCTCCAGGGCCACCTCCTCCGGGCAGTCTTTCTGGCTCTCTAGCTGGAAGCAGCTTTTTTGGCTGGACTGATTGGAAGGGTGGACTTCCCACTTAACCCCGATGCCCCTATCTAACCTTATAACCTTAAGCTTGGGGGCCCCTGGCTATGGTTGACACCAATTTCTACTTGGACACTTCCAAGGTCGCTGCTCAGTTCTCCCGATTGCTCTTAATTGCTGGTCATTTACTGAAGAACAGAAAAGTTGAGAGAGGTCAGATTCCTAACAGCTGAGGTTTAAAGAAATTAGACGTCTTCCAGCTTGGGATAAATTGTGAACTCCGACAGGCTCTTAGGGGGGGCCACTGTATATTGAACAGCAGAGTGAAGGTGCTGTGTGCTCACTCCAGCCTGTTCAGTGCTGGAGCCCGTGTCCATAGGGAACAGAAACATCTTGTCCCTGGGGCTTACCCTCCACCACTGCCTCTCTTCAGCCTTTATCTTCAGAACCTGTCACTGTATCTGTGGAAGCATCTAGAATCAGTGTGTCTGTTGGTGCTGCTGCAGAATGGATATAGGTCAAAGAGACACAAAAGCAAGCCCTGAGCATGTGTTATCTCCCCGTGTGCAGCCATGACAGACCAAGAAGGGTCACAGTTTGAACAAAATGTACTTCTGTCAACTCATGGGCAGCTTAACTTCTGGGAAATTTCCCGTTTCGGTGTCGTTAACTTAGGAGAGGCAGAGCCATAGATAAGGAGATGGAAGGGGCAGCGTTGGGTGGTAAACAAACTGGGGTGGTCATTGGCCCAGTTAGAGCTCTGTTCTGTCTCGTTCTCCTTTTCATGGTATCTCATTTGCCTCTTCTGGTGCAAAGTTTTTAGCCCTCCCCCACCCACACACACCTTGTGATTTATGTGACAGCCTTTCAGCTATCACTGTTCCTAAGTAGAATTTAGTGGCTGCCCTGGCCAGGCCCAGTCAAACTTTGGTGTATTAAACAGATTCCCTTAATTACATTTCCTTTTATAGATGTTTCATGAATGCTGCCCCTGAAAAGCTCTGTATCAAGATGGGCCAATTTAATTGAGGAGGATTTAGCCTAGAGTAACGTTTGCCCCTTGTTACCTCTTTGGCTGTTCAGCTTTCAGAGTGTGAAACTTTGCAAGAGAAGGTATTTCCTTCAGGGGCTGTCACTGTGCATAGGATTGTAAGAGCACAGGCTTTGCTAGGGAGATGTGTTCCTGGGATTCCTGAGGTCAGGGGTCCCAGCCCTTGTACTTGCTCAGTGCCACAAGGTGTGCCTCTACGTTGTGCATGTTGGTGGCACTCCACATGGTGTTTATTACCTAACACACTGTCACTGTCCATGTGTTTTGGGAAGTGTTTGTGGATGGAAAGGTAGGGTAGAATTTGATTTTTTTTTTGAGACCAAGTTTTCCAAAAGGCATGTGCCACCACACCCAGCACGATTATGATTTTTTCCTAAAGAAGGGAAAAAAGTAATTTTTGAGTGAAGAAAAGTGAACATGTTAGACATCTATTGTAGATTCAAAGTTGGCTTCTACAAAAAGAATGTAAAATATAAAGAACAATGAATTTGCTTATGAGAAGATAATGCTTAGCATATTAATGTACAACAGGGCCTTAACGTTGAGTAGAATTGTCTTTGTTCTTTTTGAAGTTTTAAAAAGCATAAGCTGAAAATTATAGTTGTGCATACTTATTCCAGTATGTCACCCCAAGTGATGAGATGAGAACATTTGGAATGTATTCTTTTAGTGATTTTGAAGTAAAAAATATATTACTTATCCCAGCCACTATGATATGTAGCATATCACACACAGAGTGAGAGCATAGTTACTGTTGTTTTAAAAATGATAAGCGGTGCTGGTTATGGTGCAGAAAGGTCATGAAGCATGAGCCATGACAAAACCCAGTATCACAGCTTTATTAGGAGGAAGGGGGAAAAAAGAACCAGGCCTGGGGAAGAAGCATGTGCAGAGAGCAGAGAGAGAGAGAGGGCGGAGGAGAGAACAGAGAGGAGAGAGGAGTCTGTGTCTGGCTTTTTAAGGATTTCCGTGCACATGCGCAGGTAGGCTTACTGGAGCTACGCCACGCATGCGCTGATTGCATGACTGTGCAAACACACAGCTCACAGATGATGTAAGACTTAAGACCCTTTACTTAACTGCTGAACTGCACATGTACGGTCATGCAGCTGGAGTGGTGGCAGAATCCTAACATTCCAGTATTTTTGTTTATTATAAAAAGCGGGTAAACAGGAATAGGGGCATCGTTTTTACTGGAAAAACTGCTTCCAGCTGACTTGGTGGGTGTTGGTTGACTCTTGCTGGGGGAGGGGGTAAGAAAGGGGACTTCTGAGGTAGACAGGTGTTCTGGGGTCATCTGCTGCCTTGGAAATCATCTGACAAGGTGCTATCTAGGTGGATTCAAGCCGGTCCTGGAGCTCGCTGACCTATCCAGATGGATTTTCTGGAGCTCAGAAAAATTTTGAACATATTAAGAAGCAGCCATGAGAAAATTAAAGTCTTGAGCTAGTGACCATTGTAGTATTTAGTACTCTGCTGGTTAATGTTAGTGAGAGCGAGAGAGATTTAGGATATGTTTTTAATTTTTACCTGAGATAAGCCTTATCAGAGTCAGATTATTTTAAGGCCCCTGTTTCCTTTATTAGTTTAGCATCGAGGATACACAGGTGATCAATTGTTGAGAGCATCTAACAGTAATAGATTGTTATATTAAGGTCTGTTTTTTGCAGAGCCCAGACCCTTTTCGGTCTAGGGGTGTAAACACCTTTTAATTGTTACTGTTCCGTAACACCTGGGCATATCTTGGACTTGGATGGTCCTTGGACTCCATCTCTATGGTGATCCTGTAACAATTAGCTGAGTAGTTAATTAGAAGAGGGAACCAGGAAGAGAAAAGCTTGTGGGGTAAGACCTCATTCTTCTGGAATTGGTGACAAGGCAGTAGATCCTGATGTCCTCTGGAACTTGAGAGAGAGAGAGAGAGAGAGAGAGAGAGAGAGAGCAGGGCCCTGTCTGTGTTCTTGTGCATGAGAAGGAGAAGCACTGCTGACCGGTCTGGAGTGAGGCACATGGAGGGAGCAAATGAAGTGAAAGCTCCTACCTTAGCTGGAAAATCTCTTCCCATTAACTAACGCTGAAAGTACAATTAAGTCTGGCGAGGTGGTTAAGGCTGTCCCCCCTACCCCGACAATAGGGAAATGAGGAGAGGTGGGACCCCAAAACTCCCTCCAAACTTATTAAGTGGTTCCATGTCCAACAGGAAGGAAATGGATCACCCCATGCTGCATCCTGGGTTCCCAGTGAGCCCATGGCCAAGCCTAGGAGGTCTACTAGAGGTCTTAGTTTGATGTCCCCATGCCACGAGGTTCACGGGGCAGTCAGCTGACCAGTTATCTCTCTAGGTGGCACTTTGAACAAGGCTCAGTTGATGGCCCGGCAGGGCATGCACTAGTCCGCATGGCCTTTTGTAGCACATATTTAAAACAGGGACCTGGAAGCCCTTATGCAGCTGCTTGGATGGCGTGTGCCAGCATTTGGCAATTCTGTTCATAGGCTTTCTCATCTCTCCCACGGTACCTTAAATGCCACAGCTGAAACTTCCACCTGTGGGGTCAGAAGCCTTGCTCTCCAGATGCTTAAGTTTTAGCCCTAATGTCAGGGAACTCTGGGAGACAAGAGATGGATTTTATTCCATGTCTTGATTTTTTTTTTTTTTTGATAGTTTGATGGTTTGAAGACAGCTTTAGGAAGACCCTCCAGGAGGCAGGCTGTAAACCGATCTCTGGTTAGAGAGCCATCTGGATTATTATGATCCCAATGTGGGTCCTGATCGTAAACTTATTTGCATGCATCCTAGCCTGCTTCCAGACTTGTCCATGCTTAGCGGCCCGGCCAGTACCAGAGAACAGAGCAGAGAACAGATAAGATAAGGTTCTTTGGAGTGAGAGATTCCTCAGATTTGGGAATGCGAGTGGGCAGGAGAGAAAGATTCAGAAAAGGAGGGTTCAGAGCTTAGGTAAAAGTGTGGGGATAAGGTAACTCTTTTCATTTGCCTGTTTGCTGGCAGAAGTTACATAATTCTCATGAAATATTGGGATTCAAGCAGCCGTTACATGGCCAAATTTACTGGTATCTGGGGATATTTAAGGCATTTTTCAAAGGAGGAGTGGAACCAAGAAGAGAATGCCTCCATGTCCCATGACTGCAGCCGAGAGAAAAAAGTAAAAAATTAAAATAACAAAAGTGATCCCAGACCTCCATCTCAAGTGTCCCTGAGGATAGGTAGTTGTGGACCAGCATAAATTAACAGCACAAGTTACCCCAATCCTCATCACTAGAAGGGCAAGGGCTGTGGAGGCGTACATACCGGAGGACTCCCTGGGAGTCCAGACAGCATTCAGTACTTCGTCAAGAGAGAATGTGTCGTCGTCGTACCCCCGGGGGTCTGGCATGAGAAATATATCTCAGGCTATAGTCGTGGGAAATGGCAGGGGATCGGAAAGGGAAAAACTTACCAATCTTGGTGGCTGATGTGTTGTACGTAGTGGTCCCGGAGGCTGGGTAAATGAAAAAAGCGGAGCAGGCAGTTGTAGGTCCAATAAACCTCTGTACAGGGTCCCGGACACAGAGCCCCGGATGTAGAGCACAGAGAGAGCCTGTCGAGTCACAGCACCAATGTTGTTTTAAAAATGATAAGCGGCGCTGGTTATAGTGCAGAAAGGTCATGAGGCATGAACCACGACAAAACCCAGTATCAGCTTTATTAGGAGGAAGTGGGTGCGGGGGGATGACAAAAGAACCAGGCCTGGGGAAGAAGCACGGGCAGAGAACAGAGAGAGGGATAGAGATAGTGGGGGGAGGAGAGGAGAGAGGATTTGCACAATCACGCAGCACACGGATGACATAAGACGTAAGACCCCCTGCTTAGCTGCATGTGCGGTCATGCAGCTGGAGTGGTGGCCGAATCCTAACGGTTACTCCTGCTAATAGAGGCTTTCCCCCTTGGCTCATGCCCCACCTCCCATATCTCCCTGCGGCTTCTGGGAACCCCACTCTGTTCTCTATACATCTTCAAGATCCATTGTTGTTTCAGTCCCACTTGTATAATCGCAAAGGCATTTCTTCCCCTTTGAAGGTGGAGTCATACTCCATTGTATCTGCTTACATTACGCATTGTCTTCATTCACCTGCTGACAGACACTCTGGTTAACTCTACTTTGGCTGTCTTTACTAGTTTTTCAACAAACGTGGCGGTGCAGATGTCTCTTTGCCCATTGCTTTAGAATATTCTCATTCCTTTATCTTGGTGACAACTGGCGCTGCAACACACTGGCCTCTGGAATCTGGTGCCTTTGTGTTCCAACCTGTCTGGACAGAGACAAGATGGGTAGGTGGGGGCTTGGCATCCCACAATGAGATGAGGGACCTGGAGCCAAGGAACGTAAGGAACTTGGGGTGTCTGGCACAACTCAGACCCCAGTTTCCTGCGGTCTCCAGCTGGTCAGATTCTTGGTGTTCTTATTGCTTCATTGCTGCCGATGGGCCTTCATGAGCTGCCACCATTTCTCATGACTTTAAGGCTGTTCTTACTCTTTAGCAGCAGGATCACTAGCACTCAGATGTTTGCCAAACTCTGGACTGGGACCTTCCCTCTTGAGGGTGTCACATAGACCTAGCAGTGGAAAGCCAATTCCCTTAGGGAAAGGTGTAAGGAGCCATGATAGATGTGAGCACCGAATATTGAAGATGTCAGTGGGCTCCGTGTAGGGGTTCTGGGGAGACTTCTTGAAGCATGCGGTACTGGAGTTGAGTCTTGCCGAGTGAATAGCCACCCATCAAAAATGGAAAGGTGGGTGCCAGGACAGGTGTGACGCAAAAACCAAAGCTCTCATCTTCAAAGGAATAAGAGATAGTTTATTCTGGAGTTATTTTGAGTGACCCTGGCCTGGGAGCACAGATTTAGGTCACTCCAAATTCCATCTTCCAATGTGGAAGCAGTTTCAGGAAGTTTTTATAGTTGCAGAACAGAGAAAGTCGTAAGTCAAAGCAAGTTTAGAATACATGGGTGGGCACATGAGAGGGGTGGGAATGTCAGGTGCATACGTAGGAGGCCAATGAATGGCTGTTCGGGAGGGGAGGGCCAGAACTTAGCCCAAGATAAAGTAATTAGTTTCTGGACCTGCAACATTCCAATCTGTCCGCGGTGCTGAAATTCTAATCAGTCAGTCAGTCTCTGCAGACAACATATCTTTTGTGAGTTTTAATTAATAGCCAAATGCAACTTCTTTTGAGAAGTTTTTGTTCGCATCACAGCAGATGTGTCCTGTGCATTGTGCTTGGGGCAGGGGCATTAGGGCTGAAGGCCTGTACACTGAGACTGAGGAGTGGGAACTGTTGGGAGTTTGGCATGAAAACGTTGAGAATCGGGAGAACAGTGCCTGCTGACCTGCCCTTGGGAAAGAGCTCTTTGG
This sequence comes from Peromyscus eremicus, assembly GCF_949786415.1. Taxonomy (NCBI): domain Eukaryota; kingdom Metazoa; phylum Chordata; class Mammalia; order Rodentia; family Cricetidae; genus Peromyscus; species Peromyscus eremicus. The sequence continues at coordinate 33,616,954 of NC_081436.1, forward strand.
TGCCTTGCAGGAGGCATTTTGTAGTTGTGGTTTAATACACAGAATCGTGCAGATCTTTCTTATAGACAGTACCCAGGTAAGCCTCAGCCCTAATGATATATAGGATTTTTTTAAATTACCCCAGAAAAATTCTTTTTTTGCCCTTTCCCATCCAGTCTTTATCTGTTAGCCCAGACAACCTCTAGTTTTGCTGTCTTCATAAATTACATTTGCCTTTTGTAAGATGTCACATAATTCTTTTGTGCTAGCTTTTTTTTTTTTTTTTTACTCAGCATGAAGTTTCAGAAATCTAGTTTTTTGTTTTTTTTTATTTGTTTGTTTTTATTGCTTAATGTTATTCCAGTGCCTGGAAACTACCACAGTTTGTTTGCATGCTTCTTTCTTAATAAATACCTGAGCTGTTCTCACGTTTCTAGTTTTGGGTTCTTTTGTCTGCTGGTTTTTATTTTTTGAGAAGGGTCTTGCTATGTAGGTTTGTCTGGCCTTGAACTCAGGGATCCCTCTGCCTCTGCCCTCTTAAGTGCTAGGATTAAAGTGTGCAGCCAAGTGCGTGTTTCCATATTTTTATTTCTGCGAACAAAGCTGCATTCAATAGTCTTGGAAGCCTTTTGTGGTGTTTATCTCCATTTCTCCTGGGCAGTAAGTACCTGGTGATTGTGGAGTTGCTAGTTTGTTGGTGTCTTAGTTAGGGTTTCTATTGCTGTGAAGAGACACCATGACCATGGTAACTCTTATAGAGGAAAACATTTAATTGGGCTGGCTTACAGTTTCAGAGGTTTGGTCCATTGTCATCGTGGCCGGGGTGTGCAGGCAGATGGTGCTAGAGAAGGGGCTGAGAGTCCTACATCTTGATCCACAAGCAACAGAAGGAAAAACTGTGTACTGGGCCTACCTTGAGCGTGTATGAGATCTCACAGCCTGTGGCACACTTCTTCCAATAAGGCTGCACTTCCTCCAACAACGCCACACTTCCTAATAGTGCCACTTCCTATGGGCCAAGCATTCAAACACTTGAGTCTATGGGGGCCATAACCTTTTCAAACCATCATAGTCAGCTACAGACATGTTTGGCTTTTTAAAGACACAGATTCCTTGCCAATGGTCCTGCATGTTATATTACCACATTAAAGAGGCAGCTCCTTTAATGTGGGGGAAGCCTGACATAGCCAGTCACACCTGTTCACATGATCATAGTGTACAGCTAGAAGAGACAACTGCTAGAAAGCTATGCAAGTCTTTAGGACAGGAAAAAACCGGAAGAGACAGACTTCTGTCTGGAGACAACAGATATAAGCATGTGTTCAGCATTGCTGCTCATGCGTGTAGGTTAAATGAGGTAGCACTGTGTGTGCTCTTGCTTTAAGATGCCAACATGGAACGTGTTTGGGGACATGGAGTGCATGGGACTCTATGACACCAGAGCCTGTGTCCAGTTTTTGATTACTGTGAATAAAACTGCATTTAGTATTCCTACATGCTGGGCCAGAAAGCCATGTTCAATGATTTTGGACCCGTGACTCCTTGGTTAAGAGCTTTCAGCGGCTCTTGGACTCAGTGGTGAGCCAGGCTCGGGTAATACAGTGAGCAGGAGAAAGCCAGGGCGGGGGCCAGTAGAGGAGAAGTCCTGCTGAACATCATCCCCTCATTTCTGTGACTTTGTTGTTGTTGTTGTTGCTGCTGCTGCTGTGACTAATTAACTGACAGAAGGAACTCAGGGAAGGATTTATTTTAGTTCATGGTTTCTGGCAGGGAGACATGGTAGCTGGGCTTCTGTCCATGGTTACAGGAGCTTGCGTATTACCTGTTACATCTCAGTGGGTCAGGAAGCAAACACACCTTGCCTAAACGGGGCCTCCATTATCAATCATAACTCCCGGCCCTGTGGTCTTATATCTATCATCTGGTCCCTGTATCCAAAAGGTTCCCTAACCTCTCTGAACAGCGCCACCAGCTGGGGCACTGTTCAAACACATGAGCCTATGGGGACATTTCATATTAAAGTCCTGTCACAACAGCATGTGAAAACGGTCTGGGCAGAGCACTGGGCCGTGTGGCATAGAAGTTCCATGGGGAAGAATCAGGCACTCAGTGTGTTCCCTTTGTTCTCTGCCATCTTCGTCCTTTGCTTCCCTTCCTTTCCTCTCCCCATCTTGTGGATTTTGACAGTATCCTTGGAAATTTGATGTGTCATGAAAGTGGTTTGAAATTGTAAATCATTGTGCATGGTACAGTGGCCTGGCCCTTTATTAAATCATGCCGTCATGGCAAGTGAAATGGGACCTGGTAATAACCACCATTCTGTAGACCTGCTCAGCCAGGTGTTTCACATCTTTTCACAAAAGCTCAGAACAGGAACAGTGGGTTTATTGTCTCTGCCCTGCAGTTGAAGGAGAAGCCGGAGTTAGAGGCATTAAGCTGGTTCCAGGGTGGGCTTCGGAACAGGGTACCCAGCAGGGTGAGGTCCATATCAGGTCATTAACCCCCTTAAGAGGCTCATCTTAGATATTCTCCTAAAATCTTGTCAAGTTCTAGAATCTAGGCCTGGTCCAGATCAGTCTTGGCTTTAGTTCTTTAGGCCTGGTGACCCGGAGAGGCTTGAGCAGGAAGGGACAATTGCATGAAGGCTGCCCAGTCTACTAAAGGCTGTCCATGGAGCCTGCCAAATTGTCATACCAGTATCCAGTGACTGCTGTAAGTGCACCTGAGGCCTGAGCTTCTGGGTAACCCATAGTTTTACTTCCATAGTACTCTGTGGGGATGATTCTCCCTGGAGCTGTGTATGCGTGCATGTGGCCAAGGGGCCTGTGTTCAAGGGACTCACAACATATAGAATATAGACAAACACTTTCTAAATAGGAAGATTATGAAAACAAAGTTGTCCTTTGGTATCAATGAACGAGATTGGTTCCCAGACCCTCCAGTGATACCAAGATCTGTGGATGCTAGAGTCCCAGATATAAAATGGTGGAATACTTGCATGTACTGTAGAAACATTCTTTTGTAAGCTTTGTATTATGTGTAGATCGCTTGTATTATTTAATACCAATCAACACAATGTTAATGCTATTAAGTAGTACACTGATGTAGCTGAAGTTTTCTCCAGTCCCACCTGGGCCCGCAGCTGCTCAGACCCAAGTAAACACAGAGTAATTATGAACTGTATGGCCTAATGGCTCAGGCTTTTTGCTAGCTAGATCTTACATCTTAAATTAACCCATTTCTATAAATCTATACCTTGCCATGTGGCTCGTGGCTTACCAGTATCTTTACATCTTGCTTCTCATGGCAGTGGCTGGCAGCATCTCTGACTCAGCCTTCCTGTGCCCAGAATTCTCCTCTCTGCTTATCCCGCCTATACTATACTTCCTCCCTGGCTACTGGCCAGTCAGCATTTTATTTATCAACCAAATCAGAGCAACACATTCATAGCATACAGAGCGATATCCACAGCATACTGGTGAGTCTTTGTCAACTTGACACAGACTAGAGTCACCTAGGAAGAGGGAACCTTAATTGAGGAACTGCCTCCATCCGATTGGTCTCTCTATGGGGGCATTTTCTTGATTAGTGATTGATGTGGGAGAATCCAGGACACTGTGAGCAGTTCAACTCCTGGGCAGGTGATCCTGGGTTGTATAACAACAGTTGAGCAAGTTGTGGAAGCAAGCCAGTAAGCAGCCCTCTTCCATGATCTTTACCTCAGTTCTTGTTACAGGTTTCTGTCTTGGGTCTCCTGATGATGAATAGACTGTATCCTGTAAGTCACAACTTGCTTTGGTCAATGTTTTATTACAGTAACATTGAAGCAAACTAGATCAATCACTCAATGTTTATTTGGGGACTAATAACATGAAAAAAGTCTATGTGTGTTTAGAACAGATACATTTTTTTTCCCCCAAAGACTTTTGATTTCTGATTGGTGAATGGTTAGTGGTAGCTGTTAGGATTGGGAGGAGGGAGCAGGAGGAATGGTGTCTGATGGGAACAGAGGTTCTGTTTGGGAAGAAACATTTCTGGAGATGTCTGGTGGTGATGGCTGCACACCAAGATGAATGTACCTAGTGCCCTGACCTGGAGAGTTAAAAGTGTTTAAAATGCTAAGGTTTATGTTATGTGTATTATACCATGCACATTAAAAAAAAAAAAAAGAAGAAAATGAAAACAAAAACCTGTGGTTGCTTTGCTAAGATTTGCTTACTGAAGATGGCAGAGCAAGAGATGTAGGTCTGCCCAAGCCCTTTATAGCCCAGAAGATCATGAGTGAGGTCAAGATATCAGACTCTGGCAGAAGCTGGCAGGAGAAGGGACTGGGTAGGGCAATGGAAGCGATCAGCGTCTTGACTGGTCCCGATAGCTTCACTTTCCTGTCCTGGGTTGAAGTTTAGTGAATAGTGCAGTGGTCCACAGGTGTGCTGGAGTGCATAGGGTAAGGTGGAGACAACAGAAGGTGATCACTGCCTACTGGGTTGGAGAGGGGCTCAGGAAAGCCTCTAGGTGATGTTTGAGCTGAAAAACCAATCTAGAAGGACCTAGCAGGGGAAGGGCATGGGGTGGCCTCTGCATGTCCACCTGCTTGACCAGTGCTTCTCTGGGGGTGGAACAGCGACAGTCAGGAGTTGAACCTTAGCCTCCATGTGTTGTCTTTGTACCACCTCAGTCCTGGTGAGTCGGTGCGCGGTGCCTGTCCCTGCCCTGGCTCCAGCCGCCATCTGTTGGCAGAGTTACTGGGCAGCCTTTAGCCTGTCAAGATGGCCTGAGCTGTGTTCTGTTTATAGTCCTTGCCCCCATGTACTCAGGCAGCTTCTGGCTGTCTCCTGAGTTTTGCTTCTTGCTGGGTTGAGTATTGAGGGGTCTAGACCTTGGGAGAGAGCAGTGTCTTACGGGCCAGGAGACCTAGCTCTGTGACCCGGCCTCTCTGGGTGACAGGGAACTCTCTGGAGCCCCACTTTGCGCTGCTGTAAATTTGGAGCTGGCAGCGGTCTTGGAGAACTCTGTTCTCTGAGGAATGCAATCAGGTGGAGTGCCCGTTGGTACTTAGTGGCCGCTGCTCGTGGAAGTGTTTTGCTGCGGCCTTGAAAGCTCTTGTGCCTGAGACTTCCCCCAGACAGCCTGTGGGTGCTTGATCTGCCCTGGAATGTTACTCCCTACACATGCCAGAGTCCACTGTTGTGTTTGCTCTGTTGTGTTCAGCCATGAGGGCCCAGAGCAGCCCATAGGCTGCTGGGCTCTCACAGTGGGGCACCGGCCTTTCCTGGTGTTGCTCCTGCTCTGGCCTCTACACCCTATCAAGCATGAACCTTCCAGCACCCATGTTCTTCTTTTTCCCCCCACTTGGTGTGAATTTTTTCTTTTTCTTTTTTTTTTAATTAAGAATATTTTTTATTCATTTTACATACCAATCAGATCCCCCTCTTCCCTCCTCCTGCCCCTCCAGCCTCCCCCCCACCCCCCATTCCCTCCTACAAGAAGGTAAGGCCTCCCATGGGGAGTCAGCAGAGCCTGGTACGTTCAGTAGAGGAAGGGCCAAGGCCCTCCCCCTGCCTCAAGGCTGCAGCACCCATGCTCGTCACCAGCAAAGAGGCTTTATTTTTTACATTTTAAAAATGTGTGTGCATGTGTGTGTGTGTGTGTGTGTGTGTGTATGTGTGAGTGTGAGCACACGCACGTGCATGCGTGAGTAACCCCTGCAGCTATTGCTTTCCCCAACTGTAACTGCAATTCTATTAATAGGACATTGTCTTTGATTGACAGCCTGAAGGACGGAGTTTGGGTCACAGGCTGGTACCAGTGCCAGTGACCAAGCCGGGATTTGCATATTACTTGTCGACCCCAAACCACATCCTGTGACCTATTCAGACTGTAGAATCGAGCCTCCACGTTTCAGGAGCAGCACCAGGGAAATGTAGGTGGAGAAGCAGTATCCTCGCGCATGGTGGGAAGGGTGCTGGCTCCCGCCATCTTTCTGTTCTCTTCTCTATAGAAGAGCTTGGTGTATGGGTTTAGGACTTCTTCTCCCCACCCCACCCCCACCTCCTTTAAATTTACAAGTCCATTTTAGGAAACAGTGTCCCTTCAGACCGGTGGGTTTTCTACTCAATCTCTCTGGGACTTGCTGGTTTCTTAGATGCTGCTAAGGCATCTGCATTAACTTTCCTCCTACTGCAGGAGGGCTTTCTTACCGACTCTAGGGATAGCCCTGCCACTCGTCACCCCCACAGTCTACAGAGCAGGGACCACTGCAAGAGTGTTTGCAGTGTCTGCAGCCACTTCGAAAAACCAGCCGAGGGCTTTTTCAAGTGTCAGAGACCGTGGCAGTAGGGACTGGCTGTAGGAAGAAGCAGGTGCCCTGGGTATCCAGCATGTCAGTGGGAGGCCTCCTGCAGACAAGCTAAGAGCAGGTGCACTATGAGGTACATGGTGCCTTATCCCCTTGTGGCCCACCTTTGGTACTGCCAGCTGTGAGAATGCCTCCTTTACCCGCTAGCCTTGGGGCAGTTTCTACAAGGATGCCTTGGGCTATGTCAAGTCCATTCTTCTCAACCAGCACTACCTCCCTAGGCTTCCCACCCAGATTCCTCCCCTGATACCTGACGGGTTAGATTGCAGCCTCTCTGCCTGTGGTGTTTTCTGTAGGCAGCTCTTGTTGGCACAAGCTTCCTTTCCTCGGGCAACTTCATTTTGCTTGTTTTCAATACTAAAGAGAGTTCCTGAGAACTAACTTTCAAACTGTTTGGAACCTGAGATACAGAACATGGAAACATTTATACAAATTTCAGGACAGGAGGGACCTAGAGTAATAGACTTTTACTTTATCCTCTTTCATGCTATCTGATGCTTTTATTCTTTACCAATTTGATGTGAGAATTCAAGTGTGTGAGGGTTGCTGTAGCTATGAGAGCTTGTAAAAGACAATCTGGTGGCCTGGGGAGGAGTGGACAGTGGAGAGGGAAAGAGCCAGAGAGGCCAGGGGGAGACTGTTTTGAACTGACCTCTTGAGATGCTCAGAGGGAAACATTGGGCCTGCGGAATATGTTCCGTTTTTGTCTTTTATTTTTGCATACAATTCTCTTGCAGAGAAACCGAGAGCATCAAACCCCCCATATACCCTCTCTTCCAAGCCTGGACAGTGGTAGCATTTTATTACGTTCTTTGTCTTTCCCACTTGCCTGTGTCTCTGCACCCTTTGAGATAAAGCCATGGACAGAACACCCCTTTACCTCCTTCTAACTCTAGTCAGTGTTTAATTTCCTATAAACAGGAATACCTTCCTGCATTAACGGCATTGTAGTCACAATGTGAGAATCCCATCAGTGCAGTTACGATTCACATTTCATCAACTGTCCGGCCTGTATAACAAAGGGAAATACTGTGTATGTACAGCATTCCAGCATCGGATCTCTTTGCTCTCTGGGCTGGAGCTCTTCCTCTGCCTCTGTTTTATGGCATCGGTAGTTGAGGTGTGTGGCGGTTGGTTTGGCAGGTTCCCCTTCCTTTACTCTGTACAGTGCTTCCTTACCATCGGGTCCTGGTTGTGCACTTTTTGGAATTACCACAGGAATGATGTGGAGTTCTCAGCACTGCTTGCAGTGGGCCCATGATTTCTAGTCCTCTCCTTGCCACTGATGCTACATACTTGAGGGGGTCAGGCTCATTGTCTTGAGGCTACTGGTTTTCCCTTTGTCATTAAATGCCCCAGGGCAAGTGCTTTGAGATTTTGTTTGTCATGCTACATCTTCTCCTCAAACCGCCTTTCTCTGCCCTGTTTTCATGGATGATTGTTGCCAAACTCTGCCTGCCATTCACATGCCTGCTCGATGTTTTCTTTTGCTCTTACAGAGCGCCCCTCCCCCACTGTAGTATGAACTACACCAAGGTATAAACAATGTGTGAGCCGGGCAGTGGTGGCACATGTCTTTAATCCCAGCACTCGGGAAGCAGAGACAGGCAGATCTCTGTGAGTTTGAGTCCAGCCTGGTCTACAGAGCGAGTTCCAGGAAAGGCGCAAAGCTACACAGAGAAACCCTGTCTCATAAAACCAAAACCAAACCAAACCAAACAAACAAACAAAAAACACTGTGTGAATTTAGGGATGTTGGGTCTCTGGTGATGCAATAATGGGGGACAGACCACCAAAGTCCATTAAACCAGAAGCAGACTTTATTCCAAAAACCAAAAAGAAAAAAAGGAAGTATCACCGTGGGCACAAAAGCTTATCAGCTAGCTGAGACCAAGGCCAGTGTTCGGGATTCTGAGGCTATGGCAGCTGGAGGGGGAGTATGAGCCCCTTTTTATAGAAAGGGGGACACTCTAGGCATGGACAAAGGAATTTTTACAATTCTGAAGTTAAACTTTTAGAGACAAATTGTTTTTACAATTTTCCATTAACAAGGTTTTGGAGGGGGTTCAGCTAAATTTTATATATATCTATATCTGCAGCCCTCTCTGACTCAGTTAATTGATGCTTGCCCAAACTTGTAACTTCTGACATAGCTGGGTTCTCATGGGGGACAGGGGGCGGGACGGGGACGACGAAACAACACAAGGCAGGTTGTCAGGTAGAATTCATTAACAGGTAACTTTGGTTTCGGTAGTGAGTGGTAGGGGGTTATCGAAGAATAGCTAACCCCACGGCTACAAAGGACAATCTTTAGTAAAAGAAAACTAACATTTGGGTTGCTGACAAGAGCTGCCCATCGTAAAACATGGAGGGGCCCAGTAAAGGGTTAATCTGTTTTTGCTGGCCAAACTGATGGATGTCAGCTTCTGTCCCTTAAGTTTATTTCCATATTCCTATGTTTCTGTCTTATTCCTGTATTCCTATCTTATTCCTATATTCCTGTCTTATTCCTATATACTTGTACCCTGCACACATGGTGTTTGCATGTAGGCATGTGTTGTCTAGGGATCACCACAGTAGTGGGCATTCATTCTCCACAGGCAAGAAAGTCTTCTTTTTGTCAATTGGTTCATGTTACTGGAGACTCAAGGACTCTTTATTTTAGCCAGTGATTTATACTCCTTTCTCATTGTTTCTTCTGATGCTCACATTGACTGGGCTATTTGAAGCTCCTAAAGCCTTGTGTCCTGATATGCCTGCTTTTTCTTGAGCACCTCATTGCTTTCTGGTCCAAGATGTTCTGGGTCTATTCTGTTTCTTCCTTCTTCCAGGTCTGGGACCTGATGCTTTTTCTAGGAGACCTGAAGACTGGGGATGTCACTGGTGGGCCTTTGTGTCTCAACCCTCTCTGTAAACACAGCTAGGAAATGGGTGTCTCTTTATATATATGGTATATAATGCATCTATGCTCATCCACACTCTGCAAGGCTGTTAGTTTTATATAGAACTTTGCAATTCTAATTTAACACCACAGGGCTTGTTTTCTCCTCCCTACTCGGCACATTCATAAGTCCCTTTCCTGGTAGAAAGAAAGCCTTTCTGAACCCACAGCATGCCTGGCTGCTTGCTCCTTCCTAGAATATGCTAAGTACTTTCTGACTCCCAAACCGGTGTCTCTGTGAAAGATGTCTGCTGACCAGAGCTCCTTCCTTAATCTGAGGTGCAGATTCCACCCTCCAAAGTCTCTCGGGACCATCTTGCCTCTCCTCTTGTTCAGTGCAATTACACACATTTCTTTAAAATGTGAACAGTTGACTGCATCTCCTCGATTTCACTTTAGGGTCCCTACACTTGTTTATTTTATTTATTTGTATTGAATATATGAATTTCTGGAGCAGTGTATTTCTTGTATTTCAGCGAGAGAGCAGAATTTTCTTTTTACTTTTTCCTCTTCTAAGTGTGAGTTGTAAACATGGAGACTTGCAGAGAGTTAGGGATGGGGTGCATCTCTAAGGAAAGCCATAGACACCCTGAATGGCATTGGAATTGAGCTAAGGCTGTATGTTTGAGCTGGCCTGTGCTGCCTAGGTTCTGCTGGCCTTCAGTGAGCATCTCCTTTCCAGGCACTTGGCCTCCATCTCCTATGAATCCCTTTAATCCACCATTTAGACACTGCATATATTCCTATTATGGATGGGGCCACCTGTCACTGTTTTCACTGCTGGGACTAGGGGTGGCTGTCTCTCCCCGAGCCTCAACTTCTTACTCAGTTCAGGGTCCTGCTTGTATTGCTAGGAAGTGGGAGTTAGGAGAGCCTTGGTTCACGGTCTCAGGGTCCTCAGGTGAAGACTGGAAGTGTCCTGGCCTTACCACAAAGGAAGTGCAGCTTGCTCCAAGCAGAGGGAACTTCTTTGGTAATGTTCAGCATTTCTATTTTCAGGACTTTATTTTTTTTTAATTGCATGCTCTTTGTGTTTTAAGAGCTTATACTATATTAGGGAAATCAGATAAGCTTACCACTAAATCTGCTGTTATAAGTTGTGGTCATACTCCAAGGCAGTATGTAAGGGATAAAGCACTCTGGACACCCAGATGAAAATGCTTACAGAAGCCTCTCTGTGAGAACAAAGCTGGGTCTGAGACTTCAAGAATAGATCCTGAATTCATGAACAAGCTGGAGAGACAGGGAGCAGGTGCTGCCATGTCTCCCTCTCTGTGGAGGTGCCTGAGCTGGAGTTAGCTGCCCCTGCCAGAGTTCTCATGTGCCCGCTTGTGTCCTCACAGCCCTGGACTGGGAGAGGGCTGCTGGGCTGCCAGTGTCTTCCTGGGGCAGGACTCCCAGGAGCCCTTGGGGCCAGGGCAGCTGGCCTGACTCTCTGAGGTTCCCGCTGGTATAAACATAGGTGACAGCTGCCCTGCAGAGTGACACTGGGGTGTGTGTGGGGCAGGCAGGGCTATCTGACCCTGCAAGACTCTGGCCTGTAGTTGAGTTGAGCACTTCTCTCCCACCAGTGGCAAGTGTCCACGAAGTCCAGCCCCAGAGAGCAGCCCTGGCGTGCCAAATGGAGTGGCTCATTTGTGTTCCTGGAGGGAGGCCTGTATCTCCCTCATTTCTAATTGTGCCTGGCAGAGGATGTGACACATACTGGGCATTCATTAACTACTGAAATATGAAGCCACTGTATAAGGTAGGCACAGAGCACAGTTATTTAGAGACTAGCTCTAAAACTTAGTTCGTATTTTGTCTTCGGGAAAAGGAGCTGGATGGTTTGGGTGAGCTGAGGGTAGGTGGGTGGGTGGTGGCTTGGAAACTTCTTTCTCTACTTGTTTTCCTTAAATTAATGTTCTCCTCTGGAGTTGCAAAAGACCCCAGTGATGTCTGAATATTAAAGGGAAGTTCTTATTCCTGGAATTAATTGTGAGACCCTGGACTCTTAATAAGACAGACTGATCTCAGGCTTTTATAATAAGTAAAGCAGACATTTACAATTTGAATTTGAATTAGCATGTTTCCCACATCTGCCTCTAGCTTCTACCCAGGTTATTATCTGTTTTGATTGTGACCTCTGGAGCCCTGAGCACACAGTCGGCATTTAAACCTGCGACAGTAGTAAATGAACACGTCCCTCTGTCTCTTGCCTTTTCCTGCAGAGTGTGACCAGCGCTGTAGTCATTTAATGGCCTGTATTTCCACCTTGCTAACTCTGTGTCTCCATTTTTTAGATTTACTGAGTTGCCAAGGTTTTTAAGGGGTAGAGGCTGTGTCCCAGCCTCCTGGGGGTCAGGGAGGGGAACATGTCTGCCATGACTCTGATGTACAGTGACAGACATTCCAGGTATTCTGGAAACAGTATGAGTGGGTCCTGGGTGTATTATAGCCCAGACCAGGATGTGCTGTAAATGGCAAAGATTCTCGAGTGTGAAGAGGTGGTACAGAAAGGATGGAGTTTCTCATGGAGCTCTGGGAAATGGACTACAGGGTAGATGCTGTTGTAGGTCTACTCGGTTAAATAAAGAGTGCTGCTGTTAAAAGTCATCTTGGGTGCTTCATCTTATTTTAATGTGGCTTCTAGAAGTTTAAAATCCCATCTGTGGCTACTCCTATTTCATTTGGCAGTGCTTGTCCAGACAAAGCCCTGGGCCCTTTATTTGGGCCTGCGCTGGAATGGGTGTGGCTCCTCACGTATAGGCCATGTGCACCTTTGACTCCGCCCCTGCCAGTGTCCTGCAGGCAGGACCATCTTCAGAGACAGTTCCCAGGACACTAGAGGAACGAAGGATCTATGGAGTCCACCCTGCCTGGCTGGTGGTCACTTACAAGTCTGAGTTTACTCAGTGGGCTCTTTAACTTTCAAGCTGCACAGCTCCTACTCAGCTTACCCCTGACTCATGCCAAGTTTAGGTTCGTTGATTGGAAATGTTGCCTCCATTGAAGTGGGTTGAGTCAGGCCCGAATTTCCAAGGGCTTGGCTTTGCTTGGTTGGATCCCTCTCCCAAACAGCAGTGTGTCTACAGACTGCATCCATGGGGAGGGGACAAGAGCACTGTCCTGTGGCAACCAGAGTGCCTGTGCCTCTTGGGAGCAAACTGCTTCAATCTTGAGCATCAAGCCAGATGAGAGAACAGCAGCTAAACAGGACAGTGAGACTGTGTGGCCTGGCTGCCCCTCCTTCGGTCCTGCCCTTCTTCCATGCTTTGTTGGCCTTCTGTAACATTTGTTCCTTGTCCTGCTGAGTTGAGCGTGCAGGGTGTAGATTATGTGAGCAGAACTTGGACCTATGTGGAGAGGCTGGGCTCACCTTCCAGAGCTGGGTCCACTTTCTTCTCTCACCTGTACCCTGGCATCTTACAAGTGGTCCTAGTACCTGCCATCTTGTTCTTCTTCCCTTCATTTCCTGACCTCTTTTCTTCCCTTCTTCCTGCTTCTTCTCAGTTCCTCGAGAGTCATAGCCTCCATTTCTGCTTGGTTTCACCATGATGCTCTTTTGTTTTACTGGTTTCTGAATTGCCTATGCCTTTTGTTTTCCTAAAGAGAGCGCGCACGTGTGTGTGTGTGTGTGTGTGTGTGTGTGTGTGTGTGTGTATTGTTTGCCCATGTGTCTGTGCATGCATTTTTGCTTGTATGTATGTATGCATGGATATGCATGTGCACACACGTTTGTGCTTTACATGTGTGCGTATGTGTCTCAGAGGACTGAGAATGCAAGTGGAGGAGTCCGTAGTATTACCTAGCAAGCTAGACTTTAGGATCTAAAATGCTGCCTGCTTGCTTCAGCATCAGTACTTTGTTAACCTGCAATGCCCCCATCACCCATATGATGGCTCCCCATCACCCATATGATGGCTCTCCCATGACCCATATAATGATGGCTCCCCATCACCCATATGATGATGGCTCCCCTATCACCCATATATGATGGCTCCTCCATCACTTTTATGATGGCTCCCCCATCACCCATATAATGATGGCTCCCCCATCACCCATATGATGATGGCTCCCCCATCACCTATATGATGATGGCTCCTTCATCACCCATATGATGGCTCTCCCATCACCCATATAATGATGGCTCCCCATCACCCATATAATGATGGCTCCCCATCACCCATATAATGATGGCTCCCCATCACCCATATAATGATGGCTCCCCATCACCCATATAATGATGGCTCCCCATCACCCATATAATGATGGCTCCCCATCACCCATATAATGATGGCTCTCCATCACCCATATAATGATGGCTCTCTATTACCCATATGATGGCTCCCCATCACCCATATGATGATGGCTCCTCTATCACCCATATATGATGGCTCCTCCATCACTTATATGATGGCTCCCTCATCACCCATATAATGATGGCTCCCCCATCACCCATATAATAATGGCTCCCCCATCACCTATATGATGATGGCTCCTCCATCACCCATATGATGGCTCCCCCATCACCCATATAATGATGGCTCTCCATCACCCATATAATGATGGCTCCCCATCACCCATATGATGGCTCCCCATCACCCATATGATGGCTCTCCATCACCCATATGATGGCTCTCCATCACCCATATGATGGCTCTCCATCACCCATTTGATGGCTCCTCATCACCCATATGGTGGCTCTCCCATTACCCTCCCTGCCATCCCTGCCGGGTCAGTGAGGGCAGTTGTAGTTACTGTATCCAGGCCAAGTCTGCATATTCAGAAAGGGGAAGATGGCTCCAGGTATGTTGCTGGCCGATGAAGTGTGGTCTGTGGTGTCTTTGGGACACAGTTGCCAATGGCTTGAAAGCAGCCCATTATTTCAGAAGAAAGATGAGCAAAACCAGAAAACCAAAGCTAGGCACTTAGGAACATTGTGCTGTCATCTGTGGGCATGACTCTTTCTCTCTCAGAAACCAGCAAAATGGAGGTTTGGCTGCTTTTACGTTCAGCATGTGAATGGTGGCAGAGACTTGGTTGCTTCAGGGGCATCAGGTGAGTTATGGGTGGTGGCCTCAACCATTTTCTGATGGATTGTGCTATTAGTTTCTGTGTTAGGACCTCATGGTCCCGTGTTCCCACTGGTCTGCTGGGTTCAGGGACTGTTCCTGTCTCTATCGGTGTTTTTGGTGGTTTCCTTTGGGAAGAGCCACGTTTTCCACCAGTATGATTACCCTGTTCATTGTAAACATACGTCATTACCCAGGACTCTCACTTTGAGAGAGATGAAAAATAACTTTAAAAATTTCATGCCAAGTTTTAGCGTGGAAGAAATGTGTATGCATAAAATTATAATGCAGCTGTTGTCCCAGCCATAATTATAGCTGATATTGAACATTCCTCATTTTATTTTGTTAATTCAGCTTCAGCAGAGAAACCCCTCTGGGATTTCTCCCTAGCATTTAATAAACACGTTAACTTTGTGAGCTATAGAGGTTGGCGTGCACATCAGCATCTTATGAGATGCCTGGTAATTCTACACAGTAAAGGTGTGCATTTGTTGAGATATCAGTAGGACAGAGCTGGCAGGTGCCGTGGGGATTCTCTGTGGGTGAGGAGGCTAGAGTCTTTAGCTTTGTTTTCTCAGGCTTTGGATAGGGCCAGCCTAAGACCGTCTTTCACTTCCAAACATTTCCAAACAACAGCTTGAGCTGTTTGTCATTCAGATGAGAAAGTGAGACCTGAAGAGATTTCGAGACTTCTGTTTTATGTCCCACTGGAGAAACCAGGGCCATCTGTGAGCTGAGAGGCTCTGACTCCGGCCTAAGTGATGCCCTTTCTCCTGTATGGTGTAGGGTAGTGTCTCTTGGCTACAGCACTGAGGTTGGTGCATTGTATTCTCAGCATCCTGCTGTCCTCCACAGCTCTGGACAGAGGGAGAAAGAAATGAGTTCACAGAGACTACATACACATGCCCTGGGTCACAACAGCTATGTGGATCAAAGCTGGGGTCAGATCTATGCTGTTTTGAGTCAGCATATCCATTTATCCCTCCATCCTTTCCTTTAACATTAGCTGTAAGTCTTCTTAGACTAAAGCATACCATGTTGGTAGAGCATAGGTCACATAGGTGAGCTGAAGGAAGAATTCCCACCAGCTGTCTCCGATTTGACACTGGAGTGTTAAACCTGGCCGTAATCTGCTTTTTGTAATTGTTACCCCCATCTCTGTACCTCCTGTTTAAAGTCTTATCTGAGAGTTTTCCCAGGGGATCAAAGCCTATGCAAACTTAGTATAAACAACCCAGAAAACTGGTATTTGTACTGAGAATTTGCATTTGGCATTATCCCTTTTGGGGACTTAGATCAAAGACTTTTGGCTAAAGGTGTGATTTGTAAAATGATAAAAGAGTCCTTTGCTCTGTGGGGGCAGTTCAGTCCCTAGAGGAATCCACCCTGCAGCTGAAAAGGCTAAAAGTTCATCCTCGAGATGCCTCTGTATTTCTTCACACAGAAACTCATGGTACACGTGTGAACCTGTTCCCACTCAGGATATACAGTAGTGAGCAGCTGAATGGATGTCACATGACCTGCTGAGTGACATGTAGCAGATCAGGAGATGGAAATCTACTCCTCCCCCAGGAGGCCCCAGTCACGTTGGGGAAGTCTGCTCTGTTTTCCACAGTGCATGCCTCAGTCACTGGCTGTCTTGATCAGAGTTCTAGGGCTGTGAAGAGACACCCTGACCAAGGCAACTCTTAGGAAAGAAAGTGTTTAACTGGGGCCTTGCTTGCATTTCAGAGGTTTAGTTTATTATCATCATGGTGGCATGCAGGGAGGCTCTGGAGCAGAGCTGAGAGCTACATCCAGCAGGCAGAGAGAGAGCCTGGGCCTGGCATGGGCTTTTGATACCTCAAAGCTCAGCCCAAGTGACACACTTCCTCCAACAAGACCACACTTCATCATAAACCTTCTAAACCTTTCCAATAGTGCCACCCCTGCTGACTAAACATTCAAATGTCTGAGCCTGTAGAGGCCATTCTTATTCAAACCACCAGACTGTCCCTCACATCAGTGCACGCATGCGCCTCTGCTGAGTTTCCTTCTTAGCATCATTGCTGCTGCGTGTGTCGAGATTTGAAAGTGACTTTTAGGAAGATTAAGAATGGGCCAGGCAGCGGCTGGCTATGAGGACAGTCTGTTAGAGTTAAGTCTGGCCTGACTCACCAGCCAAGTTTGACTAGGTACACCTCGGTTGCCAGAACAAGTCCATTAGGGCTGTGGAAAAACAGCCTAATCAAATGGTGACTTCAGATTGTGTTCCTGCCGTGTGCCCACCTGCTGCTCGACCCAGTAATCCCTTCCATGGCCTACTCTTCTCATTGTCAAATGGACACAAAAGCCTCTCGTTGGTGAGGTGAATGTAAAGGTTAATTAAGTAGGGTAATAGGCCGAATGGTGTCTAGCAAAGTCAGTGGTTGCTTTGTTTTGATTTTGTTGTACTGCCATAGATGGCCACCAGAGGGTGATGTTAGCACACTATTTGCTTATAAGGTTGTCCACCTGGAATGGCGGTTCACTGTTGTCTGTGCTTTGGGTCTGTTCTCAAGCTGGGCAGTGGGTGAGATTAGTAAGTATATATGGTCTGGGTGAATTCACAACGAGATTTTTCCTGTTTTCCATCTTATTGCTACTTAAGTAAATAAATTGCAGTAATAAGTAATAACACACAAGGAACAAAGTTCCTTTTCTAATCTACTGTCTCTTCCAAGTTGTAATTTTTCGTTTTGATTATGAGTTAGGGGCACAAGACTAGCATTCCTCACAGCAAACGCCGTGAGTATTTCATCAAACAACACACCGGCACTTCAGGTCGCCTATGTGGCAGTCAACTTGGAAGGTCTTGGTGAAGCTTTGCTGTTATTATTACTTATCTGCATGGGAGCTCCTTGGCTGCTCATTAGTGTCTATCAGCCCCAGGCTTCTCTTTTGTGAATGGGGGTAATGT
Organism: Peromyscus eremicus; assembly: GCF_949786415.1. Taxonomy (NCBI): domain Eukaryota; kingdom Metazoa; phylum Chordata; class Mammalia; order Rodentia; family Cricetidae; genus Peromyscus; species Peromyscus eremicus. The sequence continues at coordinate 33,634,224 of NC_081436.1, forward strand.
TGGTGGTGATGATTATGGTGACAGTGTGATGATGGTAGTGCTGGTGTTTATGGTCCTGAGGGTGACAGTGATGATGGTGATGTTTATGGTCCTGGGGGTGACAGTGATGATGGTGATGTTTATGGTCCTGAGGGTGACAGTGATGATGCTGGTGTTTATGGTCCTGAGGGTGACAGTGATGATGCTGGTGTTTATGGTCCTGAGGGTGACAGTGATGATGGTGATGTTTATGGTCCTGGGGGTGACAGTGATGATGGTGATGCTGATGTTTATGGTCCTGAGGGTGACAGTGATGATGGTGATGCTGATGTTTATGGTCCTGAGGGTGACAGTGATGATGGTGATGTTTATGGTCCTGAGGGTGACAGTGATGATGGTGATGTTTATGGTCCTGAGGGTGGCAGTGATGATGGTGATGTTTATGGTCTTGGGGGTGACAGTGATGATGGTGATGTTTATGGTCCTGAGGGTGACAGTGATGATGGTGATGCTGGTGTTTATGGTCCTGAGGGTGACAGTGATGATGCTGGTGTTTATGGTCCTGAGGGTGACAGTGATGATGGTGATGTTTATGGTCCTGAGGGCGACAGTGATGATGGTGATGGTGATGTTTATGGTCTTGGGGGTGACAGTGATGATGCTGATGTTTATGGTCCTGGGGGTGACAGTGATGATGGCGATGGTGCTGATGCTGGTGCGAATATTCATGTGCTGATGGTCTTGAGGGAGATAATGTGGATGAAGGTGATAGTAGTAATGGGATGATGATGATGATGATGATGATGATGGTGATTGTCTGGAAGGTAGTGATGATGATGATGGTGATGATAGTGCCTTGTTTAAGGAAGACAGCTCATTTCACACAATAGGTTCATTTTGTATTATGAAAGTCCTACACACGGTAGGGAATGTGACTTGTTACAATGTCTCTTACGACTTTCTGATGAGGTGCTAGTGTCTTACCGGAAGGTAGAGGTGTCTTTTGGGCTGGCAGCATCTTGGCAAGGTAGTGCGACAAATTCCTGCTGTTTTATTCAGCTGTCTCCATTCTTGTCTTGAAGGAGTGGCTTGCAGCCTGGTGTGTGCAGAGTGGGAAGTGACGTTGTACAGGGCGAAGAAAGAGCAGGAGTCAAGCTTTCCTGAGTTCACAGCCAGGCTGCCCAGTACTTGCTCTGTGCTGGGCCTACATTGCTCCCATTGAATTGTGAAAACATTACAGTTGGTTATTGATGCAGGCAGCTCGAACACTGAGAATATCTTTCAATGGTGTGATGAGAAGCCAGCATATCCTAGTCTATTTATCTGTGTTTTTGTCTTTTTAGTGACATGTAAGGTGTTAGTACTTCTTGAAATAGGTGCTGTCCTACAGTGGAGAAATACCATAATAAAACCCATTTCAGAGAATTGCTTTGAAGATTAAGTGCACTTAGTGTGAGCCTTGTATGGTACTTGTCGATGGTGAGAGCTTGGTGAATTTGAGCCTCCTTCTTGTTTATTTCATCCTTTAAGATTTTAGTTCCAGCAAGTTTTAATACATGTGATGGTGTCTTAGCATTTCTCTTGCTGTGAAGAGACCATGGCAACTTTTATAAAGAAAACCGTTTAATTGAGGCTGGCTTACAGTTTCAGAGGTTTAGTCCATTATCTTCATGTCAGTGTGAAGGCAGGTATGGTGCTGGAGAAGGAACTGAGAGTTCTGCATCTCACCCTGCAGGGGCGAAGGAACTGTGTGCCACACTGAGTGTAGCTTGAGCACAGCAGATCTCAGAGCCCACCCCCACAGTGACACCCTTCCTCCATCAAGGCCACACCCACTCTAACAAAGCCACACTTCCTACTAGTGTCATTCCCTGTGGGGGCCGTTTTCTTCCAAACCACCACAGGTAGTCATGATGGTGGTGGTGATAATGGTGACAGTGGTGGTGATGGAAGTGGTGAAGGTGGTGTTCCTGATAGTACTGATAGCAGCAATGGTGATGATGGTGTCGATGATGATGGTCATGGTAGCAATGATGACGGCGATAGTGGCCATGGTGATGGTGATGGTGTGTTGCTGGAGAATTTCTCTCCAGCTCCCGCCACCAAGTCCCGCCAGTCTCAGAGCCCACTTATAAAATAAACACACAGACTCTTACATTATTTAAACTGCTTGGCCATTAGCTCAGGCCTGTCATTGTCTAGCTCTTACTCTTATATTTAGCCCATTTCTATTAATCTTTACTTTGCCACATGGCTCATGGCTTACTGGTACCTTACATCTTCCTTGTCCTGATGGCGGCTCGCCGTGTCTCCCTCACTCAGCCTTCCACTTCCCAGAATTCTTTTCCTTGTCCCGCCTATACTTCCTGCCTAGCCAATGGCCAATCAGTGATTTATTTACTGACCAATCAGCAACACACTTGACATACAGACCATCCCACAGCAATGGTGTTTGTGATGATAGTGACATTGGTGATAGTGGTGATGATAATGATAGCATGGGACATATCCACAGGCGGTTCAAGGCTCTTCAGAGGAAAGGGAGTGAAGGAAAACATTCTAACCTGATTTTCTTCCCTTAAAGATAAAGGAAGGGTAAGGACTGGAGAGACAGCCCAGTGTTTATAGTGCTTGATGCTCTTTCAGAGGGCCTACGTTCTGTTCCCAGGACCAATGTGGTGGCTCAAAACTATCTGTAACTCCAGTTCCAGAGGACCTGATGCCCTCTTCCATCCTACAAGGGCACTGTATGCAGGTGGTACACATACATGTGTACATATAGGCAAAACACTCCTACACATAAAAAAGAGTAAAGGAAGGTAGTACTTTCTGAGCCTGCCACACTGCCTGCTGCACCAGGACGGTAGGTGGGAGGGACCGTGATAGTGCACAAAGCTGCACAATCTGAGACCTCATTCGTTATGTTGGCTGTGACAGAAGTCTGGCTCTATGTTGTTAAAATATTTCCACTCCTATTTGGGAGCTCCTAGCTTCTATGAATTTAATAACTTCAAGACAAGTGAAAAGCAGGAAAACAAAAAGTATAAGAGTGTTCTTGCCGTCTTGTCTCAGAAGACAAACAGTTCAATAGGGACTTGGCTCTGGCTGTTGAACTCTCTGGCAGTTAATACATCCAAATAGAAGCTAGTTGGAGAGTAGAGAGGGTGATTTATGCTCATCAAGGAGCAGAAGTGAGAGATGTTTTTAAAGTACAGTCTTTATATGGAGTGATTTAATAACCTAGCAGTGTAGCATTTTGTCTTCTTGTGTTTATTGATTAATACTTAAGCATTTTGCTATCATTAATTCATCTAACTGATGGGGTCTTAATGGATCTCCATTGGTATTATTACTAAGAGGAAGATGCTGGGCCATTGAGGCTGTGGTAATAGCTCACGAGTGAAGGCAGCATGAAATGTACTGGGAAGTATGGGATAGGCAGCTAGGAGTTCAGAATCTGAGTTTCTACACCAGTTCCCAGAGATGGGGGTTTAGCATGGACTGTACCTTGGCTGTGCCTCTGGGTTGTAGAATATTATTTTAAGATGTGTTACATTTGTTTATGCTGTGGAACATTTCTTTAATAATGCAAAGATGTGTTGCATTCTTTTATGTTGCATTTGTTTAACTTTGTGAAGCTGTGTTACTTTGCTTGTCTAAAACACCCGATGGTCTAATAAAGAGCTGAACAGCCGATAGTGAGGCAGGAGAAAGGATAGGTGGGGCTGGCAGGCAGAGAAAATAAATAGAAAGAGAAATCTGGGAGGAGAAGAGAAGAACAAGAGGGATCAAGGTGGAGGCCATCAGGGGCCAGCTACAGAGTAAGAGTTAAAGTAAGATATACAGAAGAAAGAAAAGGAAAAAGCCCAGAGGCAAAAGGTAGTGGGATAATTTAAGAAAAGCTGGCAAGAAACAAGCCAAGCTAAGGCCGGGTATTTATAATTAAGAATAAGCCTCCATGCATGATTTATTTGAGAGCTGGGTGGTGGGCCCCCAAAGAGTAAAGAGCCAAAACAGTAAAAGAGCAAAGAGTAAAAAACAGCAAACAACACCTCTGTGAGCTGTGTTCCTCCCTACCTGCAAGTCCCAGCAGTGTGCTTGAAATTAGATGTCTTGTGCCGCTTCCTCCTAGCCTCCATTGTCTGGGGAGAAATCTGCTGTCTCCTGAATGAGTTTTCTGATAGGAAATAGTTTTGTTCCTCCATTGCTACTCTTACGTATTTATTTTTAGTTCTCAAATGTTTGATTATATTTCTTGGAATAAGTTTATTGGAGTTTATCCTGTTTGCGATTTGCTCAGCTTCTTGAGTACATTGGTTTATTTTTCTAAAAATTTAGGAGCTTTCAGTTGTCATTTCTTACCACATTTTTTCCCCCAGTTTCAACATCTCCTTCTCATCCCTGGGCTCTGATGACATAGTTTTAGCTGTTTTACTGTGGCCCCTGGGTCCCTGCACTCCACTCAGTGTCATTGCTGGGCCTCTGATGTGTCCTGCTCCTCTGTCCTCGGCATCGCCAACCTTCCTGTTCTGTTCATCTTGTTTTGAACCTGCCATTGAAGGCTTTTGTCTGTCCCTTTTTTGGTGGTAGTTGCTTTAGTTTTCTGTTCTAGACTTTCCAGTAGGTATTCCGTTACCTTGTCTATCTCCTAGATGAGGAACTCTAGCTCCCATCTCCTGTGTTACTTGGCTTTGCTTTTGAAGACATTTTTTGTGGTGGTTGCTTTTGTCCTCATCAAATCATCCTGCTGTCATGTCACCTTGCTGATGTCTGTTCATGGCCTTCTCTCCTTCCACATGCCGTTTTCGTGCTTCTTGAAGAGTCATGGGGAGTGAATGGTGACTGAGTCATGGCTGTTTGAGCTGTGAAATCCTGGGTCTTATTTAGCTCTTCTGCCTTGACTGGCTCCCTTGACTCTGTTGTGGTTGAGAGTGATGTCATCTTACTTCCAGTGGGCTTGAATTCCTCTTTCCTGCTGCTTCTTTTGACACTGGACTGGATGCTACAGTCTAGGCTCCCAGTGTGCTGGGTGTTGGAGTCCAGGTTCTCTGGGCTGGGTGTTGGAGTCTAGGCTCCCAGTGTGCTGAATATTGGAGTCCAGGCTCCCACTGGGCTGGTTGCTGGAGCTCAGGCTCCCAGTGTGCTGGGTGCTGGAGTTCACGCTCCCACTGGGCTGTGTGGTGGAGTCCAGGCTCCCAGTATGGCTGGGTGGTGGAGTCTAGACTCCCACTAGACTAGGTGATGGAGTCCAGGCTCTACATTACCCCCATTGACTCTGGGGTGAATTGGTAGACTCTAGACCCATACTGACTCTGATAACACTGGGTAGGACAGTGGAGTCCAGCTGTCTAGTACCTCTCTGTTGCTGTGTCAAGGCCTGTCAGGGCTAAAAGGGCTGATGGATCTCAGTGCTTCTCCTCTAGGGGCACTGTAGCGGAGAGCTGGCATGTGCATTATGGCCGGATGCTTGTGAGAGCCCTGGTTCCCTCTCAACCTTTGACTGTGGGACGGGGCTCGGGCCAGTGTTTGCTGAGGCGTTTGGTTGTGGTGGGATAGAGGGTTCCTGTCTGGCTTGATAGCCCTCACTTGTCCTTTGGGTGGAAAACAGGCTTTGGCTGTAGTTTCCAGTTCTGTGACTTCTTTGGCTCCAGGCTAGTTGCAGGAGGCAGGATGAAACCCAAAGCATGTCACTACTCTGCTGCTTCCCAGGTCCCGTGGTTTCGAGCTGGCCTGTTTCGAGTTTGCATTTCCGTGTTTGTCTCATCTGAAGTGCCCTGAGCTTTTATCTGGTCTTAGTGAGAAGAAAAAGTTCATCTACCCCATCTGTCTGGGGCCATTTGGAACGGCAGGAATGCACTGGGCTGCCTCTGGCCAAGGGTGTATGTCTGTGCAGGATGCCTGGCTTGACCACTCCCCATATTCTGACCCCAGGCTCTGCATCTCCTCAGTGTGCCTGGCCCCTCACCTGCCATGTCCTGTCTTGCCCCCAGCTGGCTTTCAGTCAGTTTCATGTGGATATAATCAATTTTAGGAGAGTTCGGAATCCAGGGTGTTGAGAGGGTGCCTGTAGCCGTTGCCCTCTCCTCCTGGTCTGGGTTGTCAGAGTCTGGCTTCATTAGGCTGGTAGGCTCTAGCTGAGGAGCATGTCAGCCTTGTAGTGCCCTGCAGGAGAGTGTAGGATTTAGAAATTGGCCATGTACTTTGTGTTGCCCCAGGCACATGTGTATGTCTGCCTCCTGAAAATCCTGACTCCTGGTCTACCCAGGCTTCGCTTTCTGGCCAGATGAAACAGACTCAGAGGTAGTCTGGGCCACCTGCCTTTCATGTGTTGAGTTAGAAAGATTTAAGTTCTGCCCGGAGATGCGTAGGCGGTCAGAGGGTACCCAGGAATCCTGCCACCCAGTCCTGAGCAATGTCCCCAAATAGCTTAGAGCAGTGGTTCTCAACCTTCCCAAGCTGAGGCCCTTTACTACAGTTCCTCATGTTGTGCTGACCCCCAGCCATAAAATGATTTTGTTGCTACTTGGTAACTGTAATTTGGCTAGTGTTATGAATCGTAATGTAAAAATACCTGATATGTGAGTCCTGTGCTGCATAGGGGTCATGACCCACACAGCTTGAGAACCACTGGCTTAGACTGTCACAGTCTCTCTAAGGCTGTTTCTGTAAGGAAGAGTGTTGTGCGATTTGAACCAGAGTTCCTGAACCCCACTGTTGGTGTCACTGAAAGCCAGTCTCTTCTGCCTTTCCCCATGCCGTGTCTGGAGTTGGAGTGAGCATGGGGGCCCTGAAAGGATGGGAAAGGCTCTTACTGATCTGAGGTGGACCCTCCCTTGGTCTCTGTCTGACTCTGTCTCTGATACACAGTAGGTCTAAAGGAGATGGACCAGGCACACAGCGATTCTAGCGGTTCTAATTCTGTTTGTGACTGTTTCCCAATGAGCAGGAACTCCTATTGTTACTTCAGCAGTAAATGACCTCTGTAGGATAGGGGCTCGTATAAGGGCCGAGACCACAGATGCCAGAACCCTGTTTTGTTCTAGTCATGCTGAACGGACTTACAAGGAGCAACAGCACCAAGTGTTAGATGCTGTGCTAGGTGCCAGAATATTCTTCCCATTGACTACAACCTGCTACTTCAGCCCACAGCTCCACTAATGCTCCATCATTCCCTGGGACCCCAGACTCATAGTTTGGTTCATGGTCACATTCTGGGGGGCGCTGGGGCAGAGCCCCTGTTTATCTTAGGGTCCCTAGGGCAGGTAAGCCAGAGGTCCACAAGGACCTGGCGGCTCCTTAGCTTAGAGTTTAGAAACAAGGAACTATTTTTGCCAGCATCTTAAGGGTTTCCTCTGCATCAGTGCAGAGTAGCTGCCTCCAGCCAGCAGATAATTCCGGGGAATTGCATGCTCATAACCCAGACTGCTGTGGGTCTCCTTGTGCTGAGCATGTCATTTTTCTCTGAGTTCTTTTGTTAAGGAAGAGAGCATAGTAATTGGACCCCAAGATGCACCCACATTATCACATCTTCATCAGAGCTAGCTGACAACATAATTACGACTATATGTCAGGATATAAGATATGCTTTTTCATATCTGGCTCTCCTGTTATTATTTTGGTGTATTAATAATCCTTAACACTTGGTGGGTACAGCATGGTACAGCACCCCCTTTTATGTGCTTTGACATTTGGCTGTTCGTGCATGGCTTTAAAAACATCTCCAGGAAGTGCCCTGTCACTGTCTGTGTTGGAGGCCTGTGTTCAAGAGGGCATGCCCTGTGCTTCGTCCTGGGTGTCTGGGGCAGGCAGTTATTGAAGACACAATTAGGTTGTTAGTAGCAGAGCAGAGGCTCTCACCTGCCTGCCCTCTGCTGCTCATTTCCAGTCAGCAGCAATGCCCTGCCTGGTGTGTGTTTCTCCTCCGCAGCCCTGCATCTCAGGCCCTCATATCGCTTCTCTGTTCCTGACAGACCCCTCTAGTGGCCTCCTCTATCATACCATAACCCCTCCCCCCAATTTCTCTGTCTCCTCATGCAACTCAGGTTGTTGCTATTTTCTGGTACAGTAGGTGAACAAACCCCCCTCAGAGGACTGGGGTGATGGGCCAGGTGGAGCTCAGCAGGGCAGCACTTCAGGGAGCGGGTGCAGCTTGGCAGTGAGGGACTGGGGACCAGCTCTGAGAACGAAGCCATCACACTGGACCTTTCAGCCATATTAGTTCCTGTCCTGGCTCTCCTCTTCAACCCCTCAATTTCTGGGCATTCTCTTCCTATTTGGTGTCTTCTGGGATCTGCCTCTTGCTCTCCTGCAGCTCTGACTCCCAGCAGTCCACGCTGAGAAGCTTCTGTCCCTGTCAGCCTTCCCTGGTCCAGTTTTCCTCTCTGAACCCTGTCTCATGGCCACGCTGCTTGGCTGAGCCCACATTTATGTGAGTGGCCCTGGGTCACAAACCAGGGCTTATTTTTGTCGTCACTCCGAATCGCAGGCACAGTCCACTGCCCAACAGCCAAACATGCAGTGGGTACCTGGGAAGCTCATGTAATTAATAGCAGATGGCTGAGGTAGGTCTCACCCTGGGGTACCAGGGCCCTCTCTGGTGCTGTCATACAAAATGTCATCAAGTTTATTTAATCTCTACATGTTTACTGTGCCTTTGAACTAAGAGAGGCCTTATAATAATTCTGCGGCCCCTAGACTTTCTCCCCTGCTAAATGTCACAAAGTTCTCAGTCCCCAGAGAACATCTGTGAAATAATATTAGAATATTAGACTGATAGAGGCCGGCTGGGAAGTTACACCATTGCAAACTCTAAGAAACAGTGGTTCTGTGTTGTCTTGTCGTGGTGGTACGAGGGTCACCTCTTGGCAGGTCTGCGTCTAGATTCAACTTTGTCTGCCCAAATCAGATCAGGGCTTGTCCATGGCCTGTAGGTGATATGTTAGTTCAGCATTGTGTCTTTAAATTTGTTTTAGACAGGAATGGCTTTAGTCCTGTAGGTATCCTGAGTATTTTTACTGTAACTTGGTAGAGTTCTGCTCACAGTTTCTAGCCACACATATCCATGTCAAAACCAGGTATCAGGCTGTGGTGATTAATACTCTTCATTTGACAGTCCCTGGGATCACCTGATCATGCCTCAGATGGATAATCTAGATTCTGGTAATCTAAGTGGGAAGACCTCTTCTAACTATAAGAGATAACCATTCCATGGGCTGGGGTCCAGAATGAATGAAAAGGAGAAAGTAAACTAAGTATTCATCTCTCTCAGCTTCCTGATTGGCAGTGTGACCTCAAGTTCCTGCCACCCTGTGTTTTCCTCCATGATGAACTGTGAGCCCCTTAAACTGTGAGACAAGGCCTTGGAGCATGGTGGGATAACCTGGTGTCTGTTGCCAAGGAGGCTGTTGACCTCCTCTGCCCACTGGCTTCAATCACCCAGAGAGTACTTGAACTTCTCCGTGGTCACGCCGCTTTATAGTGTTTAGGGATGGGAGTTGGAAACTTAACCTGGGTCTGCTTGGTTGCAAACCATGGTCTTTTATATCATACCAGTCCACTTCAGTAAACATGTAAAATGTCAACAACAACAACAATAACAACAACAACAAAATCTGCCTCTTAATGGCTTTTGGATCCTAAATATAATATTTGATATATATTTGTAATTATTTTATCAATGAAAAATGAGTTCTTTCGCCTCATTCTGTCTTTTTACCTAATATAATGTTAGGAACAAGAGGAATTATTAGTTTTGTTGCAAAAAGTGATCATGTTTTAGGTAGGAATTAACTGGCATGAAGCAACACATTCCTAGCTGTTGTGTCTCATCAGTGTTGGAGCCAGGTGCTCAGTCATGGCAAGGGTCTCAGCTCTTGGCAAGTGTTGCCCTGGCCGACCTTTGCCTGCATCTGGTCGGAGAGAATTTGGCTGGAATGCTGAGCCATTCCCAATGTGCTGCTGCCTTCAGCAGAGATGGGCCAGGGTTCAACTTCTAGACCAAGGCTGTCTTTCCATTGACTCTGCTTTCCTGAAGTCTGGGCTGCTGCATGGATTTGGGTCAGTTTGGGTCACAGGGAGGTCCATGCTACTTTCTTCCAGAGAAAGACTTGAACTACTGAAAAAAGAATTTTCTTCTTGTCGTGGCCCCCTGAGGCAAAGGTGAACATAGTCTGCAGGAGGCTGATGACAGTGAATACATGGATTCTCTCTCTGGTTTTCTTGTTTGTTTGGTTTGGTTTTTTGGCTCTTTGGAGTAATCATTGTTGATGTGACAGAGAAATAACAATATTTTATGTTTTTTTTTTTTCTTACAGAAAATACAGCCATCTTCATGTGTAAATGTTGTAATCTTTTCTCACCAAATCAGTCAGAACTCCTGACTCATGTTTCTGAGAAGCATGGTGAAGAAGGGGTCAATGTGGATGATGTCATCATTCCCCTCAGGCCTCTGAATACTCCTGAAACCCCCAACCCAAGCAAGAGCGGAGATGGTAAGGACAGCAGGTGTGCTGGGCAGGGACTTGTGATACAGGAGCACTCTAGATTACTGTGAGGCCAGCTCTCTGGTTCATGGATACAGCAGACACTTAGAAAATCTTCCTGGAGCCACGTAATTGTCTGAATGTAGATCTTGTGGAAGGTCAAATCTTTGAATTTCCTACCTAGTTGCTCTATAGGTGTCCCTCTAATACCTGGTCAGTGATGTGTGTGTGTGTGTGTGTGTGTGTGTGTGTGCGCGCGCGCGCGCGCATGTGTATATATGTATGTGTGTGTGTATGTATATATATATATATATATATATATATATATATATTTATGAGTCAGACTCTGATGGAATAAAAACAGGAAACTGACCCCAGACAAGTGTGGGGTGAGTTCAGCTTTGGCACCCACCAGCTGACTTATATAAAGCAAATGAAGTTTCTTTTCTAATGCTCACTTTACTTCTCTGTAGCAGGAATCTTTAACAGTTCTTATTAATAAAATCAAACCCGAGCCAGGTAATGGGGTGAACACTGGAAGGTCAGAGAGACAGAACAAACCACAGCTAACCTCACCTGGCCAACTTCTCAGCTGGTCTTGTTTCCTCAGACTGGAAGCTTCTGTGTCCTCATATCCCAATGGCTCTCAGCTGAACTGCTGCTAGAAGCCCAAATGCTTAACCAGCCTAATGCTTCTAGTTTCTGGTCCTCAACCCCTTATAAACCTTTCTGCTTTCTACCACCACTCCCTGGGATTAAAGGCTGCTTTCTGGGATTAAAGGCGTGAGTCACCATGCCTGGCTGTTTCCAATGCGGCCAGAGATCCAGAGGGATTTCTGTCTCTGGAATGCTAGGATTAAAGGCGTGTGCTAACATTTTCTAGCCTAAGTATCTTGTGGCTGTTCTGTTCTCTGACCCCAGATAAGTTTATTAAGGTACACAACATTTTGGGGAACACAGTACCACCACACTTCTCTGAGAAATGGAGACAAATATTCATATCAAGTCAGAGAAGGTACCTCCTGTACCTAGGTTCTGCACAGGTGAGGAGGAAGGGAGGGGCTGTTATACACTATCAATAAATTACTGTCTGTAATCTTCGAAACAGTGTCTCCAAAGCCATATTATAAACCTAGAGGAAGGTTCAGATCGTGAATCTTGGCGTCACACAGCATCCTTCAGGTTCACAGTCAGTGGGAAAGTGAGATCCATCTGTCTGCAGCTGCTGTATCCCTATCCCTGAATGAGATCAGCTGCAGCAGGTGCCATGGATTAGAGGAGCCATCCAGGCACTGTAATTAGGTCCCTGCAGACGATAAGGAAAAGATATAGTGCAGGGGGAATGGCTGCAAACAAGGCTTAGAGAAATTCCCCACCAAACCCTTTATATATGGTGAGGGACAGCAGCCAGTCTCCTGAGTAGAAGCCCAGGCTGGGTGATAAATGTCCCATCGAGGGCTTCATTAACCGCTCTCCTCATACAGTTGTTCCTTCCTGGGAACATTCAGACTGGCATTCAAAACAGTCTGGCCCATTGATCATCTGTCGGACATTGTTAACAAGGAGACTCCAGACAAAAACCATTTGGTTAATAAGTCCCTCTGGCTAAGGCCTAGGGTGCTGGAGAAACATGTCTGACAGATGATTAAGTTGTTGAGAAGCTAGAAAGTTTTGCTAATTGCTGTTTGCGTGGCATGACGAGAAACTAAGAAAATACAGCCCCTGACATGGCAGAGGAGGAGAAGGAATTCTCCCGGGTCAGCATCACCATTGCGGCTGGTGTGTGGGTGCCTGTGCCGCACCTGCCTCCACCCTGAGGGCTCTAGGACAAACTGTCCTCTCCCCCACAGAATAGCACGTCAGTGGGAAGTCATCCACAGTCACCTCTCAACCTGCAGGGAACGGTTGGTACTCTGAAGAAAGAGAGAAAAGCTTTCCTGGGCTCTGGGATCAGTTTCTCCCTAGCACAGGGAGCCTCAGTTCCCACCTTTTCCCTGCCAGGTGAGGAGTCCTGACTCTGGGGAGGAGCCAGTAGGAAAGAGACCATCTGCAGGAGCACTTTGCAGCTGAGCATGCTGAGTGAGGCCTCCCAGGAGAGGCTCCAGTTAAGAAACACCTTGACTCTGTGGTTTGAACTCAGGAAAATGGGTGGTTTCTTTAGCAAACTCACCTGCCTGGTAGGAGTCAGTGGGTTAACATGGCCAGCATGTGGGGGTGGCTTTTTCAAAGTTTAGTTCTTTTTCATCAGTGTGAAATGGAGCATGAGTCAGACAGAGAACAATTTTACATTTTTGTTTCTTTTATAAACAAGAGCTAGAAAAATGGTAGTAAAGCCCATGTGTGCTTACAGGGAGTTCTGTGGGTGGGTGTTTTGTGAGATGTATAGTCTGACTTCTGCCCTTCCTTCACCTCTTTACCAAAAAGATGTCATTATCCACTCAGGACCTCCTCCCCTTCCTGATGATATGACCTGTCTTTGACCCTGGACCCCCACAACTGCTCCCTCATGTCTGTCTTTCCCCTTTATCACCTGAGGTCATCCTTCTGCCTGGGAAGCTAGCTCCTCAAGGATGGCTTTGTCCTGCTCACTCCTACGTATCCCTTGGCCTTAATCAGCTTGGGTTGACCTGGAGGGACTTGGCACTAAGCATGTGTCAGGCCAGAGCATCTCCCTCTGGGCTCTAGAACCCCACTCCGAGTCTCAAATCAGCCTGCCCTGGCTGTGTGTTCTCTGCGTCTTATGGTGCTTTTTCTCACTTATCCCAAGGATGGCTTTGAGTCATTCCTCTCTTGGGGTCAGAGCCCCAGCACAGGGCCTGGTCCACCGTGAATCCTCCTACCCAAGTGTCAGATGAATGTGTTCCCATTTGACATGGTCGTCTTCCGTTTTCTTGATGTTGGCTTTGCTGCCTTCTCTTGTCTCTTAGAGGACCTGCTCCATTCCATCTTTCACTTCTCAGGAAACATCACTAGTGACCAACAGAATATAAATTAAAATGACACACAATTGAAATTTTTTATTATCAAATTGGTGAAAGCTCTTAAGCATATAATAGTATTCTTGGTTGATGTGAGTATGGAAAAATAGAAGCGTCTAGACCAAACTGTTTCAGAGAGCATCCTGATAGAACCCTTTACAATTCTAAATGAGCACACCCTCTGTCTGCCCAAGCAGAGCCTGCATAAATACACAGTATATAGTGTTCATGGTGCATTGTCTTTAACCTGGAGAGAAGAGATGGGCTGTCAAGAAAAGTTAAGTGAATTGTATATTTTCCGTAGAAGGAAATACCACACAGACATAAAAAGAACCAGAGAAATGCTAATAATACGTTAGTGTATGCTTGAAGTTTGCAAAGCTGAGCGTGCGTGAGCTTTTCTCTGTGCCTTTATATCCACTTTAGTGTTTCCTATGCTTTGGTCCCTTTCTATGCAGTTCAAGTTTTTTTATGACCTATTTTTCAACCCGCTGATTGTATTTTTACCTACCTTTTTTGAGATAAAACTGACATAAAATTTCACCGTATTAACAACTGTGGAGCATAAATTTCCATGGTTTTAAGCATGGTCAAAATGTGTACACTATTATAGTTACCTAATTCTAGACCATTCTCATCACTGTAAAGCAAAACTAAACCAACACTTGTACCCACTAAGCAATCATACTTTCCTTTCCTCTTATGCCATGGAGCTCACTGACTGACCTTTGTGTCCCTGTGGATATCCATGCTCTGTATGCTTCATATAAACGGGAGTCATAAAGCATGGCCTTCTGTGTCTGGCTCATTTCACTTAATGTGCTTTTTTCATGATTTATCCATGTGGTAGCATGTTCTAGTCACTCTTTTTCATGAATGAATGGCATTTCAGTGCATGGATATATTATACTTTATTAGTTCATTCATTGTTAATGGACATCCAGCTTGTTTCCACTTTTTGGCTACTGTGAATAATGATTCTATGAACATTAATACACAGATTTGCACATAAATACATGTTTTCATTTCTTTGGAGTATATGCCTAGGAATGGAATGGGTGGGTTATGTAATTATGTGTTTAAACTTTTTGAGTCTGTGTGTGTGTGTGTGTGTGTGTGTGTGTGTGTGTGTGTGTGTGTGTATATGTGTGTGCATGTCTCTGTGTGTGCATGTGGAGGCCACAGCAGGATGGTATTTGTTCCTCTCTCACTCTGTTTTATTATTTTGAGACACGCCTCTCATTGTGAGCTCAACATTTTGGTTAGGCTGGCTGGCCAGCAAACTCTAAGGATCCACCTTTTATTACGTATGTAGTATTGTGAGAAGTTAGCAACAATAACATAATACAGAACAATTAAGACGATAGTCTCTCGTAGAGTTGTCAACATGGCTAATCTTATACTTGGGGCCTTTATTAAGTAAAATAATAAACATAAGCACTGTGATTCCTGGGTAGTTACTCTCATGACCAAGATGGCCACGGAATGACTAACAGGTAGGTAGTATGTACAGTATGTCTATGCTGGAGGAAATGTTGATGTCTGGAGATTTCATTAGGCTATGGATTTGTTTGGTTCTGGAGTTGCTCATTTGGTATGTTTGGAGCAGAGTTGATCATGGATAATGGTGATCCTGAAAAGTGAAACTTTGTTGTGCTGAGGTAGGTCAGCAGCACAGGCGGAGAGTCTCACCACTGAGCTGCTTTTCTGTGTCATTTCATGCATGAATATGCAGATATATTTATATATAATTTATGTATAAATTACTCTCTGCTACATTTTGTCCTTTTCTTTTGTATCTAGTAGAAGATTAAGTGCATGTATGGTTTAGTTTTAAAAAGTATTTCCTAAGGCTTTAATTAAAACCAGGTTCTTACAATGAGAAAATGTCTTCCAGTCTTTCATTAGGGGCCCCATGTTCTGTTTCTCATTGTGAAGGTCCAAAAAGTCAGAAGCTTGTCCAGCCTTAGTTTCTGTCTAATGGCTTCCACTCAGGTTTAACCTTCACAATTCATTTTAACTTGAGAGATACTTGAACTAGTTTAATTAAAATTTTAACTGAGTAGTAATTGATTTATTGTTTTTCTCTCCCTTTATAACATGAAGGTTCCTAAATCCTTTGGTTTATTTGATAGCCCTCTAATCTTCTTTGCTCACAGAGGATGTGGTCTGCAGAATGACCTTTCACTTTCTCCCTCTTGCAAATCAAGTCTCTGGCTGTGATCCAGAAAACAAAATTGCCAAATGGATCAAGTTCATTCTCCGTGGGGTGTGTGTGTGTGTGTGTGTGTGTGTGCATGCGTGTGAGCATGACTGTGATATATGGTTTGTTGTGTGTGTACACATGTGTGTTGGTACATGTGTGCATGGAGAGAGAGCTGGGTCATTGTGCTCATTTAGTGAGGAAGAATTTACAGGTCTTCCAAGAGCCCTGTTTAGGCTGTTTCATTTTCTCCTCCTTTGTAGACCCTCAGTAGGCTCTTGTTCCTTTTCCTTTTCATCTTTTCCTTCGTTTCTACTTCTGCATCCACTCCCCGTTGGCCGTGGGTCTGCTTTGTGCCTGGAGGCTATGATCGGAGCTGAGGGCTCCCAGGTGCCCTGCCTGTCAGCTGTGCCTCGCTGGTGGATGAGGAGAACTACTGTGAATGCAGTGGCTGGAAGCTTTTGGGGTGCTAAGCCTGGTCTGCTCAGAGGGCGGGTGTTCTATGCTCTGGCTTGAGGGTAAAAGGAGGCTTTCTAGGGAAGTTGATGTCAAAAACTTTAGACCTGTTTTGTTGTCTCTTCTGGACATTTTAAACAGATAAGGCCGTTTTGAATGATGTATAAGTGTTTTGCTCTAACGTGGTTGTGAAATTCACTGACTAAGACAGTTCTGTTCAAATCTTACCTTTGCCATTGACTAGTTCTGTGACCTTGGGTCATATTAACTAATTGTTGCAAGTGTCCATGTTATTTTTTTTTTAAACCCATGAATTTTATCTGTTTTGTCATAAATTTGTGCGAGATTGCTTGTATGTATATCTATACACCACATGTGTGCTGGTACCAGCAGAAGCCAGAAAAGGACATCAGATTCCATGGAACTAGAGTTACAAGTTGTTGTGAGCCACCTGATGTGGGGGGTGCTAGGAAACAGACTTGGGTTCTCTGCAGGAAGTTGCAAATGAATGCTCTTAACCACTGCGCCATCTCTCCACCCTGTCTGGGTGCTCTTGACCGTAATTGGGATAGTGCTGATGAAGAGCTGGGGATTAGATGAAGGAGTGCCTGCCAAGTGCTCAGCATGGGGCCGTGGTGTACGTGCATCGGCATCATTAACCGTGGCTGTCATTTCCATGGTACGGCGGGCGGATAAAACTGCGGGGAGAGAACAGCTTTGGCCTTTGGCCTCTGGTGCCTCAGCTGTGCTGTAGAACAGGATGCAGTCTTTCCCCACAGAGGGGTATGCCATTGTTCAGACACCTAAAAGGCTTACACTGCCTGGGTTCTGATAAATAATTCATTGTCTCCTCTGTTGCTTCCTGGGCTTTGGAAATAAATGTCAGGAAGATTGACTGTCAGGGTCCCACAATGTTAGTCTTTCCAGATTTTCCAAGATCTGGAGCTGTTGTAACTGGAGACCAAGCGGCCATGAAAGAGCGCTGGGAAGCTGGTTGTCTGTGGTGCAGCTATAATAAAATCAGTGTGACCTTAATTCTACATTGGTTTCTTGGTGTGTGAGCTATTTTAAAACAACAAAATCAAGGAAGAGCACACATTGAGTCAGAGTGAACAGGAATGCATGCACATCTAGAAGTCACGTGACCGAATGATGGCCTGGGTGGGAAGGTAGTAATTCTTAACTAGGCTATTGCACCTCAGAATGAGTAGGCTATGGTGGAATAACAAACAGTTGCCATCCTGTCAGTCATTCTTGAGTACACTGCCCGCTGTGACAGTGGCCATATTTATAACAGGGGCTCCGGAAAGTAGAGACTGTTCTGTGCTTAGAACCTTGAGCTGTAGAGAGGATTGAATCCAGGGCTGTCCAACTCAAAGACATTTTCTCTGCTATGCACACTGGCTCCATCCAGATGTTTACAGCTGACCATCATTAGCCAGCGCTGAGGGGCTTCATCAGGGAGGTCTGTGGTAGAGAATAAGGATACCCACATTCCAGCCCTGCATGCTCAGCAAATGGCTCTGGAAAAAGTGCCAAGCCTTGGGAACCTCTGGGTCTTTTGTTTGTTTCCTGCAGAGTGAATTGTGTTTGGTGTACACATCTCAAAGTTTTTATAACAATAAGATGAGATGATAACTGGGAAAGAGCCTCACAAATGAGTGATGTACAAAGGAAAGGCTTACATTATTAAATTTTTTATTTTGTTGGGCTTTTTTTTTTTTTTTTTTGGTTGAATGTAAAAACCTCCACCTGATTCTTTGACAGGGTTTTTGGCCTTGAATCTCCAAGGGTGATTTTATGACAAAGAGAGTTGACTTCAAGGGCTGTTTCTGCTCCTTTCGTTTGTTGGCAACTTAGAACAGAAGACACAGCTCATTCTCCAAAAGCCTCTTCTGCTACCATCATGCAGTGATCATTTTTTCGTTACCTGCTTACTTCTCCCCAGTCTGTTTACGATCCAGTGAGACCCAGGAATTAAAAGGCAGCTCAAGCATCAGGGTTTATATTAGGAGGACAGGAAAAAGACGTACGAAGCGGTGGTTGAGTGCACATTCTGTGTGTGTGTGTGTGTGTGTGTGTGTGTGTGTGTGTGTGTGTGTGTGTATGGGTGGGACGCAAGTCAAGTGAGGACATGGCTGGTCCTGCGTCAGTAGCTGTTGGCAGCATCAAGGAGGTGGTGCTAAGATTTGGACTGGACCATATTCTAGGATGTGCGTTTGGGTCTGACTGCAGGGAAGGAAGTGAACATAGGTGAGGGGAAGAAGGCAGGATGTATGTGCATGTTCAGTAAACTGAGCAACTGTACTGGATGGTGTAAGGGGAAGCAGAGGAGAGTGGAGCTTTGTTCTCTCTCTCTCTCTCTCTCTCTCTCTCTCTCTCTCTCTCTCTCTCTGTGTGTGTGTGTGTGTGTGTGTGTGTGTGTGTGTGTGTGTGTGTGTGTTTGGACCATGTGCTAAGGGGCTTAGAGAAAGCCCGGGGTTGTGTTACTTTTCCAAGGGAGACATGAACAATGTCTGTTTCCCCCAAATTAAGCAATAATGACAGACCAGAGAATTGATTTCATCCAGGTCTGTCTTGGTGACCCAGTGAGTTTATTGGGCTCACTTACAGGAGCTCAAAGGAAGGATTACTTACAGGAGCATGTATGACGTAAAAACAGCTGCTTCACCAAAAAGTGCCCCATTGCACGGGTGACAACCTCCTTACAGTTGCATAGACGGAGCCTACCCTTCCCCTGACCTGCTGCCTTCCTTGGACTCTAGTACCTCCTGAGACGTGTGCACTGGGAGGCTGGTGTAGGATGGGAGGCCAGAATCTTAAGACAGGGTTGATGGCCCTTGCCAGGCCTCCTTCTGTGAGGGACGGTAGGTAACAGCCCCAATCTTAGGAGGGTTTGGATAGTGTGACCAATCAGAGCTGCTTCACTTCTGAGAAGACAAAAGATACATCAGGCCTGGTGCACAGTGTTCCCCAATACCTTGCCTGAGGATTGTGGGGCAGATTTACCCAGAACAATGGAACATTCCAGAGCCAGGAAATGATGAAGAGACAAGGGCTAGTGGCAGAAAAACCCTGGAAGAGAAGGCTTGTACAGACAGGAGTGGACAGAGTTGTCTGAGACCGGAAAGAGTGCTTACTAGACAGACTTGAGGACAAATGGCCAGAGCTCAGTGACAGACTGAGGTAAGGGATTCAGGGAGGAGCAGAGGAGGAAGCCTAGCCCTGCCTGTCCTGATGCTTTGACTTGAGGCTGCCTAGTTCTCCTCCCAGTCCCAGAATTCTCAGCTCTTCATGAAATGTGGGTAGTTGACAGCAGCAACTTGTTTTCAGAACTTAAATTATTCCAAGCTCATTTATGAATATTTCATTTTTTGCTAACTAATTGGTTTCGAGGATCTGAATTATGGATGTAGAGGATGGAAGATTAGTTTTGTCGCTGTTGTGTTGGAAGCTTTCGGGGCTGATTTTATTTCTTCCTTAACCACCGGATTCCACACTGCTCATTAGTTTACTTCGTCTGGCTTCTTTGTGGGGTCAGGCCACTGGGTTAGATGCTAAGGGATATAAAGCATAATCGGGAGAACTCTTCCTGCAGAGAGCCCCCAGTTTATTGGCAGAGACTCACGGACAGTTTGTCCTGCTGCTCACTGTGGTGGGCTACCACTGTGTGTCATCAGCCCAGCCCAGCCCAGCACAGTACGTCTCTGGACAAAGCAGAGGGCACCCTTTACACTGAATTTCCTAGGCCTTCAGGTAAGGGCACAATTCTCCACAAGACGCTAGCCACAAGGATCATCCTCTTTGAATGGCTAGCTGCAATTTGGGGGATTGTTATGGTCTTCCTCAGGTTCAGTAATTTGCTAGAGGAACTTACAGAACTCAGCAAAGTCCTACATGTATGACAGTAGCTGGGATTAGGATGGCTTTCTGTGGAGCTTTGGGTTTCCCACACGGTACTAGATGTCAACACTTCCTCCTATCCTTCGTGTATGATGAGAGCAAGCTTGACCCAGGGAGTCTCTCCAGCTTTCACTGTATACAGCTGTTGCCGGGTTCTGGAAGACATACTGCCCATGTGTGATCTCCATCCTCCTGGGGCTTCCGATCCCTTCCCCTCTGGTCCCCCTGGAGGTCAGAGGTGCTATGTCATGTTGCAAAGTTCCCATCACATGTCACCTAGGCCAAAGCCTTCAGGCAGACCCAGACACACCTATCAGGTCCTGAAGGTCCCCCAGGGCAAGGACCAGACCTCTCTGTAGGTTAAATTCATCTTGACTACACAGCTTCATGCTCAGAGCATCCAGAGAGCAGCTTCTGTCCGCACAGCAGGGCATTGTTCACCATGGGCTTAGAACTGGGCCACAGACTTCAGTCAGCTGCTGTGTGTTGGGTTGTGCAGCTCAGCTGATGGCTGTGAAGTGGGTGTTCTGTAGATTCTGCTAAGGCTGCTTCTTGGATATTAATCACCATTCCTTCAGGTTGCATTTGTTGCTGTAAAGAATAGTACTAGAAAGTTTTCAAGACTTTGACGTAAAGGCTTTGTTCTTATTCCATTACTGGATTGAACCTTCAGTGCCCAGCAACTTCAGTGCCTCCTGGAACCCAGCCTCTGTCCTTGGTGGTATCTGATCCTGGCAAAAGGCCCAAAGGGCACTTTGTCTGGTCCCTTAGTGTGTTTTTATGTCTGTAAGCACCATTTCCTCCCATTTTTACCCACCCGAGATGCCCTAGTGAGATCATTCAAAGTCTGAAATAGTGCTGCCTACCCAGGCCAGAGAAGGCTGTGGCCTAGATCCTCAGGCAGTACTGACCTGTGCTTGGCATTGTAGCTCTGCAGAGGTTCCATCCCGTAGGGTGCTCCCTTCCCAGGAACTTTCCTGTCCTGTTCTGGACCCCCGTGTCTCTGAATGCTTGAGGAGCCTGGGTTGAGGTGGGTTGTGTTGGCCAAGAGAACCCCAGTCCTGCTGCTCTGCCCCGCAGACTGTGTTCTGATCTCCCTGCCTTGGGTGCCTTGGGGGACCTCATAATTAAAATGTCCTAAAATGCTAGCCCTGAATAGAGTGGCTGGTGTTTCCTATGTGAGCCTCACCTCTTTAAAGAGCAGGAAGAGTCCTGCTCATTCTACAGCCAAGCCTTCACCTAAGATGGTGCCAAGCCCTTGGACCCCTCCTCTCAACCCTGAGGGGTTGTCCAATGCCAGCTCTGACATTGGGGTGTTGCCAAGCTGGGGCTATAACCCTGCTTAGACCGTCTTAGGGTCCCTCCCAGGCATATCACAATCCATACAGCTACATCAGTCCCAGTTCACATGACTGTATGTGCAGTTCTGCCTACTGCTCCTGCTTCCTGCTTAATCCCACCTTCATTCTGGAGGTATTTTCATGATGAGCACCAATGGATGAGAATGCTGTTGTAATGTGGTTTGGAACTCACTCGGAAACAGTTCTGATCATGCTGTTTAAAAATCTCTAAGTCACTAGGCAACTTGAAAAATGTAACTATTATTGTTCGCCCTCTAATTTGTGGCTTTACATTGTAATAGCTTTCCCCCCTCCTTTTTACCCAGACAGTGTGAGTCTTTGACACAATCAGAATAGTTGTGTAACCCATTAGGAATGTGATACTCTCAGCAGTTCCTGAAAACCATTTGCAAAGGAGTCCTGGAGCACTTTCTGAGCAATGGATTTAAGTGGAAGTGAGGATTAATAAGGGGCAGGATTTGTGTACTGCCAGCCGTCACCACAGCATGAACTTGTGCCCCCTTCCAGCTTTATTGAAGGAGTGTGTGCAAAGGTTCTGACCAGTTGGTAGTCATGACACAGGATATTGCAAAATCAATTACCATTAGTAGTAGATGCAGTAGCATTAGCATTAAAGATATTTGCAGCTGGTAATTTGGGGAACCACCTCAGACTTTTCATTTTTAATAAAACACAGAACATGACCATACTTAGACCAAGAAGTTGAGTAACTGCCCTGCTCTGCCTCCTCATATGACTTCCTCCTGCTCTGTTGTTTCTTTTACAGAGTTTTTGGTTATGAAGAGAAAGAGAGGCAGGCCTAAGGGTTCCACAAAGAAGCCCAGCACTGAAGAGGAGATGGTTGAAAGCCTCGTGAACCCCAGTGAGGATGGTCCCCTGGCTCCGGAGGAAGGGAGTGACCTGGCGCCTAGCAGCTTGGAGTGTAGCAAGTGCTGTCGGAAGTTCTCCAACACACGCCAGCTGCGCAAGCACATCTGCATCATTGTGCTAAATCTGGGTGAGGAGGAAGCAGATGCAGGTTAGTGCTGCATGCCAGGTTCTTATCAAGAGCAGTACCAGCCAATACCTGCTTTCAGGCTTGTTGCTTGGAGGTAATGTGTGCCTGCGCAGGTCTCTCCATCTGGTTCAAGAGGGTTGTTTACTGTTCCTGAGAATAGTCCTCGAGGTGACGATGTCATGCGGTAGGTGAGACCCACTGGTTAGAGGTGCTTGCTTGGAGAGGAGCTGTGGGGTTGGACTGCATCAGTGGTAAAGCTCTATCTCCACCTTGGTGAATTCATGTGTTGGGAGGACAGGGAGCTTTTGGAAGCAAAACGTTGAAGGGCGGTCATCAAGAGCAGCCATTCTAATATGAGATAATGCTTGAGTGTGGGTCGGGGGACACTGAAGTGGACAGATGGAGTCAAGGGTGGCAGGCTCGTTGGTCACTGGTGACTGATGGCTAGACTGTGGTGGGCGTTCTTGAAGAAGAAACATCATGTACTTCCTCTGGCTGTGTTCCTGGCTAGACTGCAACACTGAAGCACCTGGAGTGGGCCTGAGGGTGACCACAAGCATGGCGTGAAGTGGCTGTAGCATCGCAGATCCATAGATGACCCTCTGGAAGGAGATGCAGCACTACACCAAGGGTGCCCGGGCCTTGCACTCTTTTCTCTCTTTAAGACTCACCCATGTCAGGGAGTTCTTGGTGAGCCAGGCTGTGCAAAGTGTGCCCCGTGGGAGCCCAGCCTGTGGTCAGGGTTTGAATCTGTTCCAGCCTTGCTAGCTGGCTTTAGCTTCAGTTTCTTCATCTGTAACACAGGAATGAAAACTGCTATTTTGTGTGAGGGCCTGGAGTGTTATGTGAGACAGGGCCTCCACAGAGCTTGGCATAGCACTAGCCGTATCGGAAGACCCCGTGTTCACTAACTGCTCTGTTAGCTGGTGTATCCAGGTGGCCACAGCACTTTGGCCACCCTAGCTGTTCTAAGGACAGCACCCTTGAACACTGAAAAGGGGAGACACGTGCCTGGTGTCTGTTAGGTAACAAGAGCACCTGGCCTTTGACCCCAGGCCATCCTCTGAATGGCTGTTATAATTTATTTACTGTAAATGTCTCCCAGTGATGAAGCAGGATGCTTGGTATGCAAAATCCCTGCACAGATTGGATGAATTATTAAGTAATTCATCAATTTATACTTAACAAGCGTCCAGGTGGGTGGCCGAGGCTCACTGCCAGCATCTGTGGCAGCTGATTAAGACATGCTTCCAATCTCCTAAAGAGCTGTAAAGGTGATCATGGGACCCTTGCTACTTCGTGTGCTAACAGAATCCTGACATGGCAGTGGGCTGGCAGCTGTCCCACAATGTGAGAGGTGTGAGATTGCAGTGGGGGTCCGTATCTCAGCTTGGAAACAAAAGTCATTTTGGAAAATTGAAGATGGGTTTTAGAGAGCAGTTGCTTAGGATCAAGGCCGTACTGTCTCTGACCCTGAAAGCCAGACAGCCCTGGCTCTGTAATTCATTGATGTGGGTTATGGGCATTACTGTTCGCTGTGTCTCTGCTTTTCTGTCTCACTGTCCCTTTTACACCCACATGCAGGTTTGTACAGACACACACACACACCCCTACCCCTTCTCTCCTCTGGCATCCTTCTTAATACTTGTTGCCTCTTCAGCCGCTCTGGCCACTAAGGCAGCCTTTCTGATTTCTGCCTGGTCCTTCTACAGACTGGTTCTCTGCCATTAGGTTCTGGTTGCTGTTTCTCCACAGCCGCCTTCTGTCATGGCTGAGATGCCTCTGACATTTCTGAAGATGCCTGGTGTTAGGGATTTCAACTCTTTTGTGGTACTGAATTTTCCTTCCTGCCTCCCAGATCTAGGTTTAATTTTGATGCAAAGTAGTGTATTCTCATCAAGCTGGCATAAAATCTATCTCTTCATGTTAGTTCTTCACCTTTTTCCACTCCAGATGACCTTGTTATGTGGCATTGTGGCATCATCTTCCACGGTTTCCATGTTCCAGTGTTGAGGTCAGCCATGGCACAGTTGTGTTATTATTTTTTCTTGTGTATAATTATAAACAAGGACTTAGTAAAATCTCCTTAAGTATTTATCTGTGTGTGTGGTTAAATTCCTGGCTGCAGATCTGCCTAGTCAGAAAGTATGTGCTACTACATTTCTCCGTAGATAGCTCCCACCAACTTATGGTCCCAAACTGTCTGGGAGCACCATTAAATGTTATAAGTTCTGTTGTCTTTTTGTGTAAGTATGTTATGTGTGTGAGAATGGCATGCACAGGCCAAAGGTATCCTCAGTTATTGTTCCTCGGTTCCTGTCTACTAGACAGGTTCTCTCAGTGGCTTTTAAGCTGCCTGGCCAGTAAGCCCCAGGTATCTGCTTGTCTTGGCCTTCTAGTGCTGAGATTGTAAGAATGTGCTATCATGCCTGTGGTTTAAAAAAATTCTTAAGGTGGAGTCTGGGATAAACTTAGATCCATGTGCTTGCAAGGTAAACACTTCATTGACAGACATTTCCTCACCCCATTGTTTCCTTTCATAATACAGGGGATTCTAAGAAGAAGGCAAATATAACTCAGAATCTTAGAGTATAGGTGAAGTGCCTATTACACTGCCCATAAGGGAATACTTTATTCCATTCTTGGCCCCCATACATCTTTCCAGGACTCTTCTGTGATCTCTTTGCATTCTCCAGTCTAGCAGATACACTGTTTTTAGAAATTTTATTCCTCTCTCTCTCTCTCTCTCTCTGTGTGTGTGTGTGTGTGTGTGTGTGTGACCTATCAAGTTCATTTAGTGTTACTCATATATTCATGGGTGTAGGGCAGATCACTTGAGATTGGATAACCTATTGGGAGAAGGTCCCTGGAGAAAGTTGATCCTCTCTCTTAGCAGCCCTTGACTGCCTGTAGTTCTTCATCTAGGAGTGAGGCCTTGGGACATTTCCTCCATCCTCTTGGCACATCAACTAGTCTGGACGTTATGCATGTCTTTTTAGGCAGCCATATTTTTGAGATTTCATGGTGCAGCATCCCTATCATGTCTAGAAGATACTATCTTGCAGCAGGCATCCTGGCCCTTTGACTCTTACAGTATTCCCTCCCATCTTCTACATTTGTACTGTAAATATCAACTCTGAGGGTAAGCACCTTATGCTCCTCTACGTTTACTTACTCTGCATTTTGATCAGTTCTCTATCTCTATAGTAGCCTCCAACTGCTGCAAAATGAAGCTTCTTTGATGAGGGGTGAGAGCCACACTTATCTGTGGTATAAAGATTAGTGTTTAGAATATAGTTAGAAACCATATTGATTTAGGGAAATGGTAGTTGTTTCTCCTCTAGAGTCTGCGACCTCTCCAGCCAGGGATAATGGGCCAGGTATACAGTATCAAGCATTTCCTCTTATTGAATGGCGTTAAGTCCAATTAGACAGCTGTGGTTATTACCAAGATCCAGGTGCCTCTATTGCACTATTGGAACATTTGTTAGACCAGCCATTGTTGTGGTGCATAGGCTTAACATCTGGGTAGAACTGTTGATTTTTTTTTTTCCCTTGGCAGCCTATGTAGCTCCTTCTGATAATGAGAACCAGTCCTCAGGAGGGAGGCTTCCAGGTCAGATCCGGCTCCCTCCCTCCAAGTCCTGTGTCTGAAGTATGTGATATCTTCATCTATAGGGACTTACCTTCAAGTTCTGAGGGGCAGCCAAAGGCAATGGCAGCGCCCTCTATTGTTTGGAGAGGATCTCTCGGACCTCTGACCCACAACATGAAGTGAGGTTTCCCTTGTCTGGCTCTGGGGTATTTGTTAGGTGCCCTATGGCTCCTAGGGGAGCATTATCACCTTGTGTGGCATAATTCTATTAAAATGTGTATGTGTGTGTGTGTATGTTAAGTGAGCTTATAAAAAACTATGTTCCCAGGTATACTTTTTAAGAATTTTTTTTTTTAATTATTATACAAACTGTTTTCTAATACCTCTCAGGTTGCAGGGGATGTTCTCAGAGTTTCATGGCGCATGCCTCATTTAGTTCTAAACCTCAAGAGGAAGGCATTGTTATGTTGCCTTAAGAGAAGATTGATCACCTTGATGATAGCCCTGACTGGCCTGGAGCTTGATAGGTAGACCAGGCTACCCTTGAACTCCAAGAGATCTGCCTGCCTCAGCCTCTGCAGTGCTGGAATGAAAGGAATATGCCACCACTCCCAGCTTGAAAAAGATTGATTCACAGCCTGACTGGTTCTTGTGACTGTTTTGCTAGGTGTTCCAACCGCAGACAATGAGCAAATGCCAGCTGTTGTCATTTTCAAATACCATACAACATCTCTTCGTAGGTGTGGGCGTTAGGATCGTTTCAAAATAGTCTTTTTATTTATTTATGTATTTATTTTTAATTTGTTTTTTTTGAGACAGGGTCTCTCTGTGTAGTTTTGTGCCTTTCCTGGAACTTACGCTGTAGCCCAGGTTAGCCTCGAACTCACAGAGATCCGCCTGGCTCTGCCTCCCGAGTGCCGGGATTAAAGGCGTGTGCCACCACCACCACCACCTGGCTTTCAAAATAGTCTTCAACATGCAATTTATTTTATTTTATTTTATTTTACAATATAATTTAATTCTACATATCAACCATGGATTCCCTTGTTCTCCCCCCTCCCGCCCTCTCCCCTCTCCCCTAGTGCACCCCCCCATTCCCATCTCCTCCAGGGCAAAGACTCCCCCGAGGATTGAGATCAACCTGGTAGACTCAGTCCAGGCAGGTCCAGTCCCCTCCTCCCAGGCTGAGCCAAGCGTCCCTGCATAAGCCCCAGGTTTCACACAGCCAACTCATGCACTGAGCACAGGAGCCGGTCCCACGCCTGGATGCCTCCCAAACAGATCAAGCCAATCAACTGTCTCACCTATTCAGAGGGCCTGATCCAGTTGGGGGCCCCTCAGCCATTGGTTCATAGTTCATGTGTTTCCATTCGTTTGGCTATTTGTTCCTGTGCTTTATCCAACCTTGGTCTCAACAATTCTCGCTCATATAAACCCTCCTCTTTCGCCAGTTGGACTACCAGAGCTCCACCCAGGGCCTGGCCGTGGATCTCTGCATCCAGTTCCCTCCGTCATTGGATGGGGTTTCTAGCACAACAATTACGGTGTTTGGCCCTCCTATCACCAGAGTTGGTCAGTTCGGGCTGTCTCTCGACCATTGCCAGCAGTCTGTTGTGGGGATATCTTTGTGGATTTCTGTGGGCCTCTCTAGCACTTTGCTTCTTCCTATTCTCATGTGGTCTTCATTTACCATGGTCTCCTATTCCTTGTTCTCCCTCTCTGTTCTTGATCCAGTTGGGATCTCCCACTCCCCCAAGCTCTCTTTCCCTCGACCCTCGCCCTTCATTACCCCCACTCACGTCCAGGCTGTTCATGTAGATCTCATTCCATTTCTCTGTCATTGGGCGATCCCTGTGTCTTTCTTGGGGTCCTGTTTTCCAGGTAGCCTCCCTGGTGTTGTGAATAGCAGTCCAGTCATCCTTGTTCCACATCTAGTATCCTCCTATGAGTGAGTTCAACATGCAGTTTTATCACTAGTCTTTGCATGTCATTATTGACTTAGGTAAATGCCTCATCACATAATTTTGGCTAGAGAGAGAATATTTTACATTTCAGCACATTCAGGTATGGTCAGACTGAGCTGTGAGTGCAGGTCCCAGCTCCCCTCCAGCTCAGGCTGCAGGCTGCAGCCTCCTTTGCCCTCTTTGTCCTCCATTGTGTAAATTGTTATCCCTTTGATCTCTCATGCAAAGCGAGCTCTAGCACCTTTCATTTGCAGCTTTCATCACTAATGGGTTCTTTCTGTGTATGGTTAGGTAACTGGCTATTTGTGTTTGTATATGGTTGGGGTAGTCATCATTCATATCATTAACTCACTGTGTCTCTGGACTGTCCTATGTGCTTAAAATAGTCCCTACAGATGGTCATTTACCCTTTAAAGTCTCTTGCATTTCTTCGTTGATTTAAATTCCTTGCCCTTTTTTATTGTTAACTTAGAGAGCTGTCATCATGCCCTCAAATACAGCTACTCATGTGCTTTCATTCAATCTATATATTTGGAAATTATTATAATTTGGAAATTATATTTCTGCATAACTTGGGAAGTAAGGCACACACATATACACATGATCAATACATTCATGTCAAGGAATTCTTAATAAATGTTAGTTAATGAAATAGATTAAAATATAAGATCTGCAGAGAAGACAAGGGTCTTGCAGTTCAAAGTCTGAAAAACCCATATAAATAAACATTGTGCTTTGGAGTTACAAAGACAGTGCACAATGGCCCCATTGTCCCCAAACCCTCACACAAAACTAGTATTCAGATTCTGAGTGTGCTGGTGTGGTTCAGGTCACTTGTCGCCCATATAGATTTATCAGCCGTTCTGCCAGTAGGTGGCAGAATTGCGCTGTTCCCTCGGAGCTCACCTGTTGCTGCCCCTTTACACCATACTCCCAACAGGCGTCCACTGATCTGGTCTCCAAGTCTGTGATTTTGTCATTTTGAGAATGCTGTGTAAATTGAACAACACAGTATGTGATCCTGTAAGAATGATAAAAAAAACCCCAAAAACCAAAACAAAACAGCCCTGTGTTTAAATTCCGTTTCTAATTTAGTCACTGGGGAATTTAAGTCTAGCCATGGTGTTTATCCAGAGTCCCCCATTCTTTTGGGGAGAGGTGAGGAGCAAGATCTTTTCTTCCTGGCTGTGCCTTGTGCTCCCACACTCCTTCCTTACACATCAGTGTTATCTCTGCCTCCGGGATGCAGAGCACATTCCTTCCGTGTGCCTCTGGCAGGGAGGGTTCTATCCACCTTGGGGAGAAATGAGAGTCCCTCTGCATGCTTCCCGCTGTTTGCAGTCCACTCCGTGCTAATTAGACAGTGACTGCAGCAAGGCAGGCAGACACGGTCCTCCTAACAGGATTATCAGTGTACACAGTAATAAGCCGTGTGGAAAATAGCTTCATCCTTCATTGATCCAGGTGACCTCAAAGGACTTTAATTTCACAGATACCTCATGGGAAGGTAGAGGCCTCGTTGGTTTTCTCCCTCTCTGGCCTCCGTGGATGCCTCTCCAATATGTAGAAGTGTCCTTAGGCCTGGCTGCCTGGGGCTGAGCTCCTCCCACTGTGCCGTGCTCCCACCTCTGCCAAGCACAGCATTGCAGTCGGAAAACAGTCACATAATTCTTCCAGTACATTCACTGTAAAGAGCACTTCTGTGACATTTCAGAAATTGACCTTGACTCTACAGCTTGTTAAAACAATTAGAAAAAAACAAAGTAAGTGGCCTTCCCCCCCCCCCTTCTCCTCTGAACCCTGACAAGTTAAAATAACATTTTGGATATGTATTCAACATTTATTTATTTTATTCTGCATTTCAATAGTAAGAGGAACTGGGAAAAGAAATGGTTTTCCCCTGTTATGAGAGACAGCTGGTGTTTTTGAAAAACATTTTTCAGCCTACAGAAATCAATATGTCAAGTTTGTGAAAGTGGCTTCTGAGCCTCCGAAGTTGGTTATTTCTGAGGTCATTCCCTGCAAAGAGAGTTGCAAAATCCCCCATTGCTCATGTGAGATGTATCCCATGTAAGAACACATCGTGGTTTCCAGGTCATCCCAAAGACCCCGTGTGTTCTCCTTGGAATTCTGAGCTGTACCTCAACCCTGTACCTTCTGCTGTGATTGTGACAGCTGCTGTTGACCTGATGAAGAGGGTTGTGAGCTGCAGTTGAGAGATTGCAAGTGGAAAGGGTATGTGTGCAGCAGCCTGCTGAGGGCCACACCTCTGTCCTTGGGAAGATGCCTGTTGATGCTGGCTGTTTCTTTTTGCAGCCTATTTGTGATTTTTGTTTTCACTACTCAGGGAACAGACAATGGTAGGCATCGAGCTGAGCTCAGCCTTGGGTACACTTGGAGTGAGGATGTGTGTTGTGTGACAGACGTTCCTAGGGAGACACAACACACGTATATCTACTCACCCTAGATAGAGAGCCCACGACAGACCAGAGTAATAGATACCAACAAAGTCCACTTGGTGAACCAATGTGTTTTATTGGGGTTAGTCACAGAAGCAGAAATGACTCAAAGACAGCTGTATCACCAAAGCTCAACTCATAAAAGTAGGGAATTTGGAGCTTAACTCAACCAACAGATTGAAGAGTGTCCTTTCCAGGTGGCTCAGTTGGTCTAAACCTCTTCCAGGCTGGTTTCTTCTTCAGCATATGGTAGTGGTTCTTAACCTATGGGTCTCATTCTCTTTGAGGTCGAATGACGCTTTCACAGGTGACCCCTGAGACCATTGGAAAACACAGATATGTACATTGAGATTCAGAACAGTAGCAACATTGCAGTTATGAAGTAGCAATGAAAATGGTTGGGGGTCACCACAACATGAGGAACTATATTAAAGGGTTGCAGCATCAGGAAGGTTGAGAACCACTGGCAAATGGGCTTGCTGAGAGTCTTCTTTGTACCTTGGCTTGTCCAAGAGTGACTCCTAGTGGTCTTTATTGTTTCCTCTTGGAAGGGGAAGGGGCCTATTGAATCTGCTCAATTTCAGGGACTTCCTGAAGCTGTTTTGAGTTGTGTATTTTCTGACTTAAGGAGCTTTCCTGGAGGATGGAATGTTTCAATCTGAGAGCAAAAGTGACATGGTAGCTATGGCCCAACATAGTTCAAGTTCCCTGTGATCCAGCTTCTTCAGCTCTGCTGCCTGCCCCCGGTTCCTGCCCAGTCTGCTCCAGTCCCTTCCTCGTCTGCCCATCACAGAACTGTGCCTAATTCTCTCCATAGGTGTGGATCAGGCCACACCTCTTGAGCAGTGCTTCCCAGATGGCAGGAGCTCTGATGTCACCAACTGCCTTCTGGTTGAGTGAGCAGCCACCATCTTGAATTTGATGTTGAACTAGAGGGGAAGAGAGAGAAATGGGAGGGTTTTTTTTTTTTTTTCATGGTCTAGGAGTATCATTTCTTCCCACATAGTTTATCAGCCAAGAGGGATCACATGGCCTTAACTAATCTTAAATTGCCTGTATGCAGCCATGATCCCAGTGTGGAAGAGAACAAGAAATGCTTGCTTGGTAACCATTACTAACACACACACACACAGGGCTTCTACTCATGTCCATAGTTCATCTTTATCTGTGAGGCAATGTCCTATGAATATCCTGCTTCAGTTTGGCTGTTGTCCAGGCAACCAGGGCTCTGCAGTGTGTAGTGAGAATCTCTCATCTAACTTCTTGGGGAGCTTCTCTCCGCATCTATCTTGGTACCTCTCCCCACCATCCTGATGTCTCAAGCCTTCCTCACCCGCCACATCTTGTCACTCTCCATGGGAGGCTGACTATTCCTGTGGAATGCTCCTTTAGAACTTGCCTTCATTCTCTGTTGTGTTTGTAGATTGGGTCCCGTCATTATCTCCACAGCCTCTGGTAAGAGCTCAGGTCTGCCCTCCCAGTCCCTCCACGCTCTGTACACACCAGTGGCTGGCAGAAATGTTGAGGATACATTATGGTAAATTACAGCTTATTTACCAATAGGTTGTAATTTTAAAGTTAATAAGCATTTACAGAGTCCCTACTATGGCCCAGCTATTATACTTAGTGCTTTACAAATACCAGTTCATTTCTTTTTCATAGAAGCTCTTGGGGTGTTTACTGTTTCTGTTTCAGTTTCACAGGGAGAAAACTTAGGCAAACAGCCTATCTCATATGACGAGGTGATTAGTCAAGAGCTTTGGCTCAGATGCGTATACTGCTGTAGCCTGTTACAGGCATTGTAAAATAGACAAAAAATGTAGAAAGGTCAGAGGGTAAAGCGGAGTTCCCTTTTCTTCCCGAGTTTGAGTTGGGTTGTTCAGATGTCTCCAAGTGTGTCTCTCCCCTCTATTGATGTGGTTGCTCCCCCTGAATGAGCTGTGTCTTTCCAGAGCATGGAGCAACCTAGTCCCTACTGTGAAGGTAGCCCCCGCAGCACACCCACGACTGTTCACTCTGTACTACCTGCCTGGTTAGTTAAGGCCTGGCTGCTACACTTCTCCTCCCTCTGCTTTACCCCCTTGGCACCCCCAAACCAATGGGGGCACTGACATAACATTAGGGCCTTTTTTTTGGGACACCTGCCTTCTTCCATACCAGCCACCTCCTGCTCATTTCTGAGTCACAAGGCTCAGCCTCAGTGCCCCTTTCCTGTGCTCCACCTAGGCCTCCCGAAGCTTCTGGGTTCTCTCCTCTGTGCACACTCCTCTCTGCGTTCCCTGGCCAGTTTCTGAGCTTGTTTACTATACGCCTATGGTGTCATAGGTGGACTTCCCTTCTGCTGGGGCCTGCTTCCCCAGGGACTAAGTCAAAAGATTTTCCTCTTCCTTTTCTTCATCAGTATCCTGATGGGTTTGCCATAAGCAGGCACTGCAGCTTGCTTGCTTGGTGGCCATGTCATGTGTCAGGTGTTCAGTGTTTATCTTTTGGATGTACCAATCTTCCTAAGGCTGAAGCTGCTGCTGTGCGGGACACTCAGAGTGTT
Source organism: Peromyscus eremicus (assembly GCF_949786415.1). NCBI lineage: Eukaryota > Metazoa > Chordata > Mammalia > Rodentia > Cricetidae > Peromyscus > Peromyscus eremicus. The sequence continues at coordinate 33,667,145 of NC_081436.1, forward strand.
CCGTAGCTACCATCTGTTCTCCTGTGTGAGGGGCTCCTTTTCCCTCCTCTCTGAATAACCACTCATCCTTCCGTTGTCCTGGAACTCTAGCAGCCCTCAAACCAGTGGGGCACGGACACAGCATTGAGGCCTTCTCTTTAGGACATCTGCCCTCTTCTGTACCAGCCAGCTCCTGGTCATCTCTAAATCACAGGGCCATGCTGGATCTTCTGTACTCAGCCCCAACATCCTCTTTCCTGTGGCCAGTCTGGGCTTCCCAGAAGCCCCTGCCTTCTCTCCGCTCTTGTGCATCCTTCTCTCTGTTGCTTGGAACTTGTGCAAGGCCAGGTTCCTGATGCAGACACCGGGTGCTCCACAGCTGCTTCCGTTGGCTCTACAGATGGTACATTCTTTCATTCTTCACCCCACTTTTTCATGTCTCACGGGTCAGCTAGTAGCCCATGCTTCCAGGGTTACCACTCCTCACTGGTAGAAACTCCAGACTCACCACTTAGCCTCTTCTTTTCACTCACTTCCACATCTTCCAGTCTCCTGGTTCTGCTGACCGGGTCTTCCAGCAAGTTCTGGAGTCTTGACCTTTGACACACCCTCCCCCCATCTTTTGTCATCTCCGTGTAGAGTTCACATTGACTTTGAACCAATCACTGTCTTTGTGGTTTTCCTTCTGGATCTAAGAACCTGTGCTTCCTAGACTGTGCAGAACACAGAGGACCTGTGCTTCTTGCTGAAGTTTCTCCCATGTCCCACCATCTAGGCCATTGCTTAGCCTGCCCGGTCTCACCATGTTCTGAGACTGGGCTGTTTGTCTCAGGCCACTCACTTCCTCTTTGCCTCTCTTGCTAATAGTTGTCCCCAGATTATTTCAGTGTTTGCCTCCTGCAGAGTTCTCTCAGCGCCCTTAGCCAGCTATTTTGTCCTTTTCTTGTCTTCCTGAGGAGTAGGGTGCCTGTGGCATAGGCAGTGCTGGTGAGGGTGAGGGTCGGTGGGTACACAGTGTGTGCTTATTATTCAGAGACTTTGCACAAAGTTCACATTCATCCTCGGTGTTGCTCGGAGAAGGAGGGAATTGGACACCTAGAGCTGTGAGCACGTGGGAAGCTTTAGGGGGTTAGACACGGGCCTGGAAGATCAGACTGGGAAGGCTTCCATTTACATACTTCTGGACGTTCCAGAGGTGATGGAGGCCTGAGCTTCCCACACTTGAGTGCAATTCCAGAGACCTAGGTCAGAGGTGGGGGGCGGGTTAGGAAGTGTAGCAGCTGGTTCTACAGTACTGCTGCCTTCTTCAAATGCCCACCTGAGCCAGCTGCTGTGCTAGGTACTATGTGTCTGCTTCCTTCTGCCACTGGATGCCAGGGCAAGGGCCTTCTCTTCCCTCAGGTTAAGAAATGGAGGGTCTGCTAGGCTAGAGAACTTTGCAGAGGCCGGTTGAAGGAAGAATGCATGTGGAAGGGAAGACTTGAGTCTAGGTCTCTGAGACTCCCAGGATCCATCTCTTGCTATGAGGATCACAGCCTCTGGGAGGCAGCGTCCTGCATTGCTGACCTTCATTCTCCTCCCTGGCAGTCCCAGGGTCCCACAAGTTAAAACCTGCCTGTAGGCCTGTTGATATTTTAGCCTGGTAATAGATGTGCCAGCTAGTGAGAAGCAGGGCTGACATTGCATCCCACCTTCCTTGTCTGTTGCTGGTGTCTTGTGGCTCTTTAGGGAGCAGATGATACTTGGGCACCTTTTCAGGGGTCTGGGACACTCACTGAATCTTGCCCCAGAAGACTGTACTAACACTTTTGAAAGGGAGGCTTTGTCAGTATCTCAGAACTAGCTACAGGCTGAGGACTCTGTGAGGTGGAGGCCTGCTGGATCATGCTGGAGGTAGCAGGAGCAGCTCAGTGACCATGTTGCTGTCTGGATTTCAGGGGGCTGCCTGCTCTCTCCCAGTGTGGACAGACCAGGACTAGGGTGGGTGTGATGCTGCTCCTGTCATTAGGCTTTATTGAGCAGAGGTGCAAGTGTATAAACAGGGTTTCAGCACTAGATTATAGACTGAGGACATGGCCACTCCAAAGTATGGGGAAGGGGAAGCTTTTTATTGTAGATATGAAGAAGAGTGCAGCCAGCGGCCTCTGGATGAGTCCAGAGCAGAGGGAGAAAGTGGTAAACTGAACATGGCCAGCAGACTGGAGTAGGCCACGAGAAGAGAGAGGAGAGTGGAGAGCAAGAGAGGAAGAGAAAGAGATTACCAAGAGAGAAGTGGACCAAGAGAGGAGGACAAGAGAGAGTGCACATGGCCCAAATGGCAGGGTTGTGTGGAAATGAGGAGCTGGGGGAAGAGAAGCCAATGAGCTAGAGAAGTTTAGGGTAGGGGGTGGTGTGAGAAGAGCTGAGGAGAACCACAGGTAGTTGGGATACCCAGTGAGCCTGAAGGCCAGCATGCACTTCGTATACTAATAGGTACCACAAATAGCCGTTTGTCCCTTCTGACAGAGATGATGAAGTACCTCCTTTGGTGGAGGGGAACAGGCTCCAGAATTTGGGGGAGTGGAGTTTCCTTTGGAGCTGACTCAAGCAACGGCTGTGCATTGTAAGCCTGGTCTGAAGGACGGCTCGGTGTCGCTGTGGCAATCTCTCAGGGCTGAGTGGTTCTGCAGTGGATGGCCCGGGGCTGGCAACCCTTTAGCAAATGCCTGAGCCTGGCGCTTCCAAGATGGTGAGGGAGTCCACTGTTGCTCATTCAGTGAGCTCTCCCTGCGCACACACTCTCACCTCTGTTTACCCTGAGCTCACGCTGCTGGGTGCCAAGGCAGACTTTGGGGACCAAACTTGAGTTAGACAAACCCAACCCTTGGAGCAGCTGAGTGTCTGGAGAGCAGAACAGGGACACAGACACGTATGTTACAATGGAGGATTGAAACTCAGGTGGAGGGCAGGACCACACCGCTAATGCGACATCTTGGAGGTTTCCTGGAGGAGGAGTTTGTGGGCTGGGAGTGCCTGCCATCGCCAGCATGCTGTGGCAGGAGGGGAGAAAGTGAAAGTGGCCTATAGGCATTTGCTGCTTGATGGTGTGTGCTGAACCCAGAGGTGAAGCAGGACGTGGACACCCTGAGAGGAGGAAGCCTGGGAGGTCCACTCAGTGAGTATGTGATGTGGGGAAGGAGCATGCCACACGGAGGCCCCTGCCCTCCCTGGGCTCATTTTCATTGAAGAAATCTCTCTGTGGAAGCTGTTGGAAGCAGGGCTCACCTGTCCTTCCCTCATCACAGAGAGACAGGGAGGTGTGAGAAAGCCCGAGGGAAGAGGGAAAGAATGATGCATATTCAGCAGGTTAGCAAGAATGATTGCGAGGCTGCAAAGCTTCCTAAACTGCTGTATTAGCAGGGTGGAACAAATTGGTGGCAGAGTCCCAGAATATAATCCCTTATCAGTCGGCTGTTCTGACAACTGTTCTGGGCCTTTCGTTAATGTGGCTGATAATATTTGACTCTCTGGGGCATTCTGAGATTTAATTAGTTCTGGGGCAATTTAGAATAGGCACTTTAGAATACAAGTGCCATGCTAACTATATAAGAATGCGCATAAACTAATGTCTACAAACTGTGATTCCCTGGTCTGGAAAACATGTGACATGCAGACCACTCTGTGACTTGCTGTGGGGAGTTCAAGGATGGAAAGTGTGGGTGCAAATCCTTCCCTCTGTGTGTGGAGAGTTGGGAACAAGGAGCACAGTGGCAGCGGAGGGGTGGCGAGCAAAGAGCTGGAAGACATCTGTGCAAGAGGAACACAGGTAAGAAGTGTTGCAGCTAGCGTCCTTCGGTGTTAGTTACCCCATTGCTGTAACAGAGCATCTTATGGGGAACAGCTCAAGGTGGGGAAGATTGATTTTGCCTTCAGTTTGAAAGGAAGGATATGGTCTGTCGTGGTGTCTTGATGAACTGCCAGCTCACATCTGGGTACATCAGGGTGCTGAGTGATCAGGGATGATGCTCAGCTCCCTCTCTTTCTCTCTTTCTCCCCTTTTTATTTAGTACAGGTCCCAAGCCAGTGAGACAGAAGGCCCACGTTCAGGGTGGGTCTTCTTCCTTAATTAATCCTCTTTGGAAACATACACCATACACACCATACACACACACACACACACACACACACACACACACACACACACGAGAGAGAGAGAGAGAGAGAGAGAGAGAGAGAGAGAGAGAGAGAGAGAGAGAGAGAGAGAGGTGGTGGATTGGTTTCCTGTGTGATTCAATCAAGTGAACAACAAAGAATATGAAGAGTAACTATCACAGCTTCCTTTGGGCAAGAGTAGGGGACACTCAGTAGAGTTGAAAGTGAATGTGTGGATATGCATGCTTACAGGTCAGGAGCTAAGTGGAATGGGAGGGTTTGAACCCCTGTTGTCACCTAGAATTATCAAGTGCCTGCTGTGTGTATATCTGGTAGTTGATGACTACATGGTGTTCACTAAAGAGAGGCCCTTGCCATAATGCTCTCAGAGAACTGGACAGATATTGTACTAACATGGTGGGTAGGGTATGGCAGGAGGTCTGGAAGGATGGTGTGGAGCTGCCCTGCAGCTGAGGATCTAGTTCTGAAGTATGGAGATGGAAGTAATACTTGGAGCTTGAAGAGGTGTGGGGAGCATGGGAGAGGGATGTAGTGTAAATTCGGTTACAGAGGAGCTAGCAAACACTCCGTAGGCACAAGGATCTGGTGTGGGATCCTGAGGTGTCTGATTCAGCAGTGAAAATTGATAGAAGGGACCTGTTTTAGAGATGCTGAGGGAAGGAGATGGGAGGCTGTGTTGTTCTTAGCCTGGGAGCTTGAGTTGACAGGGGCATCGTCTTTGCCAATCTCAGATGCCAGGAATGATAAACAGGTTTGATAGAAAGGATGAGTTAATTTTGGTTGAGGATCAATTTTGGTAGACTGAAAATGTGCAAGAGGATGCTTTCTGTCAGAGCATGGAGCCAGCATGCTGGTACAGGGCTCCAACATCAGTGTTCTTAGCAGCTCAGGATGTGAAAAGATGGTCCAGGTCCTCAGGACCTGAGATCACTAGAGGCATGTAGTAGAAAAGCTTGCCTTTGTGGAGAAGTGGGTGTGTAGTGAAGCTCCAGATGAGGCTGGGATAGAGGAGCCACTAGGTCGTGTTACCCAAATAGGTAAAGGGCTAGGGTTGAGAGATCTCAGGACTCCGTGGGATTATGTGATGGGGTATCACCAGAGGAGACTACTTGGACACAGGTTTAAACCAATAGAAAGTCTTTATTAGCTAGGCCAGCAACTACCATGGGTGTCCCAGATCCCAGTGTAGCCCTGAACCTTTCTTAGCGTGAGCTCTTAAGCACAGAAGCCATGCTCTGGGTTGACATACTTAAGTTAACAAGAACAGTTAGCCAGAAACAGAACTACAGAAGCAAAAAAGCAAGGTTAATACATTTAGAGACTTTCTCAGAACTATGGACTTTGATGGATTAGGCCTTTGTTTTCATTTTGGCAGGTGGTGGTTTTGGCATGCTGAGTTTTTTGGCCTCAGTGGTACTTCCATCATGGAGTCAGTTGTGCTAAGGTCTAGGAGCCTACTAAGGTCTAGGATCTTGTTAAAATTGGGCTTAGAGATGAAGTTACTCAGTGATCAGTTGGCAGCAAGGGAGTGTAGAAATAAATATTCACCCTACTCTTTTTTTTGCCTTTTATATCCTGTTGGTGCTTCCAGTGGCCAGACCCAGTTTGAAACCAGACGGCTCTGGTGTCTGTTGTGTGACCCCTTGGGTCAGCCCTGGGCATGGGAATTGGATAAAGAAGAGTGGAGGGTGGCTCAGAGAGGCCAGTGGGACTGCTGCAGATCCCAGGGTACGTGGGTCCTTTTCTTCATATCTACCCTTAAAGGACATGTCAGGCTTTGCTTCTTTGCAAAGGCTGCCTGTAGTGTTCTGCCAGAACACATCACTGTATGCAGGGGTGTTCGGCCCTGGTGCAGGGGAGGCTGGAGCACAGTGTGCACGCCACCCATGAACATCTGCTTCCCTTTCTAAGGTCTGCTCTCTCCTGTGCAGTGTCATCACTTTTGAAAATGCTTTCGTCTCCAAAGGAAATGAAATAGAGAGAATTATGTTAATTTGCTAGGGTTGAAGAGCGACTTTGCACAGATGTCAAGAAATTAAATGTTACCATTGACAGAATCTTGGGAATACACGAGACTAGGTAGCAGGGTGAGACAGGTACTACCCAATCTCTACCCAATTCCCACTCCCAGAGCTGACCCATAGGGGTCACAGCTTTCACTAACACAAGGCAAATTAAGGCATGATGTGACTCAGTGATTACCCAAATGGGATACCTTGCAAGGCCCTCAGAGGATGCCTGAAACCTACCTCGCATGGTGCTGAACTCTGCCCGTTCCGTACCGATCACAGTTATGATGATGTTTTTTCCTTAACATAGATGGCTATGATAAGGGTTGATTTAGAAATCTGACACAGGAGACCCATGGCCAAACATTGGACTGCACTTGGGGAGGCCTACTGAGGAGAGGGAGGAGGGATTGTAGGAAACAGGGGGGTCAGGAACATGGCAGGAAAACCCACAGAAACCACTAGCCTGGCTCATAGGAACCAACAACCAAGGAGCCTGCATGGGACCGACTTAGGCCCTCTGCATGTATATGACAGTTGTGTAGCTTGGTCTCTATGTGGGACTCCTAGCATGGGAGCAGGGCTGTCCCTGGTGCTTTGACTGGCTCTTGGGAACCTATTCCTCATGCTGGATGGCCTTGCCCAGCCTGAGTCCAAGGGGAGCTGCTTGGTCTTATGGCAGCTTGATATGCTGTGCTTTGCTGAAGCCCATGGGAGGCCTGCCCCTTCTGAGTAAGGAGGAGAGGTGGATTGGGGGCGGGGGAAGGGGAGGAGGGGGGAGGGAGTGGGAGGAGAGGATGGAGAAGAGGCTGAGGTTGGGATATAAGCTAACTAACTAAATAAATAAAGAAAATCTGACACAGGAAGATTAATAACAATCACTACTAATAAACTGATCATGATAATATTATAATAAAAGTGGCTTAAACTTCTGAATTCTTTATTTCTATAATTTTCAGATTGTGTTTGACCATGTATAAGTGGAACTAGACAAGGTGGGGGGAATGACTGAGTTTCAGCACAGACTTGAGCTGGACTTGCAGTGTGGCAGACACTTCCTGAGAACCTCTCCTGTGTGCTTGTTTCCCTGGGAGAGGGCACTGTGAACGTTCTCTAGTGAGTCTCACCGTGACTCATTCTGCAGATGCTGCTTGTAGCTTTAGAGAGTTCTGAATGTCTCCAGCGGAAAGGCAGAACAGGATCTCAGCTGTGATGCCCTTGACATTGTATCTGGTGATCTCTGCCATGCCTTCTCAAAGATGACTTTTACATCCAGTGACATTTCGCCAAGTACCCGGCGCAGCCTATACCAGCAGTTTTGACACCATTATCAGGGCCCTTCAGCAGTGCTCAGAGGATGAAGTTGCAGAGACCAAGGACAGATGTTCGAGGCAGTGATAGGGTGATACTGGAACCCCACCCACTTCATCTACTTTAGTTGGCATGTCTGAATTGATTGATGGCACCGAAATTGCCTGAGGAGGTCACTTTAAAAGGTCCTACTACTGAAAAGCATTTGAAAAGTCACCATCCCAGTGTGCTGACAGACACAGCTGGAGTCACACAATGCTGAAAATATGATATAGGATTTGATGGACAAGGGGACTTTGGCAAAGGACCTTGTTCTTTGAAAGCATGGATTTATAAAAGCCTTGGGGGGAAAGATATATGAAATGATTGGCTTAGAAAGGCGCATGCAGGTGTGTAGGAATAAAGTTGAGTTCTGGTCACAGCTCTTGACAGTGCTCTGCCTGCAGAGACCAAGGCATCAGCACAGCAGTGTGACTTTGTCTCTCCTGTGACATGGAGTACAGGAAAAGGACCAAATGGCAGAGACCATCGTTGCCAGGTGTTTTTTGTGAACCTCACAGCTGCCGATGAGGTTGATACTGCCTGATGCCCCTTCCTGATGCCACAGCTCATCAGTTGGGACCAGCAAAAGGTTGTAGGGGTTGACATCCCCAAGTTGGTCCTAAATCTTAAGGATCTCAGATGTATTTCAGCTATTGATGGGAATCTTGTCTAGAACTTGTTGGAAAAGTAGTTTTAAACATTTAATAGTTTGAAAATGATCCTCCCTTAGGATTAATTGTATATGCAATGTGGTTTTTTTCCTGTCACTATGATAACTGACTTTCTGTCACTTGTGCTAACTGATTGTAAAGAGGAAAAGTTTATTTTGTCATAGTCTCAGGAGTTTTAATCTGGTCATTTGACTCTGCTCTTTTTGGGCCTATCATGAGACAGTACCCTATGTGGCTGGGGGAGGGGAATTTGGTAGAGCAAACTACTTAACTCATGGTGTTGGCAAGCAAAGGGACTCAGAATGGGCTGGGTCTCATCCCGCTGACCTCACTTTTCACTAGACCTCTCTCTCCTCTCAGAGGTCCCTCCTCCTCTGCTGTGCCACAGGCTGGAGACTAAGCTTTTCAGGTGTTGACCTTTCAAAGCACTGCAGCATCCAACAGCATTGTGTAACTACACACGCATCTGCAGCAGAGCACTGGGAGGACCTGGAATTTGATCTGCACCCCACACCCCATCTACCCATGCTGTATTTACTTTTAGAACTTGGTTGTGTTTCTTAAAGGCCATCAGCTTGGGGCTGAAGTGATGGCTTAGCCATTAAGAGCAGTGGCTGTTCTTCCAGAGGACCTTGGTCCTTTTCCCAGCACCTACATGGCGGCCTCACAACCATCTGTAACTCTTGTATTGGGATATCCACTGCCTTCTGCCTTCTGCAGGCATTGCATGCTCGTGGTTCACAGACATACATGCAAGGAAAAACACCCATACTCATAAAAACAAACAAATAAACAAACACCAGCTTGCCATCTCTTCAGCCATTCCTCATCAGGCACTTATCCTATACTGAGAGAGAAGGGTGTCAATCAGCCATTCTCTTTTTTTTTTTTTTTTTTTGGTTTTTCGAGACAGGGTTTCTCCGTGTAGCTTTGCGCCTTTCCTGGAACTCACTTGGTAGACCAGGCTGGCCTCGAACTCACAGAGATCCGCCTAGCTCTGCCTCCCAAGTGCTGGGATTAAAGGTGTGCGCCACCACCGCCCGGCCTAGCCATTCTCTTGAACAAGAGTAATTGTCCCAAATTTCTTGTTGGCACTAGCTAGGGAGCCTGAATTGCAGCTGGGGAGTCCCTCACTCTGCCCCGTGTCTCACCATCTCAGTGAGGGGGGCACCTTTAGCAGTGTCTTTAGTACTAAGTGTTCAATCTTCCTCTGTGCTGGGGAAACAAACACGTGTCTGCTGAACAGAGAATTGCTACTTCATAGCAAGGAACATGGCTGCCCAGCCGGAAGAATTGGCACACCCTAGACAGCCTTCGTGGTATTGCAAATGCCTGGCCCTGGCACTGCATCTGTCACTCTCGGAGCCAGCTGTGCAGTTGAGTACATGGCAGGCTTTTGCCCAGGCTCGAGTGGGCCTGCTCATCTGCATAAAGTGATTAGGAACAAATGGCCTCTTGCTGCTTGTGGAGACTCAGCTGAAGGCACAGAGAGCCAATGCCAGTCTTTCTTCTGGCCAAATTAGCCTTAGGCACAGATGGCCTGGGCCTGTCTGAGTGAACTAGGCTGGGGAGGGGGCTGCTCAGCAGCTGCAGTCTATGACCTGCTCGTAAGCTGGCCAGCTTTCTAGACACAGCAGTGATGGTTGTGGCAATCGCCTCCCAGTGCAGCGATTCTCAGCCAGTGGGTCGTGGCCCCCTTGGGGGGGGGTTACATATCCAATACTTACATTACAGTTCATAACAGCAGTAAAATTACAGTTATGAAGTAGCAACGAAATAATTTCATGGTTGGAGGTCACATGAAGAACTGTATTAAGGGTTGCAGCACTAGGAAGGTTGAGAACCACTGTTCCAGTGCATCCGCTAGGCCCCTCTGTTGTCTCTGGGATGCATTCTGTTAGGTCTTTATTATATAGGCTTTGCTGTTTGACCACGGTCTTGGCCCACCCTGGAACTACCCGTGCAGTTGACTCCTTCCCATGCGCTTTGTCTAACTGTCCCCTTTGCATATTTCAGAGGCAGGAGAGGACAGTGGACAGTCTTACTTTGCAGTCAGACAGACTTACACATGGTGCTTGTCTGATGCATCAGGGAGAGTGTCAGCTTTATCACTTCTTCCTCTGCTGCACCGTGGTTTCCTGATCTTTCTAAGGCATTGGCAGTCGTCCTCAAGGGCAGAGGGGACAGACACATGGCGGGTCCAGTGTGCTTCAGGACTGGAGTCACCCATGGTTGATTCTGAGCTGCCGGAGGATAGGCGACAGATCTGGCTTTTTTTTTCTGGGTCCCTAGTACCCTGTGTAGCACCGGACACCTGGAGAACCCGCCTTGTTATTTGCTTAAGGAATGGATGGATGATTTTCCTCATCTGAGATTTGCAGCCTTTTCTATCTCTCTCCACTTTGTCGACTATCTCTTTCTACTTTGCTGAGTATTGGACACTGTGGAAGTTGCCCTATGGAATGAGCTGAACTCTATCAACCTCACTGAGCTTCTGTTAACTAGGGAGGCAGATGAGAAAGAGATAAACCAATGACAGGACTAGTCTCAGCAGCTTTCCTGACCTACTACTAGTAAGGATGTTGGTGTGAGATGTGTTGCCTACCTCAGAACCCAGAGCACAGCCCACACTTAGAAATGCTCACCTCCACTGCCTGCCAAGGCCTGCACTTAGCTGCCTCCGGTGGATGATGACCTTCTATGGGTGACTGACTTATTTCTTGTGCTCACATCCATATTCAGTCTCCCCCTGCCATGGATGATCCTGACTGGAGACACAGTGTGGTATTTGCCTGCTGACATTCCTCCACTATTAGCAGACCATTGGCTATGCATGCCAGCCCATTGGCAGTGTGCACACAGTAGGACTAAATCCAACAACTATGTGCTGAGAAGGAGAGAACCAAAGAAACAGATCCATTACAGAGCTACTGAATTTTCCAAAGAAAAGGAAGGTACAGCGAATATAGGCATTGGCTGGGAGAGAACGTAGAAAAGTTTCCGAAGTCAATAACTCAGAGGAAGCAGGAGACCATTGAAAACACTCGAATGAAAGGCCTTGAAGCCTATAAGCTGGAGGTGGGAAATGCTGGGCTCTTGAAGAAGCACCTGCAGCATGACTGCCAGCTTAGGTCCAGGAGGTGTTTCAGTGGGAAGAGGCAACTCTGAGAAGCACAGAGATGGGTGAAGTGAGGACTGGGAAATTCATGAACAGCCGGGTCAGGAGATGTACTGGTGATTTTTCTCACTGCTGACAGACGCAGCTAAGGAAGAGAGGTTTGTTTGGGCTCAGTATTTCAGAGCATACAGTACATCATGGCAGGAAAGGCATGGCGTTCTCTCAGGAGTGCTGGGCATGTGAGATTCAGGAAACAGAGAGCTCAGGCTGGAGGCAGAAGCCCATGTCTCTTTCTGGGCAGAAGCAGAGAGCTCAGGCTGGAGTCAAAAGCCCATGTCACCTTCAGGACCTGCCCACAGAGATCTACTTCTGCTAGTTAGGCCACTGTCCTGAAGCTTTCACAGCCTCCCCAAATAGCGCCACTTGCTGGAGACCAGTTGTTCAAACTCATCTTGTATTCCAGCCATGACAAATGGAAAAAGGATTATGTTGTCCAAACGGATAAAGCAGAAAACTACCAAAACAAACAAACAAACAAAAAACAAACCCTGCTATCAAAATGTCTTCTCTTTCTTCTCCCTGTTGGCTTTCCACAAAGAAATACTAAGTGGGGGGAGTGTAAGTAGGTATCCACATAGCCGAGCTAGGTGCAAGGCTGCAAGGAACATATCATGTGGTAGAGAGCTGGGCATCCCTGTACACTTGGGACTGTGTGTCTGGTAACATCCAGCTCTCCATGCCAGCCCCCATGCCAGCCCCCATGTCTTGCTTTTGTCTTACTCTGAATTCTTCACTACTCACTAAGTGCCCCAGGCACTTGCCTTGGAGCACGTGTGCTGACAGTTCTCTGCAGAGCCTTATTAATTCTAGTGTCCTCAAGGGATATACAGTGATCATCTCCAAGAACCGTGTCCCATGATGCTCAGGGTACTGCCTGGCCCATCATGTCCCAAACGATGGGAAAGCCTAGTGTTAGGGTTCTGGAGGCTCTTAGGTAGAGTATGACTACTCCAGACTATTGATCTGCTTCCTCTGAGGCTATACAGAACTGGAGACAGAGGATACTCAGGGGCGCTCATTTGAGATAGTTCTGGGGGAGGTCTCTTAGCTTGTATTCCTTTGGAAGTAGCTGTTGCTGCTGGCAGTTGATCTGGATGTGATCCTAGGAAGCAGGAGTTGGAGCTGGGCTAGTGGGACCTACCAGGACAAGTGTTATAGAACATCATTCTCAGAGCATAATGGCCATTATCTTCTTCATACCAGCTCTGACTTCAGTGTATTCTCAGTTCCTACAAAGGAAGGTGTATTCCTACAGAGGGTGGAGTTGAAAGTATGTAGCTCTGGGACCCTTGGAGTGGAGGCATGGCTGGCAGAGGCGAGACACTGGTTGGCGGTGATCTTTGATGGTTATGGCTCTTGGTCAGACCTCTGCTTTCTGACTGCCACAGTCATATGACCAGCCACCTCACATGCCCATTGCCATGTACAGGAGCTAGCACTGTCACCATACTTTCCCTGTTATGGTAGAGTGTTCCATCTGAACTATTAGCCAAAGCAAAAATCTCCCCACTTTAGCTGCCTGTCAGGGATTTTGCCACAATGATGGGGAGAACAACCAACCCATATGCATACCGACAGCTTGACCACAGAGCAGCCAGAAGAAGGGAGTTGGAGTGGCTGCAGTAGTTAAGATGAGAGGTGGCTTCATTGTGTCTTCTCTACCTAGGTCAACTCAGGTCCCTCCCTTCTTTCTTAATCTGATGTGGCTTCCCAACCTTTACCCACTGCCAGCTACCCACTGCTGGCGCTCATTTCTGCAGTGTATACCCTTGGTGTCTACTGCAGAGCTTGCTGTCATTCATCCTCTGCAGCACGTGGGACCTCCTCATCTCTTACCCTGGCTGACAGTGTGTGCCCTTGTTTTCTTGTGGATTTATGTTGTTAACCAGGATAAGCTTATGGTGAACTCAGATTCTCAGGTCCTCTTTTTTGTTAATGTCAACATATTTATTCTTGGCATATCACCCACATATTGAATTGTATCCCATGGTGAACTCTGTTATAGAGCGAGACATCATTTTACAAGCAAAAAAAAAATCCATTAAATGTTGTTCTACCTTTTTTTATAGCATCTGAAATATCTTGCTGTAGTATTTATGTGCGCATATCACCAATATCTAGGTGACGAAAAGACTTCTGTGACTCAGACAGTTTTAGGCCTTTGGAAATGTTTTTTGTTATGGCTACTAAAAAATAAAACAAGTCAAAAATTGCTGTGAGGTGTCATGCATAGTAGACTTTATACTATGTAGGCTCTTCCAGCAACCTTGGAGACCAGGTCCTGTAGCTTTCAGGGTCTGACAATATTAGTGTGGTGTTGGTCCTTGCCTTAGGACCTTGGAGGGCAGCATGCAATTCTGATTCATGATGCCTCCTATCATCTTTCTCTTTTGTTTCATGTTAATATATTTAATACTAGTACTAATCTATTAAAGACTAACCCAAGGCTGTTTCCTTCAGGTCTGGAGACGATCCAGGAACCAGGCATGCATTGTGTTGGTTTATGGGACACAATGTGAATGCTTGGTTTGATCATTCTGTTTCCTTGGCTTTACCCCAGCCAGCCTGACTTGCTAAGAATTCACTCTCTAGGTTATCTGTTGCACATTTACTGGTGCCTTGTGTTGGGATGGCTGGAGCTGACGTAGATATAGGAAGCACTGATGGTTGGTTTCTGCCTGTCTCCCTGTGTGTTCCCCTCCCCGCCACTGCCTCTGCCTCATTGTTTCTGGGTTTCAATCTCACCTCCCTGACAACCCCTTATATTCCCACACTTTCTAAAACCCACCCTCACACCTTCTGGTCTGTTTGCCTGTGCCACATCCCTTGCCTATCCCCTACACTCATGTGTGGAATCTCTCCCAGTGTTCTCTCCAGACATTGTGAAGACCCTGTCCTCAGGTGGGGCATTTCAGACATGGTGATTCTAATAAAGCTCTCTCTACCCTTCTTCCCTGAGTTTCATCTCACTGGGGCTGCTGTCTAGTTGTTAACTCCTTTGTTCTTCACTGGTGTGTGGAGGCTGTTTTTTCTCCTTAGGCTCATGCCAAGGTTCGACCTGTCATGCCTGCTGTTGTATGTCTGTGACTGATGCATTTGTTCTGCAAGCATCTGAGTGGTTTGGGAGCCCATTGATTTCATTCTCCACAGCATGGCATACATGTAAAGTGTTATGCAAACCCAGCTCTTCCTTGGATTAGACGGCTTCAGTGGCCCCCCATTGCCTTCCAGAGATGCACATGGGAGACAACGGGTCCTATGATGCCCTAAGTGTTTTTCTTGGCTTCCCCATTGTCCTAAGAAAGGCCAGATAGCAACCAGCCTTGAAAAACAACAGCTCCTGTAAAAACCTGGACCTACCATCTTCCTTTGAGCCATCGGAAGATGTGACAGCCACCCCACCTCCCAGGAGCCCCCAGCAGGGCCAGGCCAGGCACAGTCTACATTTCATTTAATGCAGGTTGATTGGGCTCCATGCTCTCTCCTAAGGAGAGTGGAAGTTTCTATAGTGTTCATGGACTTCTGGGACTTACCTCTTACTCAGGAAACCCGTTTTGGTCACCCTCTCCTTTCTCACGAAGTTGTGGACACTGTGATGCTCAGCCAAGTATTTATCCCCTGTCTTTGTCATCCTTTGTTAGACAGGAGCACTTCCATTTTTAATCACACACATTCCTAGACCGTGTAGCTTTTTCCTCATGACTGGTTCTCTATCTTTCCCATCCAGTGGTTCGTTAACCCTCGCCTTTTCACTCAGCCATAGCTAACGTCTCCATAAAGCCTTTCTGACCTCTCGGGTAGCTTCTCCCGTCCTGTTCTTTACTCTTGTTTCATGGGACACAGAGCTGAGACTGCTCTTGATCACACCTGTTGACTCTGTGGGTTCTGGCGTAGAGGGCCCCTGAGGGCTTGGTGTGTTCTTGTCCTGTGTCCATCATGCCTGGCACAGGGAAAGTGTCTGGCCAGTGTCAGTTGATTAGGAGAAGGCCTTTCTTGGACTGTGAATCGCAGGTCATTTTATCTGCAGTGCTGATATCAACAATGCTTCATGCAAATGAGCCCAGGGTCTATGCTGCTTTGTCCAGCAGTGCATTCCTGGTACCCGGGTGTGTCCTGGATACAGTGAGCATGCTTTGCATTGAGTTTGTAAGAGCCAACAATGGTGCAGGAGCTAGCATAATGTCCTGGCAGGCATTGTAGGCCAGGAATAGAGACGAAATGGAGGTGGGCATGAGGATGCAGGGGAGGCATCTCCTTTGCCATCACCTCCAGTGAGAGTCGTATTTCCTCCTCAGCTGGCCTGAAGGGATAGCTTATCCATCTTGATATTTGCTCCCTAGGTAACGAGTCAGACCTTGAGCTAGAAAAGAAGTACAAAGAAGATGATCGAGAAAAGGCTGCAAAAAGACCACGGGCTCAGAAAACAGAGAAAGTCCAGAAGATCTCAGGAAAGGAGGCAGGGCAGCTTTCTGGAGCCAAGAAACCCATCATCAGCGTGGTCTTAACTGCTCATGAAGCCATTCCAGGTGACTGCTGACAGGCTGGAAATGATACAGTGAGAGCCTGGAGCTCAGCTGCCCTTGGAGCAGCCTGAGGAAGGAGGGCTGGGTCAGAGCCTATGTGTTAGGTGTCCTAGTGGAGCGTCATTTAGTCACCTATACGTACAGTGATCCCAGACCTCATTATCCCCGGGGGCTGTCATGCCTGTCTCCTCAGCCAACTCTTCTGTGCCTCTCCCCAGCCCCTCAGCTGGTGGTGTCCCTGTCATATTGCAGTGACTGCCTCCTTGATGGGAGCTGCCTGCTCAGTCCACACAAGTGCAACAGCTGCTCAGCTGGCCCAGGCAGACACTGCCTAGCTCCTTCACATTTTGATGGTATTCACTAAATATTTTTCAGTACTAGATGTTTCTATTTATTTTTCCTTTTCCTTGAACATAGCTGGTAGATAATGCTATATTTTCTTTTTTAAAAGGTCACTTGTAGGAAAGACTATTTTAGACAAAAAACAGTGCCTTGGAGTTTCTATTTCTGTGATAAGATAACATGGACAAAAGCGCTTGGGAAAGAAAGGATTTATTTCAGCTTGCTGCTCTCAGGTGGCACTCCATTTCAGAGGGAAGTCAGGGCAGGAACTCTAGGCAGACACCTGGAGTCAGGAACTGAAGCAGAAGCCATGGAGCAGTGCTGCTTACTGGCTTGCTCACTCATGGCTTGCTCAGTCTGCTTACTTACGTACTTTCTTTTTGTTTTTTGTTTTTTTTTTGTTTTTGAGACAGTCTTTCCCTATATGGCCTTGGTTGTCCTGGAACTCAATCTGAGGACCAGGCTATCCTGGAACTCAGAGATTCACCTGCCTCTGCCTCTGTCTCTTGAGTGCTGGAATTAAAGGCATATGCTACCACGTCCGGCTCAGTCTGCTTTCTTACACAAACCTGCCCAGTGTTGGCGCTGTTCACAATGAATCAGGCTGTCCCACTTCAATCCCTGGTCAAGAAAGTTCTCCAGAGTTTGCTTACAGGCCACTGTGATGGAAGCGTTTTCTCAGTTGAGGTTCCCTCTTCCCAGATGACTCCAGCTTGTGTCAAGTTGATGTAAAAACTAGCCAGCACAAGCAGTTTGTGATCGATTTCACACTATCATAAAAGTTGACATAAAAACTAGCCAGCACAAACAGTTTGTGATAGATCCAAGGCTATCAGAATGTTTTAAATTTTTTATGCATTGGGGGTATTAGCTCAGATACAGTGAGGACAGTGTCATGGTTTTCAGAAGAGCTGCTCCCTTTAAGCAGCTATTTTAGGGCTGATAGTAGCCACTCAAATTCAAAACTCTGAACACCTTTTCTCCTTTATACTTGACTACAAAGTAAGGTGTTCAGGAGAGAAAAGGCCATATAAAATTAGGCTACTTGAACTTTCTGGAAAGTCACCCCACCTGCCCTACTCAACTTTACAGAAATATTATTGTGGATATGGAAAATCCCAGAGGACAGTTTCCTGTTCTCAGTGGTTGCTTAGAGAAAATTTCCACAATTTTTCTTAAAAAAATTGTGGTAGTATTTTGAGATTCTAAGAGGGTAAAAGCATGATCAATTTCCTTTGGGGTTTTAGAAACACAAGTGGTTAAAGAGGAATCTTTTACACACTTGCTCTTGACCACCACTCCACTTACACACTGACAATTCAAATTTACACATATATACATTCACATTCATGCATTCACACTCATACACTCACATGCACACACACACTAATATACACTCCCACACACTCCCTCCAACTCCCACATCTACTCATCCTCACACATATGCATGCACCTTCACACACTTATGACCTACTCACACAGACTCATGCACAAACACACATACACACTCACACACACAATCACTTTCGCACACATAAACTCATATTCATACACACATACACATACACTCATGTCCACACACATACCAAAACATACATGTTCACATACCTACACATATGCACCTAGACATTCACCCCCACAAAGTGTCCCTGCTTTGTATGGTCTTGGGTCAGTCTATGACAGAATAAAGCAAAGGTGACCCTGGGGTTCTTCTCTTTGTACCTTCAATTTCTGTTCATAGGAAGAGAATCAGAGATATTAGGGTGCTCACATTCCCGTTTTGTTGACTGCTCTGCTACCCTATGCTTCCTTGATGTAGCTTTCTACTTGCTTTAAGTTTAACAGCTGTGGCTTTGTAGAAATGCTTGCAAGTGATAGGTGTATATTTGCCTGTTTCATAATTAGATCAAGTAAAACTGAACTTCAAGAAGACATTTGGGCACACTACTAGAAAAACTGCATCTACACACACACACACACACACACACACACACACACACACAATTAAATGTGTTATCTGAATAAGAGAACCAGTGTGTTGCATGGAAGTCCTGCAGTAAAGTGCCCCCAGGACCTGCTGACTCTGCTGGACAGGGTCAGGGCTATTGCTAGCACCTCTCAGTAAGTAGTGTACTGTGTATCAATCTCAGGTGCTACCAAGATTATTCCAGTGGAGGCTGGCCCCCCTGAAACAGGAGCAGCCCCTCCCGAGACCACTGCAGCAGACCTGGTGCCACGGAGAGGGTACCAAGAATATGCCATTCAGCAGACCCCGTATGAGCAGCCCATGAAGTCAAGCAGGTGAGTTGTTCCATGGGCTTAAACCAGAGGTGGGCTGCAGTAATGTTCACAAAGAGCAGGGAAGATCTGTACATTTGCTGGTCTGGATTCTGTTCATGGCCACATCTGTAAAGGGTCTTAACTCATTAGCTTAGCGGAAGAGTCCACCCCTCCATTATGCCCTAGTATAGTTAGTTCTTCCTGAGACCAAGGCAGACCAGTGTGCCCTAGGAACTGAGCATTCACTTGTCTTCACAGGGCACGCATGTTATCTAGTCAAATGTGTCATTAAACGATAAAAAGAGGTGCAAACAGGGCCTGGTTTGCACATCCTGTGATAGTCTCTCTTTCAGTAGGGACATAGGCGCACTGTAAAAACTGAAACAACCCTTATGGCGAGAGCTACGGTAACCCATAGTTCCTTCTGGATTTCACTTCCCTGGCTAGTTCACTGCATATACTTGTTGTTTTTCATGGTATACTAATATATATACATATATATATATATATATACATATACATACATACATATGTATATATATGTATATATACATATACATATATGTGTGTATATATATTGTTTTGTTTTTTTCAAATACAAAATACTTAATGTACTATTATTTTTTTTTAGATTTAAAAAATTTACCGCACCTTGAAAAATCTTTCAATTTTAGTACATATAAAAATAATTTGTCTTCTTAAGTGTTTCTATTATAATTTAAACAGCTTAAAAAAAAAAGAAACCACTTATGTAGCCTAAGCTGGTCTTAAACCCACAGTTTTCTTGTCTTGGCCTCTTGTGTGTGAGGACTACAGGCATGTGCTACCACAGCCAAGTCAAATCAGCACATTCTTTCTGTGATAGCAGTGCAGTGATTCACACTCTGGGATGTCCACCTTCCCAGGCTTCTTCAGGACTTTCTGAAATATAAATTGCCCCAAGTGAAATTGCTGCATCATGGAGTGAGTACTTAGAACTCTAATGGGCATCCAAAACTGGCCCTCCTCCCAGGGCTTGGGGTAGTCATTGCTTTCTAGATGTGTGTTAGCTGGATATGGCCCTGTTGAAGTCAATGGACAAACATATAAGCAGGGTCTGAACACCAAGTGTTTGTCTGTGTGAGACCCTTCAAGGATATTGCTGCCCTTAACTGTCATGTAAACATGGGCATTGAAGGTGTTCGTTCCTTCAGCCAGACTGTCCCCTTGTTTCTTTCAGGTAGCTTCCCAGAGGTAGACTCACTGTAGTAGGGTGTCTGACCTCTGGATATTCTTTGGCAGTACCTCCCTCACCAAATAGGAAACACTGGCAGTACGATGCCTCAGAAAGCATTCTATACCCATCACAGCTCTGTGCACTAGTTCACAGTCATCATTTGTGGCTCAAGCTTAAAGTCAAATGGAGCCTGCTCAGCATCAGCACCAGACTTAGTATCTTCTCCAAAAGCAGGCCACTCAGAGCTCTGCTAGATACTTGTCTGATAATAATATAAAAACAAAGAACAAAAGATTCTCTTAAGACCATTTAGGTCTCTCAACAGAGGAGGAAATGCTGAGATTTGCTTATTTAATTAATGTTATGAATCCAGGCCTTCTTTCTTCAGTGTTCTTTATAAAATGTATCACCTTCTGGATGTCTTTGTCATTTGGGAAAGATCCAAATGGCTTCCCTTAAAGAAGCCGTGGGCTTAGCATGCAGGCGTACTAGTAGCTTTCCCATCTGAATATTTTAATTTCACCGTGAGTTGTACTCTCTAGTATTTATGGACTGCCGTCCACTTAAGTGCTTTAAATTGAAAGAGACAGTTGTATGAACTGTCTCATCAACACAGACCTTGTATCTGTGGTAGGCACAGTTTAATGGTGCTAATTAATACCATGGCATGGTTATTAGCGCACCATAAATCCTTCTTGGCTTGCCTAGCTATACCTCCCAGAGGTGCATTCTCTCCTGCTTCCTTGATCTCCCTCACTGTTCCTGTTCCAGCTGTGTGGTCACATGCTTCAGGGCCTGCCACTCTGGTAGCAGAGGAAGCCCCTCTCTAAGAGCCTTCTCCAAGTGCACAGTTGAACTGGGAGGGGCTTCTGTGTGCAACAGGGGTTTCCTTCAGCAAAGAGGCTGAGGAAGGGTGAGCGTACTCCAGAGGCCATGGGCTCCTGGGCTCAAGTCACTAAGCAATTGTTTATGTTGAGCAGATGCTTAGTTTTCTTACGTGTGAAATGGGTTGATGAGAGAGGGGATTAAATAGTCAGCACACGGTTGGTTGTAAGGACCGCCTGATAACTAGTCAGAACTGCTGCTATTTCATTCAGTGCAGCCTTGCCACATTGGAAGAGGCTCCAGGAGGCAGATCATGCTTTTATTCCCCACCATGTGCAAAATCTGACACATGCCCCTGACATGCTGCCTGGTTTAATCAATGGAAACTGTTTATGCAATGGCGTGTGAAGTTAAGGGAGATAGTAGTGCTGTTTTCCCGATCTGAGCTCTAACCCACTGATAGTGGAGGCAGACAGTTGGTAGTTAGTCCTCAGCTGTGTCTAAGAGCTTCAGGAGAGAGGAGTGTGGTTCATATCAGCTGTGAGCTTGCCCAGAAACCTGCTTCTCCTACCTGAGACCTGGATCACCACTGGCTGGGCTTGAACATGCTGCTCTAGCTAGCTCTTGCTCACCACAGGCAGGCATACCCCTGCTGTCTAGCAAACTGTAGGTCTTGTTCCAAACTCATTACCATCCATCTGTGTTCTCCCTTTCTGGGAAGAAGTGGGGGCATGGGTAAAGACAAGGGTCAGTCTTTCTCTCTGGAGCACCCTGCCAGCTTGCAAAGAGGACAAGAGCCGCCATGACAGTTAGTGGAATGAATAGGCAGGTGTGGATAATCAAATTTGTCAAATAAGCTCACTAGGTCTAGTCTCATGGAGACTGAATTTGCTTCTGTTCAGGCATCCCAGAACAAACAAAGCTTCGGAGCATGCATGGGTGACCATGTTTGTGTGAATCACACCCCCTGTTCCTGTTTCCTTCTCTTGCCACCACCTTTTCTGTTCAGGAAGCTTTGACCCAGATGTTACCATAGCTGGTGTTCCCCAGCAGCCTTTGTTCAGTTAGAGGTGTCTTTCTCTGCTCTTCACACACTCCTTTCGATGACTACCATGCTGCTGTGGGACACTGCAGGACTCCCTTCTCTCCCGCTAGAGTTGGTGCTCCCCGAAGACCAGCCCCCTCTTCTGTCATTGTCCTTGCCTATCCTGTTCTTCCCCCTAAGTCTTATTTGTTGAACAAATAATTGTTCCACCTTTGCCCACTCCCCTGTAGCTGACTCCGCAGCCTTTGGTAGGTGGTTCTTTGGAACGTTTCCAGGTCTCCAGAAGTTAATGGTGCTATTTATTATCCCTCTCTAGGTTAGGTCCCACCCAGCTGAAGATCTTCACGTGTGAGTACTGCAACAAGGTCTTTAAGTTCAAGCACTCGCTGCAGGCCCACCTGAGGATCCACACCAACGAGAAGCCATACCAGTGCTCCCAGTGCAGCTACGCCAGCGCCATCAAGGCCAACCTCAACGTGCACCTGCGAAAGCACACGGGTGAGAAGTTCGCCTGCGACTACTGCTCCTTCACCTGCCTCAGCAAGGGCCACCTCAAGGTGCACATTGAGCGGGTGCACAAGAAGATCAAACAGCACTGCCGCTTCTGCAAGAAGAAGTACTCGGACGTCAAGAACCTCATCAAGCACATCCGGGACATGCATGACCCTCAGGACAAGAAGGTCAAGGAGGCCTTGGATGAGCTCCGCCTGATGACGAGGGAGGGCAAGCGGCAGCTGCTCTATGACTGCCACATCTGTGAGCGCAAGTTCAAGAACGAGCTAGACCGGGACCGCCACATGCTGGTCCATGGCGACAAGTGGCCCTTTGCTTGTGAGCTCTGTGGCCACGGGGCCACTAAGTACCAGGCCTTGGAGCTGCATGTCAGAAAGCACCCCTTTGTGTATGTCTGTGCTATATGTCTCAAGAAGTTTGTCAGCTCCATCAGGCTGCGCTCCCATATCCGAGAGGTGCATGGGACAGCCCAGGAGACCTTGGTCTTTACCAGCTCCATCAACCAGAGCTTCTGCCTCCTGGAGCCTGGTGGGGACATCCAGCAAGAAGCCCTGGGGGACCAGCTGCAGCTGGCAGCTGAGGAATTTGTGTGCCCGGAAATAGATGTGCACAAGGAGGAGACTTGTCCTGGGGAAGCTCAGCCTGAGGCAGGGCCGAGGGAGCTGGAGGCCCCTGGAGAAGCAACTTCCCCGGCTGTGCCCTTGACCACCTCCAAGACTGAAAGTGCTTCCCTATCCCCCAGCAAACTAGGAACCACTGTGGTTTCCTCTGACCTCAACCCTCTTGGAGTGGTTTCCGATGATTTTTTACTGAAAAATGATACCTCCTCTGCTGAGGCTCATGCTGCCGAGACAACCTTGGATGCACAGCATGGAGGCTCAGCCCAGACTCAGGGTGAAGAAGTCACACTGCTGCTGGCCAAGGCCAAAAGTGCCGAACCAGACCCAGAGACCCAGAGTGACCAGGGCCCTCCAGGGGGAGGGCAGAATTCGGTCACTCTGCCAGCCAGTGAATCTGACTCCAACAGGTGTCTCAGGTCAAACCCAGCGGAGGCCTCAGACCTCCTTCCTACAGTGGCTGATGGAGGGGACCTTGGAATGTGCCAGCCTGACTCTTGCAAACCCTCCTCTGAGCACCACCCTGGCAGCACAGCGTTCATGAAGGTCCTAGACAGTCTCCAGAAGAAGCAGATGAACATCAGTCTATGCGAGAGGATCCGGAAGGTCTATGGAGAACTGGAATGTGAATACTGTGGTAAGGAAGGCTGTGGCGGTCACATGTGCCTTGGAGTGGAGCTGTCCTTCCGAGCAGCCCTGCCCATTCATGTCATTCTGTCATCACCTTGGGTTCCATTGGAGCTAATGTCTGTTTGCAAAGAACACCTCCTAAATGAGCCACCCTCCTCCGGGATAGACAGGAGCAGTGAGCCCTTGTCCTAAGTCACACTTGGAGCCTCCCCAGCATAGCTGACCATGTTGGGGGTCATGTTGAGGGTTGCTCACAGCCTCACCCATCTCCTGACCAAGAAGAATCATTCTTCTGGTTTTCAGTGGGGGCTCCAATTGGCTAGAGAGGGTAGGAGACCGGCTGCAGCTCTGTGACAACCACTGTTGTCACATTAGAGGGGCATTTGTTGTAAACATCAACGGCATCTAGGAAGCATTTGGATTTAAGAAGTGACATGTTAATCCAAGGTGCCATTAACGTGCACGATGGGCATGTCTGGTTCTGTGGTGGTTGATCACACAGTGATGCAAGTAGCTCCCTTCTAGCTGGTGTTGAAAGCTTGGCTCTGGGAGCTCCCAGACAGCAGGTAGTCCAGGAAGCAGGTAGTCTAGAGCCTGTCTCATAGCCCAGAGTGTCAGGAGGACTCGGAGGCTCTTGGATTGGTACATTGGCAGGGTGATGTGTGACATAATTGGCTCGCAATAAACATCTCCTTTCTCTTTTCCTAGCCCTAACACCATGTGCAAGGTAGTGGTATCTTAATACTTGAAAACTGCCATTTTTGGAAAGTGATTTCCCGACAGAAGTGTGGTGGAAAGTGTGAAGGGCGTACCAGATAAAGGAGATAAATATGGCAGTTAAAAAAATGATGATAATTAAAAAAAAATCAAATTCAGTCTAAAAGAAACTTCCTTGTTCTCATGTGACAATATTTTTTTAGGCAAACTTTTTTGGTACCAAGTGCATTTTGACATGCATGTCCGCACCCACACCCGGGAACACCTGTATTATTGCTCTCAGTGTCACTATTCCTCCATCACCAAAAACTGCCTTAAACGCCATGTCATTCAGAAACACAGCAACATCTTGCTGAAGTGCCCCACTGACGGCTGTGACTACTCGACTCCAGATAAATATAAGCTACAGGCCCATCTTAAAGTTCACACAGAGCTGGTAAGTAGCAAGCCCAAACGGCAGCCCCCACCTCCTCCCCGGGTGCGGGTGCCCAGTGCTCTTTCCCATTTATGCAGAGAGAGAGAGAGAGGTATCCCTACTGCAGGTGTGTGAACACCCTGCCCCCTCCAAGCGCAGAGGGGCCCTTCTCCTGCCTCTTGATGCCTCACAGAGCTTCCACCCTCAGCCCCTTTCACAGTGAGTCTCTGACTAGACTGAACAGATTGCATTCTCTGCAAATTTTTTTAGCATTTGAGAAAGTTTACAGAGGAAAGATCTGCAGAGCAGAAACGAAGCGGAGGTTTCATAAATGACATTTTAAGGAATTATTAATAACGGGAATAATAATAGCTGCCTGTAAGTGTTGTTGGGGGATTAAGTTGGATGATTGGATTGGATTAGGTAATTATTACCAGGAACAGTGTTCAGTAGGCAGTGCAAGTGTGGTGAATGTTAATGACCACTGTTGTCACATTAGCGGGGCGTTTGTTGTAACATCAACGGCATCTAGGAAGCATTTGGATTTAAGAAGTGACATGTTAATCCAAGGTGCCATTAACGTGCACGATGGGCATGTCTGGTTCTGTGGTGGTTGATCACACAGTGATGCAATGAGCGAATGTTTGTTTTTGCAAGATCTAGTCTGATGGGAAGAGGCTGACACTCCTGAGAATGATTTAAGACTTCTTAACATAAAAAAGAAGCCACACCTGGGGCCCATGGGGCTCTGTTTGTGCTAAAGACAGCACAAAAGGAGATTGAACATAAAAGGAGATTTCAGAAATTGGATGTGTTGCTCTACTTTTCTGGTCTAAGAATCACGAAGGTGCAGTCGGGGTGCTTTGGAGGTATGAGATCAGAGCATGTTGGCGTAGACTCCAGCACCAGCTCCCACACTCCCACAGGCTCTGGGGCATCAGAAAATTTACTTGTCATTTCTGAAACCTGACAACTTTTATATAAAATATACTCTTAAAAGTCTGTCTTGGTCACTGTTCTATTGCTGTGAAGGAAACCAGGACCAATGCAACTCTTAGAAGAGAAAGCATTTAACCGAGGGCTGGCTTACAGTTTCACAGGCTTAATTCATTATCATCATGCAGGGAGCATGAGGGCATATAGGCAGACACTGGAGCAGCAGCTGAGAACTACATTCTGATCTGTAGGCAGAGAGAAGGACTCTAAGCTTGGCATGGGCTTCTAAAACCTCACAGCCTGCCCCCAGTGACACACTTCCTCCAACAAGGCCACACCTCCTAATCCTTTCAAATAGTGCCACTCACTGGTGTCCCAGCAGTCAAATCTATGAGCCTATAGGGGCCATTCTTATTCAAACTACCACAAAGTCCATTATGTATATACACATATATGCACACTCATGTACAGTGATATATATAAGCATGTATGCATACATATGTACATAGACATACCTGCATGCACACACACACACACACACACACACACACACACACACACACACACACACACACACATCTGTGTATATTTTGTGTGTTTTTATTCTGTTGTTATTGCAATGTTAAAATATAATGGCCCTGAAACTGAGCCTGGTAAGTAGTTGAGCATAAGTGCCAACTGTACTGGCTTCCTGTCATATTTTCTTTCTTGTTCTCTCCTCTCTCTCTTACTCATGTTGCAGGCTTGCTTTTGTTCTTGATCTTGCTCTTCCCTTCTCCTCCTTCCCCATTTTCTCCCTCCCTCCTCTTTCTCCCTCCCTCTCTCTCTCCCTCTCTCCCTCCCTCCCTCCCTCCCTTACCCTCCCTCTCTCCCTCCCTCCCTCCCTCCCTCCCTCCCTTCCCCTCACTCCCTCTCTTTCTCCAGTGGGGCACGGAGGCATGTGATTGGTAAACTTTTCTGTCCTTACTGTCCGGTTGGCACTGAGGCTGAGGGAATGAGTCCAGTGTTCGAATAGGCTCTTGTTAGGAGTAGCCTTGGCGTGTAGTGCTGGAGCCTAGGAAAGCAGAAGTCTGGACTGAACCCTTGCCCTGTTTACCATGTTTGGCATGAGTAATGGAACTACTGCATGGCTCAGTTTACTCGTGCAGGTGAAGAGGAGGTGAAGGAGTACATGTGAGTGTCGACAGTAGTGCCTGCCTGGTGAACTACTATTAGTGCCACTGATCTTACTGTTTTGAAGCTAGCTGCTCTGGACTGAGTTTTCAAACCCAGTTGAAATGGGTGACAGGAATTAAGCCACTATTCACAGAAACATTGACTGTATAGCCTACACTGCCTCTTGTTCCATGTTCAGAATTTATCTGTTGCTTGTGAATGTCCTGGGCCTGCTGGTCTAGCCTGGTTATTTTCTTCCTCAAATGCTGATTCTCAGTCTTTTGACCACATACTGAGTGCTGGGATCATTGGGAGCATCAGGAATATGCCTCTGATGTCTTTGGTATTGACTTTGTGTACCTCAGTTCTTGTATATAAATGGTTATTGTAGATGCCATCCTCTGAGCAAAACCGTCAAGACTTTCCTGAGAACAGCAGTGGACCACCAGGATCAGTGTCGTTGACTGTTGATGGTCTGTCATAGAAAGGGGAATGGAGAGGGTCATTGGACGCTCACCTGATCCTATTCACTCTTTCTTGTACCCCACAGCTAGCTGTGTATAATTCTACCCTAATTGCATGTGGCTTTGGGATCTCTGGGATGCTAGAGTGTGTAGATTGTGGGAGTGTTCACTGAAATGCTTGGAACTCCATCTGCTTAGTACTTGTCATTAGTTCTGGGGTGAGACTTTGTGTGTGTGTGTGTGTGTGTGTGTGTGTGTGTGTGTGTGTGTGTGTGTGTGTCTTTGGAGTTACCCAGACTCCAGTAAGTAACTTCTGATCTGTGTTCTATAAATAAGCTCAATAAACTCATTGATTCCCCAGGTTAGCCTTTGATGGAAGCACACTTTGGTTTGCTATTGGAGCCCTGTAAGGAGTGGGTAAGCATCTGACTGCTTCTCCCCAGGGAATGTGCACACAGCACTGGCATTTCACCCTTCTACTTTTGGGGTGATGAGTATGGTTGTGACTTCCTTCAGAGTGCTCATCTCACCTTTAGTAACATGTAGAAGTTCTAGGGAGGTCAACCTTGGGGCAGAAAGCTGCTGGTTTGATCTTGTAGCCACTTCTTGGGTTTTTAACTTAATTCCCATGTCACCCCTAGGAGTTAGGAATCATTTCCTCTACCACACAGCATCTGGTGTCTCTGTCTCTATCATGCAATAACTTGGTCTGTGGTTATGCCACGAATGAGGGAAGATAGAATTCATTCCATGGCCTTATCACTGTCCCATTCTATTCATTTGGTGGTAGCAGGTCATTAGTCTTCGACATGCTTTTCTTGGTGAGTCTCTTGGATATTTGTACATCTTCTGAAGGAATGTGGCAGAGGTGGACTTTGGCCCAGGTAGGCAGAGACTATGTGGTAGATATTCCTGTGTTGCTAAGTGGCAGCCATTCCTAAAGCTGCACAAGTTAATGTCTGCACATTGTTGCTAGAGAAGTACAGTAATCTGATGCAAGGAATATGGCTCAGTTAACCTCACAAGAGATACTGTCCTGCTTCTCATCAGTACTCACATTTTCTTAGAAGTTCTTAGTGTTTCATTTCTACCTTTGCCCTTGTTGGTATTTATACATCTTCCCACCTTCCCACTAAGATATATATAGATATATATAGATATGTATTTATCTATATATATCTATCTATATATATATATCTTAGTGTATTTATCTATATGTATTTATCTATATATATCTATATATCTCTCTCTCTATATATATATTTAAACTGGGTCTCAGTCTATAGGCCAGGTCAGCTTCAGACTCATACTACTCCTCTTGCCTTAGCCTCCTAGTTTACAGGTTGGAGTTACCTTGCCCAGCTCAGTTGAGATACTCTTAAAGGTACCTAATTTGTTGCTGTTTCTAAAGCAGGAAGCTTTTATGCCAGACACTTTAGATACAAGTAAGGCTGTTCTTGTCTGCAAGGTGTACTCTGCTTTGTGTGGGATAAATAGATAACAATGAGAGGAGAAGGCTAGCAGGTCCTCAAACTGCTTCCCCATATGCTCTGAGGGGATGTGGAGTATGATTGTGAGGTTGAGGATATTTGGGTTAAGAAAGAGGGTGAGGAGGGAGGGAATGGTCAGCCGAACCTTGACTTTGATTTCATGCCATGAAGTTGATCCACTGGACACTTGTTCCTGAAGTGAAGGACTGTATGCCATTGCAGTGAAGAGCACTTCTGTGAAAACTCCCAGCTTTTGAATCTGGGTGACATTTGTCATTTGACCTTGCTGTAACTTATTTCTGTCATGCAGCTGAGGAGACCACACAGGGACAAGTCCTGTTCCCTTCATGTAGATGCTGTTGACCTGATAATGAAGGTGTTAGCTCTAAAATATTCCACATCTGCAAGGAAGGTTGTTGTTTTTTAAGCTCTGTATTGATTTGTGATGTGCATATAGTATAATTTGTTCTTTTAAAATGTGAGGTTCAGTGGAATTTAGTGCATACACAGAGTTATGCAGCTGTTGGCAACTTTAGAGCATTTCTGTTATCCCATAGGAAGGCATTCCTGTTTGCGGTCATCATTCACTTCCTTGTCCCTGGACACTGTATGTCCAGCGTTTTGCCTCTCCTGAACCTTTTACATAAAAAGAACATAAAATGTGTGTGCTATAAATAAAGTTTTTTGATGACTAGTATCTTTTTTTTTTCATCTATGTGATAGCAGGCTTCATGCTTGGCTCCTTTTTAGAGTTGGGCAATACTCCTTTGTATGGAGTTTGCTCACTCTCCTTGAATCGATGAGCATTTGAAGTACATTTTTAGCGGTAATCACCTCAGGATATAGCTTCCAGCTGTACTGTCTTTACATTCATAGGATTTGAGCTAATTCTTGGTGAAATCAGTTCAGTAACTCATGCATGTTAACTTTTGGAGTTTAAATGTTAATCTTCCCTTCAAAAAGTTTGTAAAACTGTAAAGCATCTAAGGAGAAGCTGCTTATTCTCCATTGCCAAACCTCCCATCCGTGTTTAGTGTGTTATCCTCACCAGCCACCTGCCTTCACTAGTGTAACATACTCCCATCATCATGGCCAAGGAAGAGATAGCACTGGGGATGTGGCACCGAGGACAGAGTCCAGCGCTCTACCTCATTCTGACTGCATGTCTTTCAGAGAGTATGGTGGGCAGCCTTTCTCTAGCTGCTGCTGAGATCCAGGGAGATTGCACAAACTTGCCTATGATGTAAAAGCATCTCGTCATGTTACTGTGGTCCAGCTGAGGACCTAGGTCACATCAGCATCTGGCTGGGACAGAGGGTGATACTGTTCTCACTAGGAAACCATGAGAACAAGTGTGAGCCCTGGTCTCTTCTGGGCTTGCTTTCCTTACCCGTGCACTTGAAGAGGGCCTTGGGTATGTTATAATGCTGGCTGAGGTTTCACTTTTGTTTTTACCATTCCTGCTTTGAACACAGATTCCCATGCACAACCAAAGTTAAAATACCATCCTACACCTCCATATCAGCCTACATATCCTGACATAGTCTGGTTGTATTAGGATTTAGAGAAAATCTGGCGAATTGTCAGTTTTTGTGACCCTGACGCTATTTCACATCTAAGAATACATAAAAGAGTGATGGCTAGTGTAGTTTCTTCCCACTGCCTCTTCCTTTTCATTACTAAGCCCATGGCATCAATATGTGGTGAAGGAATGCAATCATCCCTCATGGGAATCAGCCCCAGAACTTCCTTCATAGGGCATTCTGAGGATGTTCAAAATCTTTATGTAAAGTGGTGTATGCCTTGGTTCCCTTCCTGTTGCTGGGATAGAACACTAACAAAAGCAACTTTAAAATTATTAAAACTTCATGAAGAGGAGACTTGGGAAAACATGATTTTAGTCAAATGCAAGGGAGCTTTGGATTCTGCTGTGTTCATTTCCGGCCCCACATCCATCGGTCTTTGTGATTTTGGGCAAATTGCTTAGGCTCTTTGAGCCTCAGTTATCTTGCTTGTAAATTGGAGATAAAGCACTTCCCTCATCCCTTAAGGTTATGGGGATTAAATTAGGTCAGTGAATGGCAGCATCCATAGATCATGGTCCATTAGAGGATTGTGCAAACATTTGAGTGAGTCATGCCTGGCTCTTTTAATAGTGAGATTAAGTAGACCAAATCAGAGCCTGTCAGTAGAGTTCACCCACACGCAGGGCAGGTATTGCTTTCTGAAGTTTCCTTTCAGCATTAAGTGTTCAAATACCAGTGTGTATTAGTATTGCTGGGGGATGCGGTTAGGTGGCTGGATTCCTGGATTCCTATTAAATAAGTGTGTAAACTGTTACCTAAGTGATTTAATTGGTGACCTCCCTGAACCCCAGTGTCACAGTAGAATTTGTTAGGAATGAGACCCATGGCCTCCTCCTGTCATCTTAACTGGAAATGGGCGCTGGGAATTTGTTCCTCAAAGAAGGGCTCCGTGCTTCTGTTTGTGTCCTCTCAGGAGACCTCAAAGGTGCCCACACAGAGTCTGCAGTCCAAGCCAGAAAGTAACTCTTTCTGGGGCATAGTTTGCCCTTCAAGCTCTTCAGGCCCATGACCTGGAAATGAGGTCAGTGGTATCCACCTCCAGGACTGCCCTGAGAACATACTGTGGTGATGCTGCTAAGGACTAAGCATGGTCTTATGCATGTAGGGCCACCATGATAGATGCTGTTGCTACTCTTCACCTCAATCCCCTTCTCCTTGTGCCTTTAGCTGGAGTTTAAGGTCATTAACAGTGACAGGGGTGGTGTATTCATCCAGTGTCTGCTGGCCTCTCGGTAAGTGTTTAGAATACTTGGCCTTGATCTTTGAGAAGCACACAAATTTCTTTTGTTTGATGCTTGCTGAATAATATGTACTTTTTGGATAAACTAAAATAATAAGTTGCCTAAAAGCACTGAGAAAGTAAAAGAATCTACTTTGCATATCTTTTCAGAAATAAATGGGTCTGCCTGATCAGCGTGTGTTCATGTGACCAGAGGAAAACGTAGTGTAGGTGACTGAAAAGCATTTTTCCTTACCAAGGGCTATAAGAATGTGGTCACATATAATCACAAAACATGTTTGATTCTGGATTATCCAGTTTGGGTGTTTTATCCTCTGTGCAGCAGCCTTCAGGCTCCCAGAGCTTCCTGTGTGGAGAACAGGTTCCTCGTGGCCTGGGGAAATAGAACTGTCTTTAGCAGAAGGAAAGCCTTCTCTCTGCAGCCCTAAATCCAGCACATCCAGTATTGTATTCCAATCTGTCATAACACAAGTGTCACCTTCCTAGTGCTTGCTGTAGCTTCTGAAACCCCCACATTGATGGGTGGGCTTTCTGGGTGGCACATCTTTAGATAACTTGTAAGAGCTCAAAAATCTGCTGCCTTTGTCCCCAGAACAGCTTCTGGCACATGACAGATATTGTGACTGTGACCTAATCCTGAGAAATTGTTCAGAAACTGTTCCGAGTGAGTGCCAACTTTCTTTTGGAGCTTGATGTCAGTATTTTATAGGGGGATTCACGTGTCATATTTATAGTTAGTGGGGGGATTCAACTTGATGTTCTCCAACGAGTGTGGGCCTCAGAACTCTTCACTTCTTTGGAGGCCAGTATACCTGCCAGTGAGGCACAGGCCAGATGAGGTCACCTGAGTGATAAACTAGGCCCTAGCCTCAGGTAAGGGCTCTTTCTGCATCTCCTACTAGTCTCCTGCTGACACCCACTTCTTTCTGGGCACAAATGGCTTTGAAGGCATCTCTGTTGGAGCAAAGGGACTCCAAAGGCTGGGCTCTTGGCCACCCTATGGCTAGCTTTCTTGTGTCCCCTGCCTTTGTCAGGGGCTCTTTTAGCCACAGTCCTTTTCAAGTTTGCTGAGTGTTTGGTGTTTAGGTTTCATCTGTAGCAAGACACTGAGTTTTTGAAAAAGCAGTAAATGAATCCTGAGAGTCTACCCTTCTCCCAGCCCCCTCTCCCACCGTCTGTGTCCTGACAATCCTCAAAGACATCAAGAAACAGGGCCCCTGATAAGCTCTAAGATAAATTGCTTTCAGACTATCAGGGATTAAAAGAAGACAAATCAAACAGCAAGGACTCAGGGGAGATCAGTGTAAACTCCTTCAAAGCTCTTCTGAATGCCTCCATCAGCTGTGATGACAAGGGCGGCTGCGACAACGTGGGAGGGTGCCACCAGGATGCCAGAGGGGCCTTGAAACTCTCTCTAACATGGCGCTGTGAGCCAAGTGTCAAGGACAGTGGAAGGAGTAATGGGAGCACGTGGAGAAACCCCAAAGTCAATGGCATTGGTTGGCCAGAAAGCTCATGACAAGGTCTTGTGTGTGTGTGTGTGTGTGTGTGTGTGTGTGTGTGTGTGTGTCTGTGTGATTGTAGAAAGCTTTCTTTTTTTATATATTTTGATCATATTCACTCCAGACTCTTCTCCCTAAGCCCTTCCAGATTTACCCCTCCTCCTAACTTCATATCTTCTTTCTTTTTAAATAACAACCAATTTGTCCTGTTTGTATACTCAAGTGTGTGAGTTCTTCCACTAGAGCATGGTCAGCCTACCAGAGCCTACATCCTTAAAGAGTTCTCCCCCTCCCCCCACCACTCCCCCTCCTCCTCTTTAGAGTCAGTTGACTTTAAATGGCTCCTCAAGTGAGGTGGGGGATCATGAGTTCATCTCCGTTCTGCCCGCCCCCAGGCATGTACCCTTTGCCAGAATGTTGACTGCCTTGATTTTGTGTTCATCTTCCTGCTCCCCGGCCTTTCTTTTCTTAATCTATAATGTAAACATGAATGACTTTTATTTGCAAATCTTGTGGATCTCAATCACATGTGAAAGCTTAGTGTAAGCAGTGTTTTGAGTGCTGAGGACATCCTATGCTGTTGGGTTATTGAGTAGCCCCGGAATGTATGATAGAGCCTCTTGGCTGCCCTTTCTGCCTTCCTAGAGCTCTCACACCTGGTCTTCCCAAGGCTGTGTAGAGGGAGGGCTGTCTGTTAAGTGCTTCGGAAGGATGCACTGTAGGTCCAGTTTTGATGAGGTTTTTGCTGCTGGGTGTTGTGGTGATAATAGTATTGATGATGGTTGTGATGGTGACGATGACGGGGATGGTGACAATGTTGATAGTGGAGGTAACAGTGTTGATGGGGGTGGTGATGATGGTAGTGGTGGTGATGGTGTTTAATGGCAGTGATAATGGTGTGTGTTTGTAGTGATGGTGATGATGATGATGATGGTGTTTGGTGATGATCATGGTAAGGGTAGTGGTTATCTTTCTACAGAACCTACACTTCAGATACTTAATTGCTTTTTTTTTCTATTAAGGACAAAAGGAGTTATTCTTGTCCTGTATGTGAAAAATCTTTTTCAGAAGACCGATTGATAAAGTCACATATCAAGACCAATCATCCCGGTAAGGTTATGAATTTTAGAATTGATGATTAATTTTTAAATACTTCTGTTTATTTTGAAACATAATAGTGTATGTAAGCTGTACCAGCTAGGAATAAAGAGGGAGGATGTGAATGAATTCAGTATTTAAAATGCTCTTCCCTTGGGGAAGCCTTGCATCTGCCTTGCTTCACCCTGTACGGTGGCATGCTGACCACTTGTACTCCAGACACTTGTCAGTTTTACTACCATGGGATCTTTGAGGTGGACCTTACCTTAACGTCAGACCCCATTGTCATATTAAGTAGAGCAGACAGAGTAGACCTGGGTTACACCGATGAGTATCAGCAAAATCCACCTTCTTCATCCCTGCCTCCTCTTGTTTAAACATTTGTACCACCCTTGGAAGATGAGAGCTGACTTCTCTGTTCAAAGTAAAGGGCTCTGACAGTTAGGTTTTAGCTGGGGACACACAGACCTGGGAACCTTCGTCAGTGTGGGAACCCATGCATGGGTTATGTCGTTCCATTCTTCCGGTGTTAAACTTTGTCCTAGGTTACTGGTGGTCCAGTGTGAGCTGCAGACTGCACTTCAAAGCACTGACCTTTGTTCATAAATACAAAAGTATACAAGGGACCCTGTGTGTCCACACCTCAGCTTCCACATGCTTCTACGCTTCCCATGACTTTTTCTCTGTAAAATATTCCAAAGTTTATCCCATTCAGTTTTCCTGTGAAAGACTTTACGGATTATCTCTAATGGATGATGGTTTTGCTTAGCATGACCTCTGTGTGGCCTGTAAAAAACAGTGCTAACAATGACTCTTGCCAGGCGGTGGTGGCGCACGCTTTTAATCCCAGCACTCGGGAGGCAGAAGCAGGCGGATCTTTGTGAGTTTGAGGCCAGCCTACTCTACAGAGCAAGATCCAGGAAAGGCGCAAAGCTACGAAGAGAAACCCTGTCTCAAAAAAACAAAAACCCAAAACAGACAATGACTTTTACTGCATCCTAGGGTATTGTGTATGGCCACTTAAAATTTCACCAGTCAAGCTATGATTTTTTTTTGTACAGGTTGAATCGAGCTGCAGTATTTTAGTGATTGTGTTACTTACATTTCTTGTATTCTGTAGAGCCCCTAGTCTCCTGTCTGGTTTCTACACCAGTCATTTATGGGAGAAGCCGAGTTACTTTTCCTGTAGAAAGCCCATGCTCTGCCCTTGTGAGCTCATTGCTTTGTAGTGTTTCTCCATTATTCACATTGTACATTAACAGGTACTTAGATCTACACCTTGATCAGATTCAGGTTCAGCTTTTTCAGTAAAAAGGCTCTTTTGTGATACCAAGGAGGCACTTCCTGGATATTTATACGTATGCAGGTGCCACTGAAGTTTATTTACCTCTAACCTGAAGAACACAGTGCCTTGTCCTCTCTGATTGCCACCCTGTTTTTTTTTTGGTCAGAGGTCTCCATGAATACCATTTCTGAAGTTCTTGGGAGAAGGGTCCAGCTCAAAGGGCTAATTGGAAAGCGAGCCATGAAGTGTCCATATTGTGATTTCTATTTCATGAAGAACGGCTCAGACCTTCAGCGGCACATCTGGGCTCATGAGGGTGAGTCGTCTTTCCATCTGGAGCATCTATTTAATTTTGTGCTGTGTGCTTTATTTGGGGACTACATAAGGATGAAGTTTATCTTCACTTGTCCTGTTGTTAGGATTTCTTTAGCACATGGAGTGGTGTCTGCCAGCCAGTGGAGATCAGAGATTGAAACCATGACTATAGTTACATTTGTGTTTCCCTCTTCCTAGCTGTGGCTATAACTGTAGTGAAATAGATCACCATACTTTGCTTACTGGGAAACCAGTGTCCTGAGAACAGGCAAGCCCGTGCGTTACTCTGGGCAGTTCCAGTGCCCACTCTCATGCACTGTATGTAGCCAGCCCTGAAGAATAATGGAACTGTGAGTGACTAGAAGAAAAGAGGGCAGTGGGAGTCTTTCAATTTTGACAGTGTGGAGCACCATTGTTTATACTGTAGAGAGGACTGGAAGGTGGAAGGTTTGAGTGGAAATGAGGTAGTCCAGAGAGGCATAGGGGCTGTGCTCAGGGGTGCTTGACCAGGTGTGGAAGTGTTAGAGAGCCATTTGCTGAGAGTCTGGCAGGTTGGAAGTCAGGAGTCTCCTGCCATCAGCCTCATTCTTTGCCCCTAGAGGAGGATGTTGCCCATTAGGAAGGTTCAGGTAGCAGGAGTGCCCTGCTAGTCCTGTGTATTAGTTCCCTCCTGCTGGCCAGGAGCCTCAAGTATTTCCCATAATACACTGTCAGGTGCAGGTCCCAGGGGAGGAGCTGCTGGGAAGAGGGTGACTCCCACTTCAGTGAAGAGAGAAGGCATGGGACTGAGGCCCAGTGCTGAGGCTGCAGGGCGCTTCCTTATTCACCAGCACTTACTGGACACTGTGGGCCCCAGGCAGTGTGCTTAGCGCTTTGCCCAGGATACCCTGGTCAGTGTGTTCAGGGACCGGAGAGCCAAGTATTGTGTTACCAGTGAGGACACACAAGGCTCACAAAGTGAAATATTCATCCTGCACAGCTAGCAAGGAATGGAACTGGGATGTGGATCCTTGTGGAATGATTCTAAAGCTCTGTTCTTCACGTCTCCACTGACTGGCCTTGGGAGAAAGTGATGCTTCCTGTGTGGAGGCAGCAATGGAGGAGTTGGCAGTGGTGGTGAGGTGCACACACATGTCATTTTCTGAGGGCATTGAAGGAGTTCATCGATAGCGGTCTTCTCCGCAGAGAAGGAGGCAGAAGCCTCTGTCTGTCTGCATGGAGACTGGTTCAGAATGGTGCTCATGGGAATCATCTGGGAGTGGCTAGACACAGAACCAAGGACCTGACACTGATGGAAATGCAGGGAGATAGGAGCCTGGGATCATAAGTCTGTTCTCCTGGGTGGTAGTGCTTGTATGGCAGCCGTAGGGCTGGAATGGGAGGGCACGCTGTAGTCTTCCTTACTGCGTATGACATGCAGGATGAAGCAAGCCTTCCATCTTCCTGACCTTCAGTTCACTTACCTGTGAAACACAAATATAAAGTACCTCGAATTTTGCTGTGGAATCAGAGAGATCATTTCCTAAATTCTTCAGAAGAAGGCTCAGTGTGTGTCTAGGCTTAATGTGCAGCCAACGCTATTACATTCACAGGGGATAGAATGTTAATATTCTATATTGAGCATTTGGGAGAAATCCACTCCTTTTAAAAACTTCAGAATTTTGATAAAGGTTCAGAAAATTAAAGACTGCTGTTTTATGTTGGATTGTCATGGTATTTTCTTTTTTCACTTGTGTATGAATTTTTCTATAATGATGGAATTATAAAGATTTTTTTTTAAAAGCCTACTTCCCTACATTACAGTAGCTGGGATTCTTTGGAGTTAATCATTGCATTGCACTGTAAGTATTCTTTCTCCTAGCTCAGTCCCAAAATAAGACATGGGATAAGAAAAACAATAGGCAAATCCAAGAGAAAATGAAGACTAACAAGAAGGGAAAAAATAAAGATAAATAAGTCCTGGGTACTGTCGACATTGACCACGCACGTGGAACTTTAGTCACACACCAGGCTTGTGTTGCTCAGAGGATATAACAGTTCCGTAGTGGTCAAGAAATGGTTTGAGATGAAGCACAAGAGCTGTTCTAATACTGGCTCTTGGTGGGTAAAAGCCAGACACAATATCATGGGAACAGTTCAATGTGAGTCATTGACACACAACAGCACCCAGTGTTGTATGACTCTGTTTATTTTATGAATAGGAATATCCTCAGCACTTGACCCTGAGTGCCTGATCACATTGATATTTGCAAAGACTGATGGGGCCTCTAATTTTATTTAGTTCAACTCAGTTCAGTTGGATTTAATGACCACTTTGTAAGTTGAGCAGGGTGTCTGTCTTTAGGGAGTTACCAGACTGTAGAGAGAGCAGAAGTGATCAGCTCACTGTGATGTGTAAGAGCATTTCAGCAGGAGAGAGCTGCAGGATTATGGAATGTTGATGGGCAACTAGAAAGCTCAGAAAGCACAGGAAGGGGACCTTGGCTGACCCTGAAGTGTCTCTATAGGGTGGAACAAGGTAAGATGAGCCAATCATGGGAAGTGTGGAACATGTTGGGGATAAGCAAGGACACTGCTTTATTCAAATGGATGTTTTATATGGTGTGAACTATTCATCTGGATCCCTACACATATCTGCACAAACACATGTAAATGTACATTTATACATTTCTCCTTGGTAGGTGTGAAGCCCTTCAAATGTTCTTTATGTGAATATGCAACTCGTAGCAAGAGCAACCTCAAGGCTCATATGAATCGCCACAGCACTGAGAAGACCCACCTCTGTGACATGTGTGGCAAGAAATTCAAATCCAAAGGGACACTGAAAAGTCATAAGCTCCTTCACACATCTGACGGTGAGTTCCTGAGCCCCAGTGACCTGTGAATGCATGTCTGGAAACTGGTATGCCAAGGCCAACATAGGCTGTCCATACCCTTGTATCTGGAAAGTACTATGTTTCGTAGGATGCACATTCTGAAAGGTCACAAGGTCTTATCCTTTGGCTCTCCAATCTGTGACCACTGCTGCTTCACTTACAATATGTTCTGCAGAAACCTTTTTGGGATATGTGAGCATGCGTTGTTGAGGCCAGAAGAGGGAGGCTGCTGGAGGAAGTAAACTGTTAATGCTTGGTTCTGGAAGTTTCTATCCTCTTCAGCCTTTCTTCTCACCTGGAGCCTGATTGGAAAGACGACCGTGGTGGCGCCCCACCTGATTGTTTGAGTTGAAGCATTTACATCAAAGCTACCTCAGGGTTCCTACTATTCAGTTCAAAATAGGGCTTAGCCTAAAATATAAATATATGAGTTGCTAAGTGTGTGAGCCATGAAAGTGGGTTCCGGGGGCAACAAAACCATAAGGATCAGTTCCTGTTTCAAGGGGCTATCATCTAGATGGGATAATACAAGAACAGGTATACATTTGAAGGTATGTGCCCAGATGTGGAGAGCTCAGAAGCCTGTGGGTCAAGGGTCAAATTTCTGGTGGGTAGTAGGTACACAGCATTCATAAACCTTCTGCTATGGGCTTCACAGAGAGAAAGATATTGAGCAACAGGCCTCCAAACCATACAATATCTTACAAAGTTTTGATTGAATTGGAAACTTCAGTTGTGGGAGGGACTTGTGGAGGCTTCATGTAACATGACTAATAAAATTTCCTGATAAATTGTTATTTCAGCATAATTAGATATAAAAATTAGGGTTTACTGTACAGATCAAAGTAAGTTCCATGGTGTTTTTAAATTCTGGAGCTTAGGAGATGATGTGTCTGTTTCCACGGTGTATATATCCTGGGAGTGAGTCCTGCTGGGTGCTCTAGCTAGTTCCTTGGTAAGAATCAGACTGAGCTTCAGGGGCTTAGTGGGAAAGGCTGAATTCTTTGATACGATTCATTAGAATTAGAATCAGGGTCTTGTAGGATGCTGAACCAATGGCACAGCCATGACTGGTGAACAGTACTTTCTTTAAAAAAAAAAAGTCATAATCAAAATGAAAAATATACGGGGTTGGGTGTACTCGATGGTAGAGTGCTTGTCTACTGTGGATGAGACTCTAGGTTCAGGCCCCAGCATTGCAAACAAACAAAGAGATAAACTCAATGATATAGGCCATCACACAGGGATAATGAAAGTATTAGTGTCAGGTAGCTACTTACGAGTTTTTCACCTTCTTTCAACAATGGCCTTGCTGATCTTGCATTGCATTACCCGAGTCTTTTTGCAGGAGCCGAGTTCTTTCATGTGATAGTCTGTTTCTCTCTAAAGCCCACATTCGTGAAGGCCATCGATTCCCAGAGCCACATTGTCCCCTGGGTTGTGGTAACAGCATTAGGAGGGCATTCGTGGAGACTTGGAAAGGGCACAGTGGTCTTAAGTTGGACTCTGAAATGTGGGTGGAGGCCACGGAAAGCCATCTACTCATATAGACCCTGGGCAACTGCTTTGTACATAGAAAGAGGGGACCAGTATGAGCACTCTGGTCAAAACAGCAATATGGCCTCCCTACAAGGGAATAGCCTAGCAAATAACATGGAGTCTCTCCCAGCAAAGTTATAGAAATTTGCAGTTTTTTACTCATTTTTTTTTTCCTAACATTTTTGAGAACTTTGTTATATTGAAAAATGAAGAGACGAGGCCTTTAACATTTCCTGGGTCTCTTAGCTTTGGTGTGCTGTGAGTCTAGGCAGCCAGACAAGGAGGGTCAGCTGCATGTGACATGTGGCGTGCCTAAGCTGGCTCTTTCTCCCCGGGCTGCTGTGCCTGTCATCTGTGTCCCCCTTTGACACTTGCTGTGGACTCCTGTCCTGGAGGGCCGGCTGCTAAGCAGAACTGAGCTTGGGCTAGCTGTCTCGGCTCCACTGCCTGTCTGCCTGCTTTAGCGCTCTCCAGACTATATGCTCTTACTTCCCTTTTTAATTTATTTCAAAAGCTTTAAATGTCTCACTCTGATACCATGTGTAAGGGAGAAACTGAAAGGGTTCATGTCCCTACCTGATATTTGTATCTCTTTGCTTTCATAGAGCTCTGTGGACCTCAGTGCTTTGTGGGGCTCTATAAATATCCCCCTAGGTTATCATTTGCTTTTATACCTTACGATCTCTTTTTATAGAGAGCAGTTAAAGAGCTTTGCTCATTTAAATTTATCAATATTTTCCTTTATGCTTTTACCCTCTGTGAGTTCTCTATGATAAAAGAAACCTCTCATTTCAGAACAAATTATTTTGCCTTAAGTTTTATTTATGATTTCATAACATTTATGAAATTTCAGTTTCTTAAAATTTGTTTTGGTGTATGCGGTATGTTAGGAATCTTCATTTTCACACAGCTGTCTACTGACTCAGCGTATTTATATAGAAATCAATCTTTTCCATCTAATTTTGCTGTGCCAGAATTCCCCAAGATGCTGTGTTTCATTCTGAGATTTTGGTTTGTCTTTGATGGGTTTTGTTTTAGGTCATGGCTTTAAAAGATACTGTTTTAATTTATCTAATTTATCACATACTATTCCATTCTATTTTGGTTTTGTAAGAGATTTCTGGGGTATTTCATTGGATTATTATCTCTTGATCATGGTATGTTAGTCATGAAAGCATCCTTGCTTCCATCCCTGGCTCATTCCATGAGCCATTTGACCAGAGTGTAGTGAGTTCTGACCTGGCCAGTACCTGTTCTCCTTACCGGTATCCTGAGTGTCCAGATAAAACTGTCAGTTTTTAACCATATAGGGACTTCATATCTAGCAGTCAACACTGCTTGAAAGTCTGCAGTGACCATTTATTTAGTCTACAGCATATTATCTGATGAGGAAGAATTAAGTTCTTTGCTTGAGAAACCACACCAAGTAGGTAGAGCTGAGAGCCTAGCTTTGAATGTTGTTTGCCCATTCCTTGCAGGGTGACTAGAGCAGGTGACTTCTCTGTTTCTGTATTATTAAACTGGGGCTCCTTATACTCTGCTGTGCAGTACTTCTCATGCTTTGGTAAGGCCACTGTGCTTCATGTTTACATGCTTCTTCCTGCAAGCTCTGAATGCTCCTTACATGAAGCTTTCCATGCAGGAAGGTCCTACTCTGCTTACCAAGCCCCAGGCATGATTACCTGTCCATTGCATGTCTGCTTGTGGATGTCTAGATGACCCTTAGATGCCCCCCACATTCCACTGTTCAACACCAGTTCCTGCTCTTCCTCCGCATGCCCTGTTTTCTGTGAGCCGGGGTGGCCAGTGTAATAAGATAGTAAATATTTTAGGTTTTTAGTATCACGTACAGTTTCTGCCACATTTTCATCTTCTGTTTTTGTTTTTACAAACCTAATTGAAAACATTAAAAAATAACCCAAAACAAAACAACAACAACAACAACAAAACCTCTGTTCTTAACACCCAGATATGTAAAAGCAGGAAGCAGTGTGGAGTTGCTATGGGCCTTAGGCTGCCGACCTCTGTTATACCCAGCGTTAGTGAGTGGCTGCCCATTTTCAGTTTGGACAGCCTTGTTCTCTCACTCAGAAAAGATCCATTAGCAAGTTGTCATGTTCTTCCCCATGTGATCCACAATTCACCTATTACTCCACAGCTCACAGCGCCCTTTTTTGTCTACAGCCCTGTCCTGTCTTGTCTCCATTCTTTTTTTTAAATACAACATATTTGTTTCATTGGACTTTTTCAGGCATATGTAAAAAGAAAATAGAGCACAGATTTGGTGATTTTCCTAAAATGTGCTCCTGTTTGAACCCAACTCCTCTGCTTGAGTCTCAAGCAGATAGCATCCCAGGCTGCTGTTCACCCAGGTCATTGCCCGTACCTTCAGGTGCACTGATGATAACCAACCCCATCTCCAGAAAGTTCTCCAAAGCTGCCACATTTAATCTGCTAGTTTAGTTCCTGACGCTCTCTGGGCCTCTGGAAAGGTGTTTGTTTATTGGCCTCATCACCTGGACGTGCTGACATTTTTATCTGCGGGCTTTGGGAGTCCCGCTTTCAGCTGA
Organism: Peromyscus eremicus; assembly: GCF_949786415.1. Taxonomy (NCBI): domain Eukaryota; kingdom Metazoa; phylum Chordata; class Mammalia; order Rodentia; family Cricetidae; genus Peromyscus; species Peromyscus eremicus. The sequence goes on from NC_081436.1 coordinate 33,709,666, forward strand.
AGCATTCGGGTTGTGGTGGTCCACCCTTTTGTTCACGGGCCAGTGGCCTGCAGTGACTCAGCTCTGTCTGCTACATGCTGCTCTATGCAGCTTGTTACTTTGCAGGAAGACACAGCATTGCGGTCCTCCCTCAGAGGTAAAAATGTGCTTCTGTCATGTTTATGCCCCACAGTTCTGTCTTTGATTATGGTGGGGCACAAAAACCATCCATTACAAAGTAGACGTTGATTTGAAATAGTTTTGATGACTTTTCTTCAGATTAACCATTAAAATAAACCCAAACTTTGTTTGAAAATACCACACTAAAACCCAAGACTGTGTACGATAATCCAAATAAAAGGTTTTTGGTGGTGCTGGGGAATGAAGAAGCATTCTGCTATTGAGCTGCATTCCCACCGCCTCAAGCGGAGTATTTTGAAGACATTTTGCTTATCAAACTGCATGCACATACCAAAAACTCATGTTACCTAACTGAAGCCATGACATGAGCAGTAGGCCATGTGTACAGCATGTGCAGTGTGGACTGTCTCGATGGCTAAAAGCTGTTGTAAATCATTCTTGGATTTAGACACATTTCAATTTCACAGGTAAGATGTGAAAAATATGTATCTCAGAGCCGATGAGAGACCATAGTTCATTTAATTGTCAGCATGAGCCCAGGGGAGAAGAATTGTCCTCGCCATCCTCATTTTTCAGGGCATGCCATGGCCTCTTCACGGCTCATGCACTTCTGCCCTTTGGCCTGGGGTCTGTTTTCCATCCAGCAGCCGGTAACCCTATTGAAACAGAGGCCAGATCTGTACCCAGGGGTCCAGAGTCCTGCCTCTGATACAGGTGTGCACATTCTGAGTCCGTTCTTTGTGGGGCCTGTATGGCCCTTGGGGCTCACCCATCTTTTCTCTCCCTCATCTCTTCTTGCCCTCCCTGACTCCTGTCTCCCAGACACACAAGTAGTTCTTCTTATCGTCAGGCCTATTAAGTATATTCTGCCCTCCCCATACTGGAGTGCTCCCTCCCCATAGCAGAGATTTTGGTCTTCCCTGAAGAGCACTCCGGAGTGAGTCTTTCCTGAGTACTGTGTGTCTGAAGTCTCACCCAGTTGTCCTCACTTGTCTGCTTCTTTCTTCTCTCCCTGGCTGTCTTTCTCAGGAGCACCGTCTAGGTCTAGTTGTTTGTCGTCTCTGCTGCTGGAGGAGCTCTCCTGCAGCGACTCGATGCCCTTCCTGCACGTTGGCACTGTTCTCTTTAGGCCCATCATCCTCCAGTGTCCCGTGGAATTCCCTTCTTTATGTTCTCTGAGTCTGCTTCTAGGTCAGTGGTTCTCAATCTGTGGGTCATGACCCCTCTGGGGTTGCATATCAGATACCCTGCATCTCAGATCTCAAAGATACGATTCAAAGCAGTAGAAAAATTACAGTTATAAAGCAGCAACAAAATAATTTTGAGGTTGGGATTCACCGCAACAAGAGGAACCGTATTAAAGAGTCACAGCATTAGGAAGGTTGAGAACCACTGCTCTGGGTAGTTAGCTCAGCAAGCAGAGCCTTGGGACATGGTGCATTTGTTTTGTATCTGCAGCCCCAGAACCTCACTCATGCTCAGTAAATTTTTGTGGTGCGAATAAATGAACAACAAAATGTGAAGTGCCTTGCATAGAGAGGGTATGCTACAGCCCTGCTCAAGACATGCCAGTTATGTCCCCACCATTTCATCTTAGATGATTGTGTTAAATCAGGTGGTTGTGAACTAGGTATTTTAAAACATGGTCGAGGAACTCACTATTAAATGAATCTTCTTGGGCATCTTTTAACGAAGTAAAAAAGATAGTGAGTCATCACCCTTCCTTCCACCTGCGTGTGAATCTAATTTTTCACATTTATTGGCTTATTTAAAGTGATACATCCCTGTTTATTGCATTTCCCTTTCCCACAGGAGCTTATTACTGTGACTTAGAATGGATAGGCCAGTCTGGGTGAAGGTTTTCCTTCTCAAGGTTTGCCTGCCAGTGTGTACAAAGTCAGAAATTGATCTGTTAGTGGCCTGATCAGTCAACAGGATATAAGAATTTAGGGGGAAACTCTGGGACCACACGTACACTTCGGCCTTCTACAACGATACACATGATGTAGAGTCTGGAGGTTCTCCCTTAATTCTGTGCACCCACAGCTGATGCGGGAGTTTGGATCCCATGGTGCTTTTTTATTACATAATCAAACGAGAGTCCTTTCATCATGAAACACGTGGTTTGTTAAGATTCTGGGTCGATTCCTTAGAGTCTTTACTTCCTTTAATTCATCCGTGCCTTACCCACTCAGGAAGAACTTTTCTAGTAAGATTTATTGAGGCATTTTTCAGGCTTCAAGCCCCTGTGTAATAATTAGACAAGTTGAGTTGAATTTGGGAATCGGCTGAGTTCAGAAAGTAACTTTTCTCCCCCTTTCACTTCATAATAAGAGCTCTCATAGCTGCTCATTGGTTGGAATATTCCAGACGATGCCAGGATTTTCTTTTCCTTTTTTTGCCCTCCCTTCCCTTTCTTTTCTGTCCTCTAAGAGAAAGCAAAATGGTAGAATCACTCTGGGGTCAAGTCCATCCATGGCTCTGAGCTCTCAGAACTGTCAAATTCAAGAAGCAGGGCACAAGAACATGGCACCTAAGCAAGCGGTCTGCGTCAGTGGGACCGTATCCTGATCTCATCCATCCTTCTTCTTCTAGAAGAAGGCTAAGAGGAAAGGTGGGAATGGGGCAGACGATAGATACCGAAGACCCTTGTGTCTTTGTGGGCTGGTGCCTCCATGGTGGGGGGCAAAGGGTCTGATGCCACGGCCCAAGAGTATCATTTCATATGTGCACTCTGTTTGAGTCCATATGAAGCTTTTTCTGTCAGATTTATCTGACCCACAGCTCTGAAGAATAATTGAGGCTACTGCACAGTATGTGCCCATGAGCTTACTTGACAGCCCGATATGCAGATTGAGGTCTCACATTAAGTAAGGTAGGTTTTTGTGTAGATTGATACTTGGCACAGGGTCTGCCACTTCAGCACAGTCCTAGTGCCCTGCTCTTTCCTGTCCCTTTATTTGGTTCTGCACTATTGCCCCCTGCTGATCTGTTCCTCCCTGCATCAAAACTGGTCCTCCTTGCATAAAAACTGATGCACTAATTACAGAGTCATCATCAGACTAAGTCTGCAGTTGCTTGAGGTTCAGCTCCTAAAGCACAGAGATGTCTTACACCGTAGTTCAGTTGCTGTAGCTATTTCTGTTCTGGTTTGCCATTGCACAAGTTACTGCAGATGCTCAACCATGAGCTCTGGCTCTGCAAGACTCCAGCAGCAAAGTGCCAGTGATGTTCCCTGCAGGATGCTCTCCTTGCTGTAGGTGGCATCCTTTGTGTGGCTGGCCTCCTGGAGGCAAGAAGGAAGAACAGGTGAAAGGTCGTGGAGCACTCGATCCTTCTGGCACGACACAACTATTAGTGTTTTGAAGCAGTAGCCGTGATTACCTGCAGGAAGCTCTTGCAAGACTGGGCCCACTGACATTCTGTGGTAAATGGGGTAAGAACACATAAGTTTTACAAAGTGTGTTAAGCCCTGCCCCTCCCTGAGGATGATGAAATGGTTAGCCATTTCAGGGAGAGCTTCTGGGGTATATCTGTCCATAATTGCCCAGATTCATGTAAGTAACTGCCCACCCATGCCATTATAGATAACCCTAGTTAAACTCACTGATTCACTAGATTCTGTCTCTGTTTCTCTCTCTCTCTCTCTCTCTCTCTCTCTCTCTCTCTCTCTCTCTCTCTCTGTTTATCTTTTGTCTTAGGTTGACTAGAAATGCACTCTGAGAAAAGGTCCCCTACACTTCCTGCTATGCAGCCTGCAGCAGATGTGTTTTAGCACATTCTGAGAGTCTTATTTCCCCTGCTGCTATAACAAATTGCTAAAGATTTTGTGGCATAGAGCAATGTTGGGCTGATGACATCATGCCTCTGGAGTCCCACAGTCTGTGATCCTGGTATCAGCACAGATGTACTCCTTCGTCAAACCTTTGGGGGGTGGAGGACATCAGTCTGTTGCTTCCTTTGTAGTTCGCAGACTTTGTACCCTTTGTTTTAGGAGCCCCTCTGTCTTGAGAACCAGCAGTCCAGTGTCCTTCAGTCTGTTCCTGCTTCCTCACATCTGTTTTCTGCCTCTGATCCTCATGCCTGCTTCTTCAGATGCCCTTAGACTCTACATAATCCAAGACAGACTCCAGCTTGAGATGCTTTACCTAGCCACTTCTGCAGACTCCTTTTCTCTCAGTATAAAATCATGTGTGGGTTTCGGGTATTGGGAACTGGCTACCTTTGTGGTGGGTATGGGGCATTGTTGGCCTGCTGCCCTGGGGTAGTGGGCTTATACCAAGTATGTGGGCCTTGTACCTATTCCTCTACATGCCAGCATTCTGAAAATCACGGTACCCCTTAACTGTACCCGGCAAGAGTGAGTTCTTGTAGTTGAGTGTACATCACCAAGGGACAACCAAATCCACTGTCTCTTGGGCATTTTGACCATAGGGCACAGTGCCATGGAGGATCTCAGTGTCACTGTGGGAAAATGGCAAACACTACTTTTCTGAAAGAAGTATGAAGTAACTTGTCCAAAAACTGATAAAACTTTACTTATGCAAAAGTCACCTTTTTCAGTAAGACTCAATAAACAGTCATGAGACATTTCTACATTATGCCTGTAGATACGTTTTGCTAATAACAGTTTAAGTTTGTGGAAATTCCTTCTCTAAGCACTTCAATATCCCTTCAAGTCTAAGGTTTATGTGAAGTTTGGTCTGGCAATGATGTTTACTTAACAGACATCGCAAACACGTTGTTTTCAATCCAAAGGAATCTCCCATTGCTGTGGCTTTGTGTTCAGTTTGAGTCCAAATGCCGGAATCCAAATGAGATGGCTGAAGGTTCTTTGGCCATTGTATTATTTGTATATAGAACCCTATTTAAAGTAGCTGAACAGCTGTAATTAGCCCAGAGAAACTGATGGAGCAGCTGTGGGGGTGGTAAAGAACAAAGACAGCACCAGGCGTTCTTCATGGTGACCGTGAGTATCCATAAGAGCAGGACTTGGGGCTCAGAGTTTCCCTCCCCTGTGGACCACCATATGTTTCTGTGCTTCAGCATCTACTTCAGTATAACTTCCTGCTAAAGCCTGGAGGTGGATGCTCTGCTGGCTTCCCACAACTACCTGTATACTTGCTGTGTTTTCTACAACAGACAGTCCATGGGCAGCGACTCCTTGAGGTCCACTGGACCTTTTTATATAAGTCAGGGCAGGGCAATGGGTGGCCCCGGTTCATCTTCCCCTACTGTAAATCTCTCCCTGTTCCATCACCATTGGGTCAACTAATTGTCTCCAGTTATGGCCTGAGCAAGGGTGGAGCTGAGGATCACTGGACTCTATTTCTCCCACTGTCTGGCAACACTTGAATGTAGACAGTGTCTGGTTCCCAGGCTGTGTCTAATAGGTCAGAAGCCATGAGTAGTCATCCACCCATTATTCAAAGGTTGAGCCAGGAGCTCCTATTAGATGAGAGGTCACCACAGTCAAGGACAAGGAACAGAATTTAGCAGCCTTCCCAAAGCCCCCCTGTCTTAAGGCAACTGCCTCTGACTTCTCCCACTTTCTTTGACATTTACCAGTCTTTGAGTTTTCTATCATTGGATTTATACAGTGTGTGTTTTGGAGGGGCTTAGTCCTTTGTGAGATTCATCCAGGTTGTCATGGTTTTGACATTTTAACATCTGGGCCATGAAGTCAATGAAGGAAAATTTCCTAAGTAATAAGATTATAAATCCTGCAGTTTGTAGTTAGGAAGGCTTTGTTGCCACAATCCTTCAAGGGTCCAGTACTGCAGAACCCGAGGGCTTTCTGTGGTGTGGTCCTCCAAAGAAGGGTTGTCTTAGCTTTCTGTCATCCTTCTTCTAGGAAAGACATGCTCAGAAGATTTCTGACTGTTTATAAAAATTAAATCTCACTTCAGAGGACAATAACTGAGACTAAACATAAATTGGGCTCCTGTCTCTTTCTAGGGAATAAGGTATCTAACACACCTAACCAGATGTCTTAGGGTTTTATTGCTGTAAAACGACACCATGGCCACAGCAACTCTTATAAAGAAAAACATTTAACTGGGGCCGGCTTACAGTTTCAGAGGTTTAGTCCGTTATAGTCATGGTATGAAGCATGGTGGCATGCAGGCAGACATGGTGCTGGAGAGATAGCTGAGAATTCTACATCTGGATCCACAGGGAGCAGGAAGAGACAATGAACCACACTGGGCCTAGCTTGAGCATCTGAAACCTCAAAGCCCGCCCCCAGTGTCACACTTCCTACAACAAAACCACACCTACTCCAATAAGGCCACACCTCCCGATAGTGCCACTCCCTGTAAGCCTGTAGAGTATTCATTTTCATTCAAACTGTCACCCTCAGACAAAGTTGCCAAATCAGGAAACAGCCAGTCTGGAGTTCAGAGAGATAGGAACTTCTCCGAATCTTCAGCTTCAGGAGCCATTGGCACCATTTTTTGTTTCTCAGCGTCAGACCTGCCTTTGTACCTTGTGTGGTGGGGAGGTCTTTATAACCTACCTAGGAGGATGCTGAAATGCCAGGATTCTTTCCTCTTAGAACACAGACAGCTTAAATCACAGAAACCACCTCCTTAGTGTCGTCCCACAGTTCTGCCCCCTGGGAGGGACTTCTAGTCACTATCTAGTCACTATTTGTTATAGGCAATTGGATCATATGGATTTTATTATATAGTTACGATGACACTTTGATACTGTAATCACTCTTGGTAGTTGTGCAGCCCATAGGTAACTAGTTTAGCAGTTGCAGTAACGTGGTGACTTGCTGAACCGTCTCCTTAACTTTGGACAGTCTGTTCTTTTTCCTTCCTTCACTTGTTGTAACCTTTGTGTTGGGCCTTTCTTTTCCTTTATTTGACCCCTTCTTAGGACACTTTCAGCCACCAGAGCAGTTATGTTGTTTTGTACCTGAGTATTAACCACTGTTTTACTCATTAAATACTTTTACCAGAGATTTGGGAGTATAATATCTTAAATCTTTTATTTTTAACAATATGTGTTATGAAAATTGATTAGCAATAGATATCAAGTCTTCTGTGTTATAATTTATATTTATCTGACAACTCATAAAATTGAGCAAGTACTGTACAGAGTAAATGACCTACACTTCATAAAGCTTACGTAGCATCTGTTAAAGAGATTTATTTTTGCTTTTGTAAGGATATCTATTGGTGGGCTAAATCTGACGTCATCCGCTCTTGAGAAGGTGTGTAATCATGTTCTCTTGTTCGCTCTCTTGCTGAACTCTTGTTGATTTGCATTCATGTGTTCCCTTACTGGTTCAGTGTCTGCCTGTACTAGAACTCTTGGCCTTTTGACCGACTTTTTTGAGAAGCCAAACAGACAGTGGTTTATTGTGAAAGTTCTTTGGGTCTACAGAGACAGTGGCTATTTCTCTCCTCAAAGCTGTTTCTTCCTCCTTAGTCACTCATACATCCATATCAACTTAACATCACATCACCACTGGGGCCTTCATGATAATGCAGCTCCAGGCCTCTCCCCCCTCCTGATGACCCCTTTCGTGCTTAGCACTCTATGGCAATCATAGTTCTTGGTCACATGTTACAGTGATTTATTGGCCTCCCTGCTAGTTCATTTATGTGATGTGCCCCAGAAGGTACCAGCGCCATTGTCTTATTCTCTCTTGTCTCTGGCACACAGTGACTGTTTCATGAAGCTTGATGAGTGACCGAACACAGCTGCCACATTGCTATCTGCACTATCCACCTTGCCCCTCTCTGCTTCCTTCATTTCCTTCTGATTCCCTTTCTCTCTATCTCTCTCTGTCTGTCTCTGTCTCTGTCTCTCTGTCTCTCTTTGTTGTTTTCTCCCTTAGTCCCTACTCCTCTGCCCCCTCCTGGTGCAGACTAGTTGGCCACTTTTTTCAGCCAAGAAAGGTCGATTTTTCCTTTACATCCACTTTTCCTTCTAGTTCTATTCACTGAATTCCTAGGCATCTTTTAGCAGCCCTAGGACTGGGTGTGTATGGTCCCATGGGCACTCAAACCAGGGGTGCAGGAAGTATTATCAGATTATGGATGACAAACCAGTCACAACCGAAATAGCTTTCTAGGTCATGAACTGGAGCAAGAAAGCCCTGTCTTGGACCCAGGTGCATTCTGTCTCCAAGCACAGAGAATCATTTCATGTAATGAGGGCTGAAAGAGGTGACATCAGCCATTGTGGTCAGTACCTCTCACACATGAATGTGGCCTATTTCCCAGAATGGCTGTCTATTAGAAAGGACCACCTAAGAAAAAGGTGGCAGGAGAAGTGACCAGTTCACCCTCTGTGGTCCTGGGATCATTCTTCCCTGCTAATCAGAGGCCCCAATAGAAAACATGAGACACTAACTCCTGTCCCCTACGAGGATGGCTGAGGCATAGGACTAATAAGCACCTGAAAGTAAGCCCCTGAGAGATGAGACTGGTACATGCAGGGGACCCAGTGGGAGACTCTTCTGTCTGTCCACCTGCTGTCCACTTCCCTGGAATTCTCTAAGACAATGCAAAGCTTGGATTCTAAGTGAGGCTGTCTACATAGTAGTGTGGTTTGTATGCACATACAGCTGTGTGATGGTCATCGGCCAGCCCTGTGAGGTCATTTTAACCCCGAGAAGCACTAGGCTACTGTCCACTTTCCTTGTTATTCTTAGGAATCTCTTGCTGGAAGTGGCCTGATAAGTCTGGAAATTGCTTCTTTATGACTAGTCCTAAATCTGCATTCAGTAGTTTTAATTAGGCAACAAAAAATTGTGTTAAGTGCTCTCTCATGCCTGTTGGATTGGGCTGTTTCTTTTGCCTGGCTGGGTTGCCTGGGTAGGGATGGTCTTTTGGAACCACTCACTTTTTTTATATGATTCAGAGCCTTGGGTGCTAGGAGGTCATTCCATTTCTTTCTTTCAAAGCTTCTTTTTCTTTCCTTTTAATAGTACTTTTTGTCTTTTAAATTAAAATATAGTTATATCACTTTTCTCCCTCTTTTTCTTCTCTCCAGTCATTCCCATGAAGGTGCCCCCATCCCTACTTTCTCTTGAAATCATGGCCTCATTTTCTTTGTTATTGTTACACACACACACACACACACACACACACACACACACACACACACACATCCATCCCTAAATATATAAATACAACCTGCTCAGTTTGTTTAGTATTGCCTGTATGTATACACTTTCAGAGATGGCCGCTTGGTATTGGATAACCAACTAGATGGCTCATCCCTGGGCAAGGCTAATTCTCCCTCTCTCAGCAGTCCTCAGTTGCCTGGAGTTTTTTGTTTATGGCTATGGCCTAATTAGATTTCCCTTTTCAATGTTAGCATGTCTGGTGGTATTGTATTCATTCAGGTCTTGTTTAGGCGCCCATATTGTTGAGGTATCATGGGTAAAACTTCTCTATCATTTCTAGGAGACATATTCTCATAGCAGCTTTCCTGGCCCAGGCACTCTCCCTCAATGTTCCCTGAACCCTAGGTGCAAGAACTGTGTTGTAGATGTGTCAATTGGAGTTGGACACCCCACAATCACTTATTCTCTGCATTTTGATCTGTTGTAGACTTCTTTAATGGTTTCTGTTGCAAACTGAAGTTTCTTTGATCAGTAACGCGAGCTAAACTTTATCTGTGGGTATAATACTCAATATTTAAAATGTAGTTAAGAATTATGTTGGCTTTAATAAAGTGGCAATAGTAGCATTCCTGTAAGATCCATGGCCTCACTAGTGGATAGTTGACTAGGTTTTCAATATCAGACATGATTTCCTTATGCCGAGTGGGCCATCAGTCCAATTGGAGAGCTGTTGGTTACCTCCAAGCTGTGGGTACCACTGCTGCACCTTAAGTGTTACTCAGCATGATAATTATCCTTGTTGTTCATAGCTACTTAGGAGCAGTAGTTGCTTCTATCTTTTGGAAACTTGCATAGCACCTTCCAATATTATGCAAGCTAGTCCTTAGGGTGAAGGTCTTCAAATCTGATCCAGCTAGGGTCCTCCAGTTCTTTTGTCTAAAGTGCATGGTGTCTTCAGCAATGAAGACTTGCCTTCAACCTCTGTGTTATGGCTTGAATGAAAATGACCCTCATTAGGCTCATATATTGAAATAGTTGGTCCCTAGTTGGTGGAGCTGTTTGGGAAGGATTGAGAGGTGTGACTTTGGAGGAGGTGTGTCACTGAGGGTGGGGTTTGAGGTTTCAAAAGACTCACACAATTCCTAGTATTCTCTCTTTTTGCCTCATGGTTTGTGGGTCAAGATATAAGGTCTCAGCTATTCCTTTGTTCCACTATTGTGGATTCTAATCCTCTGAAATCGTAAGCCAAAATAAATGCTTTCAGTCATGGTGTTTTATCACAGCAATAGAAAAATAATTAAGACACTTTGGGAGGCAAGCATGAACAACAGCAAAGCCTAAAATTACACATAATACATATAAGCCTATGTGTATATGTATATATACATACATATTGTCTTAGTTAGGGTTTTTATTGCTGCAACAAAACACCATGACCAAAAAGCAAGTTGGGGAGGAGATGAGTTATTAGGCTTATACTTCAGTGTTGCTGTTCATCACTGAAGGAAGTCAGGATAGGAACTCAAACAGAGCAGGATCCCAGAGGCCATGGAGGGGAGCTGCTTACTGGCTTGCTTATCCCACCTTCTTATAGAACCCAGGGCCAGCAGCCCAGGGATAGCACCACCCACCATGGGCTGGGCCCTCCCCCATTTATCACTAAATGGGGAAATGCCTTAGAGCTGGATCTCATTGAGGCATTTCCTCAACTGAGGCTCCTTCCTCTGATGACTCTAGCTTGTGTGAAACACACACACACACACACACACACACACACACACACACACGCATGCACACACATATGTTTATGAAGTTATCCCACTTGAGCTTGGCAATGCTTCCTCCAGGGGCCATAGACTATCTAATAAAAGCCCCAATACTTAAAATCTCATTTCATGTTTTTAGTCAGGGTAGTCCGAAAGATCCCCAATGTTTCATTTTTTAGAAGTTTATTATTTTTTGTGTGTATGTGTTTGTGTGTAGTGCTGATGCAGTCTAGAAGAGAGTGTCAAATCCCCTGGAGCTAGAATTACAAGTGGTTGTGAGCAGCTTGCCATGTATGCTGGAACCAAACTCTAGTCCTCTGCAAGAGTAGTGTGCGTTCTTAACTGCTGAATCAGCTGCCTGGCCCTTCATGGCTTCCTTTTAACACTTAATACTTTACTCTTTGATCTGGTTGTTTGATACTGAGAACAGTTCTATCCACTTTCCTCCCTCAGTATGTTAGTAAAGAATCTAAGCATTTTCTTCTGCTACTGGCGCCATGCTGATGTAGTCACGTGAGTCATAGGTTAGTGGAAAGATATGCATGGCTGAGGTTATGCTGGTGATGTGTAGAACTATGTGGCTGTATGTTTGAGAAAAAGTTGACAATGTATTTAAGAAAACATTTTAGTTATTCTCTAGCTGTAGCTTGCATACTTTACAAGTAAAAATATCTCTATAGTTTGGACTTTAAGATTTAGTAAAATCAGGGTGGAAAGACGGCTCAAAAGTTAAAAGCACTTGCTTGCTCTTTTAAAGGAACGGTTTGGTTTCCAGCAGCCACACTGATTGGTGCATGACTACCTGGAACTCCAGTTCCAGGTCTACCTGATCTGCTTCCTTCTTCCATCCTCTCTGGGAACCCAGATGTACATGACATACACAGATGCATAGAGGTTCCTCTCTCTCTCTCTCTCTCTCTCTCTCTCTCTCTCTCTCTCACACACACACACACACACACACACACACACACACACACACACACAGAGAGAGAGAGAGAGAGAGGGAGAGAGAAAGAGAGAGAGAGAGAGAGAGAGAATGAATCTAGGATTTAGAGTTCGTACATATCAAGAGAGGTATAACCTAGCATTAATATTCTTGAACCATTTGTTTTCTTTTTGCTGCTCTCATCAGGGGTGTTGCCTGTGTAAAATATAAAAGCTTTCTTATTTGTTTCTTGCCTATTTCCACTTAATAAGATTCACAAAATATGTTCAAGTATGTATACACTCGGACACTGGGTTGCTAAGATGAAAGAGACATGGCAGGTGATTGCAGCCTAGCTTGTGAGCAGGCAGTTACAGTGAGCAGAGCGGGAGGCGAACTGCAGTGAAATGATGTTTTGTAAGGTGTGGGTGGAAGGAGTGATGTGGTGGTGGGAGTGGCCTGTGGCTTTGGTAGAAGAAGTCTGTTCACATCTGGGTTGATCTGGAAGCAAAGTCTAGACAGGAAGTAGAGTCCAGGTGCAAACCTCCATGTATGACCCCACTTCGTATGGCTAAGCCCTACCTTTCAAATATTCTGTAACCTTCTAAAACAGCACCACCAGTTGGGGGTTAAATGTTTGAATGTGTATGTCTGTGGGGGCACTTCACATCCAAACCACAACATGTAAGTTCATAGATCTGAAGAAACTACCAGGCATTAGATTTGGGTGACATGGGTAATGCTGGGATGTCTAGACATGGAACCCACTTGCTGAGGATGATAATTAGTCCAGCTTAGGACACTGGGGCAGGTAAGTGGTCAGTCCAGTAGATGGTTATGGTAGTTTGAATAAGAATGGCTCCCAAAGGCTCATGTATTTGAATGTCTAGTCATCAGGGAGTGGTACTATTTGAAAGGGATTAAGAGGTGTGGCTTTGTTGTAGGAAGTGTGTCAGTGGGGGTGGGCTTTGAGGTATCAAAAGCCCATGCCAGGCCCAGTGTCACTCTCTTGCAGATACAGATGTAGAACTCTCAGCTACTTCTCCAGCATTATGTATCCCTTCATGCCACCATGCTCTCCGTAATGAGAATAGTGGACTAAACTTCTGAAACTGTAAGAAAACCCCAATTAAATGCTTTTTTTTTTTTTTATAAGAGTTATGGTGTCTCTTCACAGTAATAGAACAGCACCTAAGACAGAAGTTGGTGCCGGGGACTGGGGTATTGCTATACTAGGCCTGACCATGCTGCTTATTGGTAGAATGTGGACTTTGGAACTTTGGATTAAGAAAGCAGTTGAACGCTTTAAGTGGGGCATAATGGGTCATCCCAGTAGGAACATGGAAGACAGTCATGCTGAGAGCAGTGTAAATTATGAAGGCTCAGCTCAAGAGGTTTCAGAGGGGAAGAAGATTAGCAAGTGGCCTGGAGATTGTTCTTGTGATTTTTTTTGTGAAGAATGTGGTGCTTTCTGCCCTTGTCCAAAAGTCTGCCTGAGGCTAAATTGAGGAGTTTTTGATGAATGACGTTGACAGAGATTTCAAGTGAGACTCATATTGACTGTGTTGTGTAGTCATTAGTGATCATACTTATGCAGATATATAATGAAAACAAGGAAGCTGAGCAAGGGAAAATACAAAATATTTAGTTTAAGGAGAAAAGGAGTAGCAGGAAATGTAACATTGGAGCCAAGTCCAGTGCTTAAGGAGGTGAAAAATTTAAAGAGAAGCCTAATGCTGATGGAATAAAGGGGGCAGTGAACTCAGGGCAAGACCCTATCCAGCTAAGCTTCCAGCAAGTGAAAAAGAATTATGGAAAAGCTTAAGCAGTGAAGGAAACCATCAAAACAGAAAGCTGATAAAAAATGTATTTGAATGAGGGGACCAAGTTCCATCCCTAGCAAGCAGCAGTACTTGGCAGCTTTGGCCATGTAGTTCTGTCTTTAGAGTCAAGGACACAAGAAAAGGGTTGTTGAATCTTACCCCCACCTCCTACCATGGCTAGGGAAAGCTACTGAGGCCAGCTGTATGTCAGCAGTGTTCTTGCATGGAAGCCCAGAGAGGCCATTATGTGAAGCTGTGAGAGTGAATCCTGGATTGTGTTGGAGACCCCAAGATGTTGGAGATGCCAGAGGTGTGGGGTACCTGCCAAAGACAGCTGCTAACAGGGAATGGAACCAGCCCAAGAGAGAGAAGTGGGTTGCAGTCAACAAAGCTGGCAATAGTTGGAGATCTGAAGAGTGTTCTGACATTGGATATGGAGATGCAGAATTTGTAGATTGTCCTGGTGGTTTTCGTTCTTGCTTTGGTGTTATAGCATTTCTTTACTGTGCTCCTTTACCTCCTTTTTGGAATAGTAATATATATCCTGTGGCATTGTATATTGGAAGTATGTGATCTTCCTTTTTATTTTGATTTTACAGGGGATTACAGTTAGATTTCCATGAGTCTCAGAAGGGACTTTGGACTTTGAAGGTGTATTGAGACTGTGAAAGACGATGGGGACTTTTGAAGTTGTTGCGAATGCATTTTTGTATTATGATATTGCTACAAGCCTATGGTGTCCAGGGAATGGAATGTGGTGATTTGAACAAGTATTTATATATTTGAATGCATAGTCCTCAGGGAAGGGTACTATTTGAAGAGAATTAGGTGTGGCCTAGTTGGAGTGTGTCACTAGGACTGGGCTTTAAGGTTTCAAAAGCCCATGCCAGGTCTTTTTGCTCTCTCTTCCTGCTGCCTATGGGTCCAGATATAGAACTCTCAGCTACTTCTCCAGCACCATGTCTGCCTGCACACCACAGTGCTCCCCACCATCATGTTAATGGACTAAAGCTCTGAAACTGTAAGCCACATCCAATTAAATGCTTTCCTTTATAAGAGTTGCCTTAGTCATGGTGTCTCTTCACAGCACTAGAACAGTGACTAAGACAATAGGTGACTTCTCAAATGTTGGGTTGAGGGAAGAGGACTGAGTCAGAGGTGTAGATTTGGACATCAAGTGTGTGCCAGAACTGTGGAGAACAGTCATGTGCAATGATGCATCAGAATGTGGGCCAGATGCGTCAGAATGTGGGCTGTGGGGCATCAGTTTATAGAGAATGATGGACATGAGTACTGTCACCCAGATACTCAGTGACTAGTCAGAGACACATACAAAGGTGGTAGTGATGTCGTACCAAAGAATAAGGTTTTCAGGTCATAGAATGTCAACAGAATCTCAGATAGTAGAATCATCTAGTAAAACCAGGAACAGCATCTGTCATTGGCCCGACCTAGTGGTTACCTTTGTAAGAACAGGAGTCAAGGTCACTTGTGCCTTTCCCCGGTTTGCTTTGACTTCAGGGTTGCAGAGCAGGGAAATATAGGGATGCAGCTACAGAGAGTCTTACCTGTCTGGTCTGAAGTAGCAGTGTGGCGCTTTCCAGAGGAGCAAGGATTTCTTGGGATCCACACTGCAGGGGCAGTAGCTATGTTCCCATAATGCTGGCACTATTAGGACCATTTACTACTGCAGATAGTAGGTCATACTTCTGTTTGGTTACATATTTGTGTGATGGCAAATGGAGATTTTGTTTATTCTCATCCGGAGAAGTGTAATGTGTTCCTCGTATCCATTTCTTTGTTTTGAAATGTACACCCATTCACCCGATTGTTGAATATTTATACATTGCTAAGGCAATGATCTTCTCTGAAGTTGTCTGTGGCACTGCTGAAGGCATGCTGTTGGCTCTCCCACAGCATGGGAGGTTTGCACAGTGATCTTTCTCCATGTAGAGCATCTTTCTGTAGATTCCTCTGATGCTCAGGACCTCATCTTCATTGAGATGCCCTGGATCCTCAATGTTCTGGCTTCCCTCTTCTTCAGGTTAGCTCTGAACTTCCTGTAGACTGAATACTTCTGGTTCCAGAAGGAAGATGCTGCTGTTTCATGTTTCTGACCATGCTGTGGCCCATTTTGCTGATCAGTGTCTCTCCGTCTCTGTCTCTATCTCTGTCTCTCTTGAACACCTCTGTTTTTTCCTCAGTGCCCTTCTCTCTCTAGGTGGCTGGCCATACCTTTTCTCTTCCTGTAGAAGTGTGCTCCAATGTTAGTTACCACTCAGAGCTTTCCTGGGTGAAGCTGGCCCCTCTCTTCCTTCAGTGGTGGGCTCCTTCCTGCTCCTACTTGCTGACAACTGATCATACTTGCTCTTGATCCCCTCTGAGAATCTACTCTTCCTCCTGGCAAGGGCCACCTCTGTGTACTGGCCCCATGACATGCAGGAGCTGCCAGCCTGGCATCGCTCACCTTGTCCTCCGCTTCTTTCCAGGGAAACAGTTCAAGTGCACAGTGTGCGACTACACAGCAGCCCAGAAGCCACAGCTGCTGCGGCACATGGAGCAGCATGCCTCCTTCAAGGTAAGGGGCCTGGGAGGTGGCCGTGGGAATTCCAGCTGGACACACGCCACTTTCAGCCTTTGCTTTCCAGACTGTCATGGGTGGAGTCGATTTTGTGCTCCTTCTTTCCAGAAGCATAGTCTTTCTTTATGCTTTAGAGACCAATTCAAGGAACAGTGTTAGAGGATGCAGACAGAAGACAAGGCATGCATTTACCACTCTGAACTGGGGTGAGCTGGGAGGAAAAGTCCAGGTTTAGGGGCGTGTATCCATGCCTTCAGATCTTGGGCTCCTGCAGGTGCATTGCCTGGTCAAACGGGTGTGATGAAGCCTACCCAGCAGGCCTTTTATGTATGGGAGAGTGGGAGAGTGCTCTGGTGTACCCTCTGCAGCGCCTAGCATGTGGTCAAGCTTGGAGGATGGCGTCTCTCTATCTTTTCCTAATACTTGTATGTGATGTTTCTTTAATGTGTGTGGTGGTATGTACTTAACCAGTCTCTCATGTAATTATGGAGAAGAGGAAAGGTGACCCAGTATGCTTTTCAGTCAAAACTCTGTGTATCACTTCAAGCAGCCTGACTCTTGACAATGCTATTTCTGTTGGTATGTACACAGGGTAATGGAATCTTTAAGATTCCTGACTATGTTGCTCTAAAACGTTTTTTGAAAATGCCTACTGTAAAATTCCATAGAATTATTTAATACTGAAGTGGTGTTGGTCACCACACTTACAGCTCCCACTGACTGAACGTCTCAGGTACTGGCTTTGTGTAACAAGGTGCACGCCTATCATCTTGGACCTCCCACAGTACATATGCTGCTCCTGTTTATTGCATGAGGAACCCGATCCTCACAGTGTAGCTGATCAGCCCTAGTCTTTTCTGACATACAGTGTGATGGCAGCTGCTGTAATCACATTGACTGTGTCTGTCGTTGGTGAGGTGAGAAGAACCTTCACCAGCAGCAACCTCATCCTGTGCTTAGAACAGCTTGTGAGGGTTCCTAGGACTTCTCTTCATGTGATTGAAGGTGGACGTACACTGAGCAACCAGAAACCGAAGGAGCCGGCACTTAAACCACATCCTCCCCGGTTTGTTCCATGCCGTTCATGCTGTGTCTTTCTCAGTGACTTTGGGGAGAAGGGAGGAGTTGGAAAAGCTACCGTCATGCAAACTGTTTTCAGGGAGTTGATCCTGGGTCTGCAGTAAACATGAGTTGCTAAGGTGGAACCCATGTATCACCTGGAGCATCACGTGACTGCATCTTTTAGGTCTTCCATTCTATGCCTGTGTTTTATATAATTGAAATGGGGGGGACTTCATTTCTCATCTCACAGTGCACAAAGGTGTTTCATCAGCAGTTGACGCTTGTAGTCATGCATTCACCATGCTAGAGCACACAGTGCATCAAAGCAGCCAGCATCTGTCTTTGTAGGTGAGAAATTAGGCCCCGTACGGGTAGTTCTTCTAGCTGCTGCAGTCTCTGGGGGCTTTGCATTCACCCTTGGTTTTCAGCTTGTCTTAACCAGGAACAGCTGAAGCAGCCTTTAGCCCTGAACTAAATCCTCGTTTTTCTAAGACTGGACTGTGGTGTAGATGCGTCGGGGATGAATGTGGGATTCATCCTGTTAAACATCCCCACCGGTGGTTACCACCTATTTCCTCTGTGGTGCCCTTGGCATCCAGTGCAGGGCCTGGTGTTGCTGCCGTGAGCTGGTCCCTGAGCCATGGCTGGTCCCCCTTAGGCTTCCAGTAGATTCTGGATCCTCTTTATCAAGTAGTACCACAGCTGAGAATGAAGCTCTCACAGGTTGAGGAACACCACAGCCAGCCTTCCTGTCTGACCCGTAACTTTCCTGTGCCAGTCTGTCTAAGTGAGATTTCTCAGTTAGCTCATACAGCAATATGGAATTGTTCTCCACCAGCCACTCTCATCCAGACAGCAATTCCTCTTCTATCTTCTCCCCTCTCACCCCTGTGTCGGTTTCCTCTTGCTAAAATGGATTGCCACCATGTTGTGTCAAAACAACATACATATTTTATAACTCAGAAGTCTAGCATGGCCTCCACTAAGATCAAAAGAGAATGTTGGCAAGGCCAGTGTTGAAGGCCACGCCCTGGTCTTCCTCCACTGCTGGAGTCCCTTGCAGTCCCTGGCTTGTAATTCTTCCTCTGTTTCAAGGCCAGCAACAGACTGTGTCCCTTCATATCTTCTCTGACTTTCTTTTGGGGTCTGGGGAGGGGATGATGTTGGAGAGATGGCTGTTGAACAACCATGAACACCCGAGTTTACTCCCCAGCAGTCACATGAAAAGCTGGATAAAGCATGTCTGGAAACACAGCACTGGGGAGGTGGAGACAGGCAGATCACTGGATGTGGATGCCTGCCAGCCTTAGCTAAGTCAGAGAGCGAGTTCTGGGTTCAGTGAGAAATCCTTTCTCAGAGCGTAAGGTGGAGATTGAAGATTACCTGCATGGCAGTAGCCTCTGCTCTTCACGTGCCCTCATGGCCACATGTGCAGGGGTATACAAGCATGTATACACACACCACATGTGTACACACACACACACACACACACACACACACACACAGAGAGAGAGAGAGAGAGAGAGAGAGAGAGAGAGAGAGAGAGAGAGAGAGAGAGAGAGAGAGAGAACACCTTGTGTGTGCTGAGGATGTGGCTCAGGTGATAGAACGCTTGCCTAGCATACTCTCTATTTCAGTCCCCACCATGTAAATTTGAAATGGTGGCACATGTCTGTGATCCCAACACTCAGGAGTTGGACACAAGAGGTTCAGAGTTCAAGGTCAACTTTGACTATGTAGCAAGTTCAAGACCATCTTGGGATGTATGACACCTTGTTTCAAATAATAAAATATTTAAAGGCCTCTGTGATGATACTCTTATAACCCAGGTAAAGCCCTTAGCCTATGGTCAGGTGATTAGTGACCTTTGTCTTCATTCCTGTCCTTTAGTTTTTGGTTGTTACTGTGTTTTCTTCAGTGACAGGGATGGACCCAGGCCTCGTGCATTCTAGGAAAGCTAATCCCCAGTCTAATCCTATGGCCTTATTTCCTTTTCAACTTTCATGGATTAGGACATGGGTGTCTTGGGAGGGACACTGTTCTGCCATTCATATTCCCCCACATTTTTTCCTCTCACTTCTGCCTATGGAGGTGCTTTTCTCTGGAGACCAGAAAATGCACAGTATGCAAGGACGTTTCACCTGCCAATGCTGCTAAACATTCAGCTTTCTCATCTTCACTGGTGTTCTGTTTGGCCTGGGATCCTCAGGCAGATATTACGGAACTTGTGCAGCCGGTTTGCAAAATGAAAACAATTTGCTTTTCCTTAGGTAGATTTAATAATTTACCGTGTATGACTTATGGCAGGAAACACTGAAATAAGACAGATTCCTGGATTGTTTTTTAAAATGGCATATTTTCTATTTATGTATTTATTTAGTGTTCACTAAATAAGATTTGAGAATGCTTGTAAATTCCTTTCTTCATAGAATCAAGAATGCTTTTGATGCATTTTTTTTTTTTTTTAAGATGAGCTTGCAGTCCAACAGTAAATGAGATTTTTTTTTAATGGAAGTCACTGCGTCAGCTTTAGCACTGACAAAGCTTTGTTGGGTTCCATGACATAGCTCAGTGGCTTGGTGGTTTGCTGAAAATGCTCCACGTGTGAGTCGGAGCTGAAGGCAGGGTAGAGGAGCCCCCTAGCTGAAGGCAGGGTAGAGGAGCCCCCTAGCTGAAGGCAGGGTAGAGGAGCCCCCTAGCTGAAGGCAGGGTAGAGGAGTCTCCTAGCTGAAGGCAGGGTAGAGGAGCCC
The DNA here is from genome assembly GCF_949786415.1 of Peromyscus eremicus. Lineage (NCBI taxonomy): Eukaryota > Metazoa > Chordata > Mammalia > Rodentia > Cricetidae > Peromyscus > Peromyscus eremicus. Next base: position 33,729,781 of record NC_081436.1, read on the forward strand.
CCTAGCTGAAGGCAGGGTAGAGGAGCCCCCTAGCTGAAGGCAGGGTAGAGGAGCCCCCTAGCTGAAGGCAGGGTAGAGGAGCATCCTAGCTGAAGGCAGGGTAGAGGAGCATCCTAGCTGAAGGCAGGGTAGAGGAGCCCCCTAGCTGAAGGCAGGGTAGAGGAGCATCCTAGCTGAAGGCAGGGCCAAAGACCCTTTATGCAGTTAGAAAAGCATTGCCTTTCCCCTCAATATTTTCAGTCATTTCACACTTCATGAAAATAGACTTGCAAACTCCTTGTGACTGCAGCAGAAGTATTGAGTTCCATGCTTTATTTGATCTTCCCCTCATAATTGAGTCCTTTGCTTGCTCCCAGTTTGGGCCGTTATAAATAACTGCATAGTGGACATCTTCATGCAGGAAGCATTTCATATCTCCTAAAATCTAATGGGTGATGAAGTTCAGAGCCCAGCTCATCACACTGAGAAATTACAGACAGTAGATGCAATCAAAATGCATTCCCAACGGCATAGTCTGCCTCAGCCTTGCAGGGTTTGGGGATTGACCTAAATGGGGCAAGAGGGAATGACGAAATGGGCACCCATACAGAAAAGCTGGATTGATACAGGAAAACACCAGAAGTTCCGAAACATAGTGTTTTTATTTTCTAAATCTGAATCGAGGAGATGGGTATATTTATATACATCTGAACTGAACAAGGAGGCAGATTTAGCTAATCTGTGCAGGGGGGGTGGTCTCTGTAGGGGAGCAGTCTCAGGCTGTAAACACCTAGGAAGAGAAAGTTACAGTCCGTATTGCCTGCACACTCTGTCAACATCCACACATGGACCAGGGGAAGGCTTTGACATTTCCCTGAGCCTGACCTGGGGAAGGTTTTGCTATTCCTATGGATCTGAGACACTGGGGTCCTTGACATGGTTGTGTTCATGTCAACAGTACTCCTTCACTCAGGACTTAACCACTTCTTACAAGTAGAGGGCTTCCTCTACTTCCCACAGCAGTCAACACTGTTGACCTTAGAGGAGTGCTAGAGAAGACACTTGGAAGTGATGGGCACCCACTGAGCTGGAGGGCTTAAATAATGGGCTATTCTTTGTGTCCGGCTGCACAATATAATCAGTAATGGTTAGTTCCACGACATCTGTGCCAGTGTTAGACAAGTGAGTATATTTTTCCAGGCAGGCTTTGATTGTAGTTCAAATGCACTCTTTTTTAAACAAAGTCTTGTCTTTTCATCTAAAGAAGATCTTCATTTTGGTGGTATCATATCTATCATTGCATACCAAGTTTGAGAATTAGATGCTGGATTCCCTTTGATCCTGCATCCTGTAATGTTGGGTCTGATTTCTAGTTCTGAAAATTTGGCTGTGCCGTATTTTTTCTTATGAGAGATGTGGGGGATGTGGAGGGTGGTGCTGCTCTAGGTGTGCAGGAGATGAGGGGAAGAGAGGATTGAGGGGCAACTGAAAGGAGATGACTAGATGGGTGTCATAGCAAAGTCTAGTTAAGCATGAATTATAGCCACATATACAAATGGTTGCTCAGATCTACCATTGTAGCTGAGTTGAGCCTTTCTCCATCTTTCCTTGAATTATTTCCTAGCTTGATAGATTAGCGTACTCATTCAAGGAAACAGAGATTTCTCTTAGCATGCTTTTGGGTTATCAAAGCCACAGAATGGAATTTTAAGATTATTTTAAAATTCAAGGAAAATTCTGAGCAGCTAAAATTGTTTTCATATAGTATTTTTTAAAATTTATCTCTTATTGTTATGAAGACTTTTCTCATAGGCAAGTATATGTAAAAAGAATTAGCCGCAAACAAGGGAATAACTTGGGTACATGATAAATGTTCAGCTTCATCGATTAAAAAAAAATCAGCAAAACCATGCTGAGGTCATTTTTCACTCACATCAGAGTTCAAGTACACATCCCACTGCAGGCCATGAGGGAATAACCCTGTTCATATGCTGTTGATGGGAATGAAAATGGTGCGTGCCCCAAGGAGATGAATACAGCAGAATCTGTTACCACTGCAAGTGTGTGACAGATGATATAAAATAGTCACTTGTCAGAATTTTTCTAGTGCATAGATCCTTCCAGATATATGAAATGTAACTGTAGGATTATCTAATAGAAATAGGTAATAGATCCATGTATACCGTAAGGATTAAGTGAAAAATCATCAAACAACAGCAGAATAATCTGTAGCTTCAAAAGAGTTAAAAATATCTCTCTGCTCATTTCTATAGAAAGATGTTTAATCTGTATAAGAAACTGCAAAAGGAAGATTAAAAATGATAAAACTGTATTTCTTATGTTTACTTTCAAGCTTCTGTAAAAATATACACAAAATAAACGGGCACATTATCTACTGGGGAGGGCGAGAATACAGACTGAGTACATGGAAAGACAGGGTTATAGTGACATGTGTGGTGAGTGTACACATATGCATGTTCGCATGTGTGGGGCACATATATGCAGGCTTCATATATGTGTACATGTGCAGGCATACAGTACATCAGTAGAGACCAAAAGCTGACATTGAGTGTCTTCTTCAAATACTCTTTCCCTTATATATTGAAGCAGGATCTTTTGCTGAACCCGGAGCTTACTGTTTTGGCTGGCTAGCTTGCTCTAAGAATCCTTGTCTCTGCCTCCTGTGCACTTAGATTGCAGATCATCGTTCATGCCCACCTGGCTTTTGCATGGGTTCTGAGGATATAAGCTCTGGACCTCACACCTGCCTGGGGAGCTCTTTGTCCATGGAGCCATTTCCCCAACCTATGCCTGATTTTTGAGCCATGTGAGTTAAAAGGGTTACCTCTTTGATATATGTAAGCAAAAACCACAACACTATAAGAAAAAAAAGAGGGCTTCGAAACTAACATCAAAGCGGAGTATGAGTATGTCTCTAGTCTTTGTGCTGTCCTGTATGCGTGATGGTGAACTGCCTTTGGTATTTGAAAACCCCGGAACAATGAGGTAGCCTAGAAACTGCAGGCTTTAGAACCAGGTAGAGGTTGAGTTAGTTCCCAGCAATGCCATTTGTAGGTTGTGTCGTTTAACTTCTTTATGTTAATCTTATTACCTGTAAAATGCTGATGGTGATATGTCTCCTGGTGTTGGAGATATTAAAAGCAGTATAATTTTATGAGCAGGGCATCCAGTACATGGCACCTGGTGGGTGATCAAAGGATGCTGGCTCTATTTTTCCTCCTGTATCTCTTGAAAATGAGTCCAGTTTCACAATAGAACCAAAGGAAGGGGTGTAAACCAGCTGATCATGCCCATATTCTTTTTGTTTGGATTTAATTCTGTTTATAAAGCACTTACTCTAATATTCTCATAATTTTTTAAAATTTATTTCTAGACACTGATGCTCTTTTCTTTGTTGTATGAATTGTCACCTGCATTGAGCAGATGAGGGCCACTCCGTTGGTGCCACTACTTGCCATCTAGTGGACACTTGTGGGCTCCTTTGTTCATGTGAGCCACTGTTTCCCTCTTTGAAAACTTTCAGCAATGATGTGATTATTTCAGAGACTGCTGTGAGGAAATAGGATGGAATGACTCTGCATAGCTGTCCACTCTGACCATAGTTGTGCAGAAGGCTGGAGAGGGCACCAGCTTTCTCTCTCCATAAGGGGCGCCAGGAGCTCTCTCTAAGGCTCATTTCCACTTTCCACACCAATTTGGCTTCTCTGTAGTCAGCACTGTAATCATTATTGGATCGTGGAAATGGGTAGAGAGTGAATTTCTAGCCCTAGGGGTGCTCTCAGTGAACCAGAGCCCAGCCATTGACCTTGACCTTGGCGCTTTCCCACATGGTTCTGATGTAGAAGCTTGCAGGGCTCCGAAGCCACTACAGTGGGTTTGGAGCTTTGGGAGGAAAAACCGTTCCGTTTGGAGCACATTCCTGTAGACCTCCTACACTACATTTGTTTCTGTGTGCGTCCACCTACGTGGCATGCGTGCTAGCCATGGAAGCCTGTGTGTAACCAGTCGGACAATCACAATGTCTTAACTAGAGTGCCCAGTCATTTATGGTTAGTGCAACTGCTAACATGCTGGAATACTAAGATCAGCATCTTCACATGTTCTGGGAGCACAGTCAGGACTTTGCTTCCAGTGAGGCAAAGCTCTTGAGCACCAACACTCCTGGACATCACTAGGCTGCTGGATCTCTAAGCATGAGGCTGTCAGCTTGACAGGTCTTCACAGAGTGGCTGGCCACTGCATGTTCATGTTGGCCCTCCCCCACTCATGCTAGACACACAGTAATTTCCCCTGAAAGGAGGGTGATTGAGGCAGTGCCAGCTGCAGGCAGAAGTGACAGACACAAGGTCACCCACAGCGTGCTCTAGTGGCTTTTTTTGGAAAAGATTTTTGTCTACACTGTGTTACCCACAGGTAGGGCAGGGAGGACCTGGAGTCATGTCCCCTCACATGCACCCATGGGAGAAGCACTAGTGTGCAGTTGGAGGAAAGCCCTGTGTCTTACAGCAAGGCCTGCCCTCATGTGCTTTAAACTGTCTTAGAATCCAGACCTGTCACTGCTGGGTGATCTTGGGCAAGTCCCTTAACCTTTTTCTAAGTTACCTGTTGCTTAGGAATAGAAGCAGTACCTTGGCTACCTCTGTACCCATTGACACTAGTAAGAAACTAAGTGAAAAGGACTTACCACGTGGTTCTCAGATGTTGGTTTCCATCCTTTCTCTGCCATCTTCCTTGTCACGGTGAACTTACCTTGACTGTGCACACTCTCTTCTATCATGGTTCCATTGCTCAACATTCTTGGTATCTCAGGCGGGCTCCGTCTGTTCTTAGAGTTATAGTCACATGTTCCACGGATGTGACAGTTTCCTTAATGGTGTCCTCTAACACAAACGTATAAATATACCACTTGGCGGAGAGAACCTTTTACCAGGTGTGTTTTCCATATGGCATTCTTGTGAACGTCTAGTCATGCCCTTCTCATCAGCCCCGCCCCTTCCTGCTAGACCCACTGGGCATGCTTTCCAAATCTGCTTCCTGGCAAGGGTCATCATGCTCTGTATTTCCCTGCCATTCTCTCCTCATCACTGCTGCCCACAAGTGCTTTTCATCACACTGATACATGTCACAAGGGCTCAGCATCGGAGAGACTTTGCACATTAGCTCTACCCTCTATAGAGCTTCAAGGACATCAGGAGTCTCCTGGCCTCTGGAGCATAAGTTTTAAAAAAAGTGGTGTGTGAGTTGTGCAAGTCTGCAAAGAAAAATTCAGTCTGAGATCAGCACTTTTGAAATATGTACCTTTTGGAAACTGTTCAGGGTGGCTGAATGCTGAGCCATCTTTATTTAGCTCCCTTTGTTTCTGACACAGCATGTGACCTTCTTAGCCATTGGTCCTTCCCTTTTGGGGGCCAGAGAGCTCTTAGATATAGCTGAGGTTGAGAATTGACCCATCACCTCGACAACACACTGTCAAATTTATATTTGATATGTGTTAAAAGAGGTTGAATCCTTGACAGCCAGTGCCATGAGTCTTTTGCGTTATTGCAGTTGAAATTTGCCTGGCCACAGCATTGTCACAAAACTGAATAGAGGTACAGGAGACCTTGATCTCTAAACTCATTGTCATTGACAAGCTTTTTCCAACTCTTCCATATGGAGTATATCATACCACAACTCAACAACCAGAATTTTCAGAGACAAAGTAGGAACAACTAAAGAATCTAGTTTTTATTGAATCATTTGATTCAAAGTAAGTGATATGATCTGGGTACCAGGCACTTCTCTGTCAGGCACTGTGCTGGGTGCACAGGCTTCTAGGCTGAAGTCAGGCCTCTGTCTGCCAGTTTCATAGGTCCCTGCAGAGCCAAATGTGCATTAAAAATAATAGCCATTGTGTGGAGTATTAGGAAAAAGTTATGCCTAGGAGCTGTGGGAACTCAGAAGACCAGCACAACAATTGTTCCAACTGCATTTTTTTAAAGTTTTATTTCAGCTGAGTTAAGATTATATTATTCTATTGATTAAAATTCATATTTTTAGAAACCTGGAGCATGATGGTAACCACAAGTCAGAGGGAATTTGAGCAGTACTCAGTAGAGGAACAACAAGGGTTCAATGTCCACAAGCCCATCAGTGGTATAGTGATATGAATTGTATGTTTATATGTGGGGAGAATTGGAGCATATGTGGTTTGCATAATTAAGCAATCCTGGTCCAGATGTGTTCCCGCTAATCCTTGTCTCTGGATGTTCTGGATGTGCTGCACAAGGTGGTCAAAGAAGCCCTTATTGCTTGAGAGGCCAGTTGCCTCTCAGGAGAGGGTTACTTTGCTCTGTGGTGTGACCTCAGCCTCATGGACAGTTGCCCTTAATGGGAAAGGGTCTGCCCTATGAAGTTCCTCATTTAGGAATCTAAGGTGACTCAAGAAGAAAGTTTAAGGATAATGACTTACCTGTTTTCATCCAAAGTAAAGGAGACAGATAGGAACAACAAAGGCAGGAATGTCAGGCTTTCATCCTGCATTTACAAACAATTACCTTGTAGGTCCAAGTTGCAGAGCCAACTAACTCCCTTTAGCAAAAGCAGTTGCTAAGCACCTGTATCATAATCTCTTGTATTCTGATAGCGAAATAAGTGCCAAAGGCCTTTGTAATATGATCACAGCAAGCTGCAGTGAGGTATGCTTGGAGAAGGTAAAGGGTGTGTGAGCATACAATACATGAGAACAGATATTCAAAACTGGACAGAGATAGTATTTAGGATGAAGTCAGCCTTGGAGGTTGTTATGTAAATAGTTTATTCCTGGCTTTCCTTCTAACCCCTGTGACAAAGGGATTGGAATTGAAGATAATCTCCAGTAACTAGAATGGAAGACAAACATTTGTAAGCAATTCCAGTTACTAGTACCCCCAAGTGATCCCACAATGCCAGTTGTCGGGCATTGCTATGTAAAGTGTTTTATATGCATACTTTACTTTGCCCTGATAACCCTTCTAGGCAAGTATTAATATCTCCATGTTATAGATCAGAAGACCAAGGCCCAGAATTGAGTAAAGGGGCATGAGTTAGGAAGACTACAGTTTTCAAGGAATGGTACTTGGGTTTTGATCAATGTCTTTTGACATAATGACTCCATCCGTTAGTCTATGCCTTCAGAGCTTGGTGACTTTTTACCCCTTTGTCCTTTTCCCACTCACTGCCTTGATGATGTACACCCATGGGTGTATGTTTAGTTATCAAAGTTCAAGCCCAGAATGCTGACTGAGTACAAATTAGCAGCCAGAACTCTTACCAAGTAAGTGGAAACCACAGAACTCATGGGCAGCAGGTAGGACTAATGTGGGGTTTTGTGGCAGTTTCTGTTTTGCGTTTCTGTTCTGAATTTGAAGGACAGTCAGGGCTCTGGTACTACATTTGTTTCTCGTATTTCCTATGAGTGTGGGGAAGGGTGTGGGAGGAAGAAGGGAGGTGTGCACCTGGGTGGCACATGGGCCCCTTGTTAACTGGCCTCCAGCTACCGAGCCTGTGCTAAAGATCGTCTGTGTCATCTTCAGTTACGTTGTGCTTTAGATCTTTAAAGCATCTCTGGAAAAATGGGAACTGGATAGTCTTCGGTTAAATTAAAGTCCTATCCATCTATGAGTATGCAGTATATTCTCTTGAAACATTGCATTTTTGACCTCACAAGTGATTACCAAAATAATAACAATAATAATAATAGAATAAAATCAATAACCAGCCAACGCTAAAGATTCTTCTAAGCTCTTGCACCAAATGCAATTAGTGTGGATTGATTTACTGTTACTTATCATGATGAGTTAATTGCCTCAAGATAAGCTGTCTTTGAACTTGTGGTACCCGTGGCCTTAAAATATTTATTCTTTTAAATTGTGTAATTTGTCTCTGGCCTTATTTGAAAACTGAGCTAGCTCTGTGCTTTTTAATTGATATGAAGATCTGACTCTTGTTCTTTGGATCTTTACCCTGGGATTGGTTTTGTTCCTGCCACAATTGACCCTGGGTAGACCTGAGTCCCACCTTTGAATGATGGAATTCTTAAAAGAGACAGGAAAATTAGAACAACTTTTCACCCCTGGCTTGGTAAACTTGTCTTTGAGACTCCCAACTTTCAGAATGTCTAGGAAAGAAAACAAAACAGCAGCAACAAAACTTCTACCATGCCAAATCTGCCTGCATTGTAAGGAAGGAATTGCATTTTCATTCATGCCTGTATCCTGTGAGCCTCAGAGCTACTTAGACATCTTTGGTACAAATATCTCTGAAGGCTAGTCACCAGGAACAAGAGTCCGGGAAAACCTCCGGCCTTCCTGTGCTTCTCGCTGTAATGTGCATGTCTCTCCGTGTCTGTCTGCTGTGGGATGGTCTGTATGTCAAGTGTGTTGCTGATTGGTCAATAAATAAATCACTGATTGGCCGGTGGCCAGGCAGGAAGTATAGGCAGGACAAGGAGGAGAATAAGGCTGGGAAGTGGAAGGCTGAGTCAGAGAGACACTGCCAGCCTCCACGATGAGAAACAGCATGTGAAGATGCTGGTAAGCCACGAGCTACTTGGCAAGGTATAGATTTATAGAAATGGATTAATTTAAGCTGTAAGAACAGTTAGCAAGAAGCCTGCCACGGCCATACAGTTTATAAACAATATAAGTCTCTGTGTTTACTTGGTCGGGTCTGAGCGGCTGTGGGACTGGCAGGTGAGAGAGATTTGCCCTGACTGTGGGCCAGGCAGGAAAACTTAAGCTACATCTGTCTGCTTCTGCCCTCTTGCTGCTCTTTTCTTGTCTTTCTTCTCTGAAGCTCTGTGTGCTATCACAACTGTATACGTGTCGGTGTGTGCGGTATTCACAGGGAAAATGTGGATTCCCCCATGGCTGCAAATACCAGCCAACCAGCTACCAGCCCCTCAACCTCAGCCTCCACTGCTCTAGGCAGACCCAGGGCAGCCACGTGACCTGTCCCCACCCCCTTGCTCAGCTTGTCCCTGTGCCTCACTCTTGCTCTGTTATACTTCCAGAGGGCCACATTGGTCTCATCTCCTTCAGGCCTCAACCTTCATGCTGTGTTTCTGTAGGTTTAATGACATCTGGTAAATACTATAGTCACTTCTTTTGATGCTAAGACGTAAGTTCTGTGAGGCATTGGGCTTACTTTTTGTTCTGCTTGCTACACTCAGGCAGCACTTTGTAGGGAATGATGGGTACACTGTCTGCTCATCTTTTATTATTATTTTTTTTACACAGGGTCTCACCTAGGCCTGGCTGGTCTCAAACTTGTTACATAGATGAGGATGACCTTGAACTCCTAATCCTCCTGCATCCACCATCTGAGTAATGGAATTACAAGTACTGGGCATCATGCCCAGTTTATGTGGTGCTCGGCATGGAAGCCAGGGTTCTGTCCATGATAGCCAAGCACTCTGCCAGATAAACTGTATTTCTAGCCCTAGTTACAGGTCTGTAGGCTGATAGATTCTTCCTGGCAGGCTTCTAGGTGGAGTGTGGGATTTTGAGCTGCTTTAAGAGCTCAGAACCACAAAGGGCCAGGATCCCACACACCTTCTATTGTATTGCTGGGTTCATTCTCCTTTCCTGTGTAGGCTTGAGCCCTAGGTTTGTCCTTCTCACAGTAGTGAGACCTGCAAGATTAAAAGTGGATGTAGCATATGGGAGTGCTTTGGAGGGGAGATGCTGTGCACTTGCCTTGCTCCTAGCTTCAGTGAGGCAGGCCCTGGTTAGTGCCAAGGCCCAGAGAGGGAGTATAGCATGAGGCAAGGGCCTGCTTTTCAGCAGAGAGGGAATTAGATATCTGTAAAGTTGTTTTCTTTGGTTGGGCCCTGTAAGCCTTGTTTCATCATTGTATCGCGTTAAGGAATATTAAAGGAGATTCCTGTGGAAGGCACATGTCTAATCCATTCTGGTGTATTCTTTGGAAATCGAGGAAAATGTAGTTCCTTGTCAATCTTCAGTTTTGCAGCAGTGTTAATCTTGTCTGATCTGCAGTCTGGAGTCAGTGGGAGCATGCTGGTGGTTAACAGGCAGTCCAGACAGGGGCTGTACAGAGCCGGGTCACCAAGGTGGGAATGGGAAGGGAAGGGAAAGAAATGGCTGATTGTGCCACCAGCACTCCAGGTGTTAGAAATGCCGTTGTAGAATGATATCACATTGATGCTGTCCTTTGAAACCCAGAATCATCTGTAAAATGAAGCACACTAGAGTGGGAAGGTTGCTGAAGTCACCCAGCTGATGCAGCAGCAGGAGACATTGTTGCTGAAGTCACAGTTATTTGCAGTAGCCTTGATTGATCTGTGTATCAGTTGTGGGGTGGGGGAGAGGAGGAGTGGTGCCTGAGGTTTGGAGTCTGGCCCTAGGTCAAAGCCTGGTTTGATGGTGACTGTCTGAGAACCCTCTGCAGCAGCCTCTACTTTCTTCATCTGTAAAATGTGCATATTATGTTTTTCACCCTAGGTGGCAGGCAGGCAAGAGGGACTTAGTGGCCACTCTGACTGCTTTCTTTGTTATCATCAGTGGATTTGAGTCCCCTTCATCTCCTCTTCTGTTCACTTAAACATAAACAGGGTGGTCCAAGTGCAGGTTTTCAGGTAAAAGGGATGCCATGTGTTCTTTTGCTTTAGATGAGGCCTTTTGCACCAAAGATATCCATCTGGGCCATCAGTGAGAGTCAGTTGCATAATTCATTTTTTCAAAAGTTTCACAGAGGTATACATTGTACATGGAGCCTATTCCCTCCACACCCTGCTTCCTTTATCTCATCCCCCAATTATTCTCCTCCATCACCCTAGACAGTTTCAGTTCAGCTTTTATGCCACATAAATGTCCATGCCATTTGGAATGTTTGTTTTGAGTTTTGCTTCTTTATTCAGCTGCATATTGATGAGACAGAACAGGGTTCTTGCTCCTGGTTCTAATCCTCTCATTTCTTTGCAGTTGCCAAGTCCTTTGGCTGCCGAGTTCGGCCCTGGCCAATACAGAAGCATAAATGATTAAGCTCTGATGTGGACTCTGGGAAAGGGTTGTAGGCCTGGGGGTTGGGGGTCAAGGTGGACATGTTGATCGAAGTTGCTCTACAGCTATGCAGGTTTTGTTCCCACTTTCCCGGGTGACAGACCCCAGTGAGGAGGAGAACTTGCTCTTTCTAGAGAGCTGGAAAGGTTTCTGAAGCCTAGCAGAACTTTCCTTGTATGTCATTATACTCTGGTATGTGAACCTAGGGTGTGTGTTTATATTGGTTGGGTATCCCAGAAGTGATCAGGTTCTTCTGTTTGTGACTGTAATGAGCTCTGCTCTTATGAGCTGTCAGCACATGTTCTCTGATGCCTGTGTCCTCCAGCTCCTCTGGGTGACACATGCACAGGGTGTGCTGGCTGTGGGATCTGCAACTTCATTAGGTGATCCCTGGTTGCACTCCAGAGTGGTTGCAGAAGTGTGCAGCAGCAGCAGGAACAGCAGCAGCAGCAGCAGCAGCAGCAGTAGCAATGCATAGATGCCCATGTCAGCCCGTAGTTTGGTGTGAAGAGTTTTTCATTGCCCTGCTAGGCATGCTGTGATCTCTGTACACTTTCATTTCCATGGCTGTCATGGCCATGAGTTTTCTTCCTCCTCTCCCTCCCTGCCTTCCTTACATCTTCCCTAGTAAATAACAGCTCAACTGTTTCTTCATTTTTCTTATTTATTTTAAAACTGTGCGTCAGTTTTTGGTTATATGTTGTAAATTCAGTCTCTCATTCTATGACTTCCACTTTACAATGTCTTTATAGGTCTTTAATGACTTTCAAGAAGACATTTAAAATGGGTTCTTAGGTTTTAGGGTACTGATTTTAGGCTGGTTGGCTGGGCATCACATGAATCATTAACAGACCGTGACAGGTGCCTGGCTGCTGAGTCCCTCCAACCCTGGCTGCAGAGAAACATAGGTGTCCTGATGTGGACTCTGCTAGCAGAAAGTTGGAGGCCTAGGGTAGGGGCAGGTGGACATGCTGATTGCAGGGGTTCCTAGTGAGAAGGAAACTGGTTCTTCTGAGAAAAGTTGGGAGGTTTTTTGACATGTCATATGGTGAGTTAACATGCTCAAGGAGTGAGTGTGAACATATGTGATGAATCTGTCCAATATCAGGCACAAGATAGCACGTGTACTATTAGTAACTTACGGATGAAAAAAATACTGGAACAATCAATTTTGGCTTAAATCTGTGAAGTGTGACAGCATAATCTTTCACAGCGTAAGTGAAATCATTCACTTCGGTAGGGATGGGAAATGCCTTTAGAGAACGAGATCCTATGAACCATGCTTTGTGGATGATGTTTGATGCTTTGCCTGTAGTGAGTGGGTCAGCACTGAATTCATTTTGGGCTTCTTCATTCACATGGCTTCAGCTTTTTGTCATAGAGACATAGCATATAAGATATCACATCCCTTTCTTTTCTTCCATGTCACGTGGTATTAGGATCAATTGATTAATGAGAATATTAAGAAAAAAACCCACATAATATGGCCTAGACAGCTCAAGCAGAAAGGAGCAAGGTCAGAATGACAGAGATACCTACAAAGTAGATCATGAGGTACCTCAGAGGGACAGTTCTATCTGCCCAGGCCCGTGAAGTTGTCTTAGAGTTTAACAAGGTAGAGCAGGGTGAGGTGGAGTGTCTTTAGAAAAGAAGGAACACTCAAAGATGTGAGTGGAGCTGCAGGGTGATACTGCATGGAGTGAGCTATTGTGCACCTGTCTCATATCCACCCAGCTCTCACAGCACATGCCTCAAGGTCATGTGGGGCTTTATACATGCCTTGCCCACCAGATGCAGTGACTGCTTTATCACAGGAAACTCTGAGGAGGTCATCTGAGGCTGTGCCTGCCCACCTCTCTGTAGGCTTCCTCAGACTCAGGAGCCACTGAGCAGGAGAAAGTGGGGGGACTTATAAAGAGAATGATGGGTGAGAAGCAGTTAGGGGTGTGGCCCAGGACATGGTACGTGAGAATCAGGTCAAAGTGACAGTAGTAAGGAAGGATAGGATGTGACTGAACCACCCCAGTGACTGGGGGTGACCGTGGAGAGTAGTACAGGCAAGGCTGTGGACAGACATGGAACAGGCAGGCCTGCAAAGAAAGCACATTCCCCCATCCCCCCAGAGGGCAGAGGGAGCCACAGCTTGAGCAGAGGTATATATGGTGTGAAAAGATTATTCTCAGGAGGTCCAATGCAGAAGGAGCAAGGAGTCTGGGCAATAGGGTGGTTTGTGCTGTACAGGTGCGGGTCAGATTTCTTACCTGGCTCTCACTGACTGTCTAAACTCCTCTTCCCTTCTGGACACTCTGCTGCAGAAGTTTAGCTCTGGGTCTGGGTCTGTTTTCTGTCTTGATTGGTTAATCTATTTAACATAATGTCTACATATTTCTGATTACGTGACAATGCGTTCAGTTGTAGAAAGCAGGGAAATGAAGCAATGTAAGAAGAAAAAATTAAAGTAAATATAACCCGAGTTGTACTTACTTAATCTCTTGGTATATTATATTCCATTTTATTTTTTTTCGTATGCCTACAAGAATCCCGGGTGACAGGGTTGGGGATTTAGCTCAGTGGTAGAGCGCTTGCCTAGCAAGCCCAAGGCCCTGGGTTTGGTCCTCAGCTCTGGAAAAAAAAAAAAAAAAAAGGATCCTGGGTGACTAATGTATCTTCGGAGTGCAGAAGTAGGCTGGAGGGAGTGCTCATGTGTCACAGGTACAGTCAGTGCCTTCTCTCCTTTCCTTGGGTGCTGTCCTTGGTGCTATCAGGTCCATACACTGGAAAATAGCCAAAAGGAACTCAGCTCCTTGGAGTGCATGTTTTCATGGGGAGAGTAAGAGGCAAAGTGTGTGTCATAGTACAGGATAGTGAAAGCCACAGCAGGGAGTCATTTCAGTAAAGCAGTTGGGAGATAGGAGGGGATGATCGCTGAGCTCATGGAGCAAGACTCTAAAAGAAGTGTGTCTGGGAGAGCTGGGGTCCAGGGAGAACACCCCAGTTTCTGCAGTCATCACTTGCCATCAGAACTCGGGATGGAACAAGAGCATAGACAGGCATGGATTTGAATACTGCCATCTCAGCCTGGCAGTGGTGATGGAGAGGGGTCCTGGAGCACACTGCCATCTCAGCCTGGCAGTGGTGATGGAGAAGGGTCCTGGAGCACACTACCATCTCAGCCTGGCAGTGGTGATGGAGGGGGGTCCTGGAGCACACTGCCATCTCAGCCTGGCAGTGGTGATGGAGAGGGGTCCTGGAGCACACTGCCATCTCAGCCCGGCAGTGGTGATGGGGGGGGGGGTCCTGGAGCACACTGCCATCTCAGCCCGGCAATGGTGATGGAGGGGGGTCCTGGAGCACACTGCCATCTCAGCCCGGCAATGGTGATGGAGGGGGGTCCTGGAGCACACTGCCATCTCAGCCTGGCAGTGGTGATGGAGGGGGGTCCTGGAGCACACTGCCATCTCAGCCTGGCAATGGTGATGGAGGGGGGTCCTGGAACACACTGCCATCTCAGCTGGCAGTGGTGATGGAGAGGGGTCCTGGATCACACTGCCATCTCAGCCTGGCAGTGGTGATGGAGGGGGGTCCTGGAGCACACTGCCATCTCAGCCTGGCAGTGGTGATGGAGGGGGGTCCTGGAGCACTTAGCAGCACTGTCAGGCAAATAAACTCCCTGGCCTTTTTACAGTAACTGTGTTTTGACAGTTTTTTGTTCTTTTTTCATTATGTTTTTTTTTAATTAAATTTATTTATTTTACATCTCGACCACAGTTTCTCCTCCCTCCTCTCCTCCCATTCCCTCTCCTACCTCCTTTCTGCCCACCCTCTCCAATCCACTCCTCCTCCGTTTCTGTTCAGAAAGGGGCAGGTCTCCCATGGATATCAACAAAACATGACATATCAAATTGCAGTAAGACTAAGTACTCCCCTTGTATTAAGGCTGGGCAAGGCAACCCAGTATGAGGACTAGGGCCCCAAACGCCAGCAAGAGAGTTGGAGATATCCCCTGCTCCCACTGTCAGGAGTCCCACAAGTAAACCAAGCTACACAACTGTCACATACATGTAGAAGGCCCAGGTCTGTCCTATCCCATGCAGGCTCCCTGGTTGTCGATTCAGACTCTGAGTTCCTATCAGCCCAGGTTAGTTGATTCTGAGGGTTTTCTTCTGATTTCCTTGACCCCTCTGCTCGTACAATCCTTCTTCCCTCTTTTCAGTAGGATTCCCTGGACCTGGCCTAATGTTTGGCTGTGGGTCTGCGTCTGTTTCCATCAGTTGCTGGATGAAGCCTCTCTGATGACAATTGGGGTAGGCACTAATCTGTGAGTATAGCAGAGTATCGGTAGGCATCATTACATTGACATTTTTTTTTTCTCTTGTGTTTGGTTCTATCTTAGGTCTTTGGGCCATCCAGCCTCTGGGTCCTGGAACTCAGTCAGTCTGACAGTATTTTTTAACCTCCAGATTTCAGAGGAGGAAACTAACACATCAGGGGTTAGAGGAAAATGCCCAAGTTCCATGGCTCACAGGAGATGGTGGGAACCATCTCCTGATCCATAGCTCTAAGGGGGCACAAGGACACAGAAGGTCAGGTACTCCACGGTCCTGCCACCAGCTCTTGTTTACCATAACTACTTGCTCAGTGTTGGTGGAGCCCACCTTGGCCAAGGCCTTGTTGGGTCTTTAGCAGGGACTTTGAGATCCTTGAGCAGTATATTCCACCTCCATCCTGGCTTCCTTCCTCTTCTGC
Source organism: Peromyscus eremicus (assembly GCF_949786415.1). Taxonomy (NCBI): domain Eukaryota; kingdom Metazoa; phylum Chordata; class Mammalia; order Rodentia; family Cricetidae; genus Peromyscus; species Peromyscus eremicus. The sequence continues at coordinate 33,745,566 of NC_081436.1, forward strand.
TCTGTGCCTGCTGCTGCGTTCTCTGCTCCCATCGCTATTTCTGCAGGGCTTCTTTCCTGGTAGCTGTGGGCTTGTCATTTCTGATTGGGAGCAGGCAGTTGAAGAAATCAGTAGGACATCATGAATTGTGCTCTGCACAGTCTTGCTAGAACAGGTAAAAATGTGGCTGTCTTCTTGACATTTCAGTGTTTCCTGATGCAACAAAAACGAGGCTCCGTTCTATCTGTGTAACTGCTGTGAAACTGTTCTCTTGCTGCGGCTGTTAATTTCCTATTTCTTTTCTGTCATTTTCTTCTATAACATGTTGACTTCGAAAATAACAGTGGTGGTGACAGCTCACACAGGAAATACTTATCATGTGTCATATGCTGTATTTATAGTATCTTACTCCATCCTTGCAGGAGCCAATGTTATATCCATTTGATAGATGAGAAAAGAGAGGCATAAAAAAGGTCAAGAGGCTTTCCCTGGTGATGAAATGATACAGCTTAGACTTGGGCCTGCATTGGCTTCAGAGGCTTTTCTCAGGCTTTACACAGATATCTCTCTCTCTCTCTCTCTCTCTCTCTCTCTCTCTCTCTCTCTCTCTCTCTCTCTCGTTTGTGTGTGTGTGTGTGTGTGTGTGTGTGTGTGTGTGTGTGTGTTATTGTTTTGTTTTAAGAGACTTGCTGTGTAGCCCAGTTTTGCCCCAAAATCATGATGCTCCTGCCTCAGCTTCCTGATTGCTGGTATTAAAGCTATATACCATCATCAAATGTCTTTTTGTTCTTATTATCTTTTAAACTCTTACATTATTCTAGCATCATTCTTTTTCCTTGCCTGTAGGTAGTTTTGGCTGTACAAGGAATATGTGCTCTAAATTCCTTGGGCATGTTTAGTTGAATTCATTGCTGTACTTGAACTTGGTCAAAGGTTTTGGATTTAGCTCAACATGTGTCTATGTCAGCATTTGCTCTTGCATCTGTTTCCTCCTGTGTTACTTTAGGCAGGTCACATAATCATTGTTAAATTCAGTTAACTGTCTAAATGAAAAGAAAGGAAGGAAGGTGGGAAGGGAAGGAAGGAAGGAAGGAAGGAAAAGGAAGGAAGGAAGCAAGCAAGCAAGCAAGCAAGCAAGCAAGCAAGCATTTCCAGTTTACAAGATTGTTGTGAGGCCAAGCAAGTACATGGAAAGTATCTCTTGCCGTGGATTGTATACATGTGGATTGTATGAGTGGTCCTTTATGTGTTCAGGTCTTCAAGCTTATGCAAAGAGCATGTTCCTGTAGCAGTAGGGATTACCTCCTGAGGTCACCACAGTGGTAAAACATCTCATAAATCCAAGTATAGAGTCTGCGGAGAGGGTAGCTCAGATAATGAGGAGAGAACTAGGTATGGGAGCAAAAGCCGTCTGTAGGTGTGGCAATGACCCGATGGATCTAACTCTGCTGTAATCTTACCTCTGCTTCCTAACATAACACTGGGCAAGTGATAGCTTGTTTATGCACATATATAAGCATTTTATTTGTTGTGCCCAGATCGCGACCCCCAGAGAGACCACCAAAGACGAGCATGCTGGAATGCAAAAGCAAGGTTTAATTCTAGATATCCAAAAGCAGTACAAGCCTAGGCAGGGACTTCGTCCAATACATCCAATGCAGTGGAGGCTGGAGGAAGTGCCCACCTCTCTGCAACCTCAGTTTTTAAAGGGAAAAATCACAAGGTTACATCATTTAGGGGTGCTAGTACAGATACAATTCTGATTGGCTCGCTTCTAGGGGCTTTCTAGAAATCATGGCTTAATCTTACTTCTAAGGGGGTGGTTGCCCGCCACCATTTCTCATTGGCTGCCCTCAGGGGACATTTCTGTGGTCAGTTACCCTGGAAACCAGGGAGAGGACATTCCATACTCAGGCAGTCATTACCTCGTGACTACCTTGTGACTACCTTGTGACTCTGTACTTTTACACTTCCTGGTTTCTGGAATCTAGACTGACTGGTTTCAGTAACTAATGGCCTATTCCTAAAAGGAGAAATCTTAGGCCTTAGTTTTAGGGTGAAAGCATTTTGGTCTTATTTCTAAGATGGCTCATTTTGGTCTCACATTATTAGAAAGGATATTTTACCTCAGTTGATTATATATTTTACAGCGGATCTGGCCCTGAGCCTGATATATTACCATTCTCTCTCTCTCTTCCCCCCCCCCCTCTCTCACAGTCCCTCTCTCCCTCTCTCCCACACACACTGAAGTAATTTATCTGTTCTTTTCCCTTTGCATCTCCCTAGTTTCTTCCTACTTCCTACTGTTCTCTTGCCTCCGCTGGCTGTGGGGGAGATGGAGACTACCTAGTGACTGGCTGTATGTAAATCTGAGCTCTGAGATTCCTTGCTGGGCACTGTGGAGAGGTCCTGGCAAAGTGGCTTCTCCTGGTCAGCACACGAAGCTTGAGTATAATCTGGAGCCTGTAAGAGCCAGGCTCTCTCTTCTCTGGCATCGTTTAGTACTAGGCATATTTTCATCAACGTAAAAGTATGATTGTAGACAAAAGATGGATGTTTAATTGGGTGTCTCCATGACAAAGCTGAACGTAGTTGATGGCTAAATAGACTGTGAAGGTGCTGTGACCTTTGAAAACAACTTCTGTGGTCTGATTATCCCACCATCAAAAAGAAGTGTACCGGCTGTTCTCTGACTGCCGATCACTTTGCTAACTCACTTAAAATGCAGCACTAAGGAAATGTCTTCAGTGGCTTGTGGTGTACCTCATTGGTTCGACCCTCAGCACCAGGAAAATAGCAAACTCTTTACTCCTGTTTATAGGAGTGTGCCACAGGCATGAGTCACCGTCAGTGTGTACAGAGATAGTGCAGTTGTGGTGATGTGGGAGGGATACTTTGAAGCCTTTGTCGATGGTGGGAGGATCATGGTGCTTGGTGAGGGGGTGGACCTTGCTTTGCATGCCTCAGGCTGCAGACAGGCCTCTCTGCTATAGGAAGAGGAGGTCTTCTCTAGGGTGGAAAGGGAAGGGATGTTCTCATGGAGAGTTGGTAGGGCTATCTACCAGGAGGTTTTTCAAGTCTCAGATGACCAAGTTGGTAAATGTAGGCATAGTTCAGCCTCAGCATGTGAGGAGCTTGCTTCCACAATTCCCCACAGACACCAGCATTTGCATATGCTCAAGTCCTTTCTGTAAGATGGCCTAGGGTATGCACATGACTGAGGCGCATTACAAATACTTTGTCTCCAGATTAACTTTCCATACCGAAAGCAATGTTACAATTAAAATAGTTGTTATAGACATCTGCACATGCTCAGAACAGACACATTTTGAGAACCTAAAAGAATTTTGAGAATTTAAAAGAACTTTGGATTCTTGATTGAATCCCCAGAAATGGAGCTTGTGACTATAAAGGCCTGACAGTGTTGTGCAACTGATTAAGCACAAACGTCCTGAGACCTTTTGAATTTTGTACTTCTCAAATTACAGTCCTGTTCTGTTTTTGTGACCTCTTTGCAACCTTGGCAGGTGAGCAGAGGTTTATTAGGGAATTAAAAGTGTTGGGGAGGAGAGTAAAGCTAGGCAGGGTGTGGAGGTGTGAGTTTGTAATCCCAGTAGTGGGGAGGTGGAAATCTGTGGATCTCTAGCTCAAGTAGTGACCTCCAGGCCAATGAGAAACAAAACAAGATGGTGGCTCCTGAGGAGCAACACCTGAGGTTGACCTCTGACCTCCACCCGCACACCATACCAATGAATATGGACACACTTGAGAGTGGGCATATGCACTCCCCTCCCCCCAAAAACAACTGGAGTTGTCATGGTTGACTAGTGGTGGATCCGATATCTGAGCGCACCTCTTAGTTTCTGGTTCATTCATGGTTTGACTTCATGTACTTACTCTTGCTTGATGTAACAATGATAATGCCATCATTCCGGTGTGAAGGTACTTGCGGTCTAATAATGCTGCATCTAATACCTATCTTCCACCAACTAGTCCACTTGGTACAGGTTGCTACAGCAACATTTTCTTTTCCTGTGTTTACCAGGATGTCAATCAAGTAAGTGGTTTATCTTCTGTTTTAATTTTCTAGGTCTATCTCACCCAGGATATCACACTTAGGCTTATAAAATTGTGCTCCACATCCCCAGATTTCCCACACTAGAGTCATCTGATACTGTCATCCTCTGCATGGAAAGGTCCATCTCATAGGGGAGGTTCACATTTGGGTCTCTGAGCCTTTGGGGACACACCCGAAACTGGAATGTAGTACTTGTTTGCACTGATGAGACTTTTTCTGATAAAAAATCCATGAACTTAGGGAGCCACTGCCTTACAAATTCAATTGCACCTTTTTTTCAGCCTGCACTGTGGGTCAAGAGTAGATATCTTCTGAGAATTGGCCCGTGACCCAGAACTCACTCCTGCCCCGTGTCACCCCAGCAGCTTGCTGAACTCAGCTTTTTGTTTTCACCCTGTTAGTGAACTCTTCAGTGAGCTCACCAGAGCTGTTCTCTCTGTGTCTGGCCTGTGGACACTGGTAAGGCCATTTCTAATTGGGATTCTCGGTGTACTTGACGCTACCGTCTCTCCCACTCTGAGGACAGCGGCCTTGGACCCTACAACTCCAGAAGCTTCTGATTCCTCTGCCTGAGTGCCCTCTCTGCAGCCCTCCTTCCTGTCCATCACTCTGGGCCACCAGTGTATACAGAACTGCCAGGTCTCTTGCTACAGCCACATTCAGTCATAGAGCATCTTCCAAGTTCCCATGCCCAGATAGACAACTATACCACAGGAGTTTTTTGTGTTTAAGATTTATGGCTCTAGCCGGGCGGTGGTGGCGCACGCCTTTAATCCCAGCACTCGGGAGGCAGAGCCAGGCGGATCTCTGTGAGTTCGAGGCCAGCCTGGGCTACCAAGTGAGTTGCAGGAGAGGCGCAAAGCTACACAGAGAAACGCTGTCTCGAAAAACCAAAAAAAAAAAAAAAAAAAAAAAAAGATTTATGGCTCTACTCATCTCTGGTTTTGGGGGGGCTGGTGGTCTAGACTTCCTACTTTTACCCCCATAAGACTGGTATCATTTCTTTCTGTTCTGTGATCTAGATGACCCCTTTACTTGAGGCTTTTAGCCTCTTTCTTCCCACACACCATCTCAACAATTGGGTCCATCTGACGTCCCTTCTTCTCTCTAGCTGCTCACATTCTTGCATGGGTATTTGTTCCCCTGACTCACTGTGGCCCTCAGTGCCTGCTGCCTATACCACTGAAGCAAAGGATGATTGGTTCATGCCTCACTCTTGTTTCTTTCAGTCCATCCTCTGTTTAGTTTCCAGAGCAATAAAATGTGAACAAAATGTCTACAGTTCAAACACAGGAGTTTGATGGAGTTAAAAACCACATCATATTCTAGTGCTTTCCTCTCTAAGCAAATATGAAGTTATTATTTTTGGAATGCTAGCATTTGCACAGGCATCAAGAAAGACACTGATATTCTTTACTGCCCACATGGGGCTGTCACTCTCTTGCTTGACACCTAATGCTCGCTCCTAAAGCCTAACATTAGTGTTTCCACAGAGCACACATTAACAGTTGGTGTGTGAGTATGTGTGCGTGCAGGCACATGCTCATACTTGTGCACCACAGTGAAAATCAGCAGTGGCCTTAGTCTTTCCAAGTCTACCATGGCTGTTAGTTGATGGTTGTTATGGGTTAATGGTTAACTCTGGGCTGGCCCGTATCTATGATATCTTAGAAGGCCAGCCTGTAATCCCCCCGAGAAGAGCTGTGAGGAGGTTAGATGCCCAGATGGCCAGTGAAAAACTAAATCATTTCCTTGTGATTAGCTCTGCCTGGGGCTCCAAAACAGTGCAGACTAGGAGACTATGAGGCTTTGGACAAGTTCCTAAATCACTCTGTGCCTCCATTTTCTTATCAGTAAAATGGGAACAATAGTTGTACCCGTATAAAATTGTGAGACTTAGAAGAGTGAGTCCATGAAAAGCCTGACTACCCAACAGATGGTAGCTCAGGAAATATTAGATGAAACAGCTTAGTTATGATGTTAGAGCTCAGAAAGCTGGTTAAATAACTCCAGTGCTCCTGAACAGAAGCTATGGCTGACAGCTCCCTGTCTTTTTTCTATTCCCTTTCTCTTGAACCTCAGTAAGAACTTTAGGCTTTCTTCCAAGTGAACTATGTGGATGCCATGAGTTATGTCTCCCTAACTCTTGGCTGGATTCTGTTCTGAAGGTTCAGAATAAATAACTTCCCTTATGAGGTCCAGTGCCATTTGCTATTTGAGAGTATCTGGTGTATGAACCAAGTTTTATGATTTAGTTTGCCTAGGTAGCATTTAATCTTTGGAAACTCATATATATTCAGGGAATTACAAGCCTGCCTTCATTCATCATGGGATCTTCAGGTCAGAGAACAGTGTCTCACTCACAGTAGGAGGTCAGCAAATCCATGCTTCGGATATGAATTTTAAGATCTGAATCAGTAACACAACCAGAGTGGGTTAGCTATGGTTCGCCTGCCTTCTCACCTGCCATAGCTGCTGGAGAGTTCTCCGATTGACACTACCAAGGCTTCTCAACTTAGAACTTGGTTTGCCAGAAAGGTCCAGGTGTGGCTCAGTGAATGTAGTTTAGGACAGAGGACCCCAGCAGGGGATTTCATGGAATGATGGAAAAGGTTTAGGGAACAGAGTCGAGCCCAGGAAAAGGAGTCATTATCTTTCAAGCCCCAGAACAGTTCACCAGAAAGACATCTGCTGAACCTAGTGCTGAGCTCACAGTATCCATTGGCCCGATACCGCATTCTACATGGGAGGGTTTGTCAGAGTGCTCCCCTGAGCCTTCCAATGGCAAGAATTGACATGTGGCTAAAAATCTGTCGCTTGGGGACTGAGCTCTCGTTTGGCCTCATCTGTACCTTCTCTTTCCTCGTGGCATACCTGTTTGCCATTTTTCTTCTCATTAGAAATTCTTCGCAGGAGTCTGCATGGGAACTAAAAGGCTTTGAAATTCTCATGTGGCAATTTATCTGCTTTGCCACATGAAGGATGGACTTGGCTCCACTGTCTGAATTTGGCTTGTAGGACCATTTCTTACTTTGATTGCCCCTCTCTTTCTCGGCTGTTACTTGCTGACCACCCCATGTGGGCAGTATAACATTCTCCGTTTCTTTTTTTGATGTCTGTGTAAATGCTAGCATTCCAAAAGTATTAAATTCATAATGTTTGCTTATTTAGAGAGGAAAGCACTAGACTGTGGTGTGGCTTTTAACTTTGTAATAGTCCTTTATTGGTAGTGTAGTCCTTTTGCCCCTGTGTGTGTGGTGGATAGATGAGAAACCCCTACAAGTTTTGCCATTGTTCCAGGCCTGTGGTCCAAACCACAAGGGTTCTGTGAAGGACTGATTGCAAAAATATAGCTCTGCATAGAACAGCACTAAATATTTTGTGTCCTAGGATGCTTTTGATGTAGATGTTCTCTGGGGACTTCCTGAAGCTTCTTTGTCTTTCTTTTGTAGAAAAATAATAAATTCCTGGGCCTTCCTGAGGTATGACATTTCTCTCTCTCTCTCTCTCTCTCTCTCTCTCTCTCTCTCTCTCTCTCTCTCTCTCTCTCTCTCATTTATTTATTTATTATATATACAGTGATCTGCCTGAAGATGGCACCCGATCTCATTATAGATGGTTGTGAGCCACCATGTGGCTGCTGGGAATTGAACTCAGGACCTCTGGAAGAACAGCCAGTGCTGTTAACCTCTGAGCCATCTTTCCAGCTCCCAACATTTCTCTTAAGAGGATTTGGGCAGGAGACATTGTTCAGTGGCAGAGTGCTTACCTAACAGTGCAAGGCAACAATGCAGTTAAACCTAGGTGTCAATCTCCAGTGCTAAAATCAATACAGTTGAAATGGCATCCTTCTCTCCACTGGCGTGACATGCGGAGAGGGGCAGGGGCGGATTCTGGGGCTAGGTAACAGAAGTGATTGAGTGGTAAAAAGCCAGCTTTTTTGTCTGAATGATCAGCAGATTATGCAGCACGATATGAATCTGAAGTTGCTTGGAGTTATGCTTGCAGCATTTCCCTGTGGAGAAAACTAGAAGGCAGTTAGATAGTCCTACCTGGGGAAAGAGAGGAGGGGTCATACCGAATGTTCACATCCAGCCGTCAATGGTATAAAAATGATCATGGAAACCAGAGCAGACAGACATAACAGGCCTCAAGACAGTGCCTTAGAGAGAGTCAACTCTGAATATCAGGGCTGAACAGCCGATCTTGTCAGTTAGTGCTGAGGCCATCAGCAAAAGCTGGCAATAGCAGTGCTGCCGTGTCCTTTTATACGGGGAGGTGGCACCATCTGACAGATATGGGACATGGGGTCTGACAAGACGGTGTTGGCCAAACCTTT